>NC_085036.1:5487392-5836142 GCF_963692335.1 Osmerus eperlanus
TCTGTTCATGAAAATAATTAATTTCAGCCTAAACCTTACAACGGAACGTTAAATGGAATTCAACCAACGCAATCGCTACCAAGACAAACACAGTAGTCTAGTACTGTACCGTAGTAGAATTTACCGGGGCAGCTTCTCCACACAGGGCTATATCGCATTTTGCGTTGTTACTGACAATGATCGCTACCAGTGAGCTTTTTATGAATGAGCGATTTTCCACTAAATAAATGTCAAGCTTATTTACGTTTTTGAGGGCATTTTTTCAGTTAGCAGATGGTAATGTTTGAATCGCGATTCCATCTTCTACTGCCGGTAACGTCGTAGAATAATCTTCAAAGGGGGTTCTTTATTCATGAATGAATGCAATATGAGTAGGCTAAATGCCTGAAAATATCATGAGAAGGGAAAACTTAAAAGGACGTTTAAGTCATAGAGATTAGGTCAATTTTTACACCGGTCTGCCAAATGTATTCGTTGATTCAGCTATGAGGCTGCCTCTTGCAGGGGAAATGAGAAGACATCATATTTCATTCTACACTTAACTCGTATTTTGAGTTGTAAATGAGCAGCAAAAAAAAGATGCTTTTAAATCTATGTAATCTTTATAAATAATAAGTAGGCCCTATGCATTTTTTGATAAAATATACAGAAATATCAGTTGTAAAAATGTCATAAAAAAACGGACCCCTGTGCAACCGACGCAAGCAAGCACACCCTACAATTTCCCCAGAAATTGTACCCTCTCTAGTTTAAATCACTTCACGAAACTCAGACAATCACAGCGAAAGTGTTGATACAGAAAAAAGAGAAGTGGACAGACAAATATGCCTTTATCCTTCCCGCAGCGAGTGTCAGTACTTTGTTTATTAGCTATAGGGCCTACATATACAAGAATTACGCCCCAAATCATACCACACGTTAGACACAGGGCTCTCAAGTGTCATGCATTCACCGTGAGACTCATGCATTTCAACCAGTTCACATCTCACATGCCACACCTTGTATTTCTCACGCTGAGAAGGGATAACTTGTCCCGTTATATAAAATTTATGTACGAGGCGCAGGCATACGGAGGGAATTTTTCTGCAGAGTTAATAGCTGTCTCAAGTAATACAGAGTTAAATACAACCTCCCATTCAATCAGAAACACCAGCACCCGGATTTTTGGTAATGGTTTGGGCCTTTTGGGGGAGAAAATGTTAGTCAATGGACCAGTTTGAATTGTAAATGTACACCCCTGGACTAGAGGATGGACTAGAGGTGTGTGTGTATGTGTGTGGGTACACCCCACTGGTCACAGAGGTCATGGTCCAGTGTCTGATCCAGGCTGGTTAATTCATGATGGATTCATGTCTATTATGCAAGCAGGACTCAATGTCCAAGAGCTAGCAAGTTGATGAGTTATTTCCCTCTTACAGTGGTGATCCAGCTGCTGAAACTGTACTCACAGGTCTGTGGTGAAGACGTATGCTATCACATCTTTCATCCCTCCAAGAATGGCTCCCACAAAGAGGGAAACGATAACTTGATAGGGTAGAGGAAACAATTTCAGTCATTCAGGTATAGTTAGGAAAGAACATTAACATTATTACCGGTATACGATAGTTTGGCAGAGTTGAGGTTGAACCTCTTCAAACTCCACCTGGGCTAACAACTTATCACTCGACTCAAAGTCACCTTAAACTACACTTAACTGCATATTTCTTATTACTAGTTGTATTTGACCATGACTGATCTTTTTCAATGTTTGATGTTGAATTATTGTCTTGTTAACACAGTGCACCTACAAACAATGTTGCACTTGATATTTTGTTGCACTGTCCTATCATCAGAATAATGCTATATTGCAGTTGATCGCTATTGTTGCACGTGTCAGACAAAATTACAGACTACTCCTTGGCACTAACCAATACTGCAAAATACCGACTGTGCACCTCTCTTCCAAGAATATTTGCTGTACTTAGTATACTGACTGTTTGTCGCTTTGGATAAAAGCATCTGGTGAATGAGTAAGTTTAAGTTTAAAATGTACATATTAACCAGCTCTACAACTGTGTAGGTTCTATGGGCACCATGCACCAAGTGCTTTAAATTTCAGCTATGACTTGTCTCCTCAGCCAAATTCACAGAACATATAGGGTGTCCATTTTAGAAATTTGGGGAAATAGGGGGAGGAGCAGGACAGCTACTAGTCAGCATCCAGGGTGGGAGTTGAAGTTTGGGGGTGGTGAGGCTGGGGGGGGGTTGGTTTCGTACATGCACAGATGATGGACACCTTGCCGGACAGCTTAGCCTGCTCCATGTCCCCGGCTCCTAGAGCATTGCCCACTCTCACACTGGCAGCCACGGAGAAGCCCAGGGGGAACTAAGGGAGGCAGGTTAGGCAAGATCGTTACTAAAAGATCATTAGACGCAAGACGAAACAGACTGTCAAGGTTGTGATTAGCGAACGTGATCCACTGCTGGCGAGATGGTGTGCCTATCTGAAGGGTCTTACCATGTACGCGATGACGGCCAGTTCGTACACGACCGACTGTGCCCCAAGCTCGACCTCGCTGATCAGCCCTGAGGAAAACGAAGAAGAATTCAGCATTTCAACTCGTTCCTTTCCAGGTGTGCTTCCTGTAGGGACTTCAGTGGATAGTCATGGATGGATGTGATTGGCGTAAGAGGAAAACCTGACCTGCTAGGAAGCCTCCGATCTCATAGGTCCACCACTCCAGACAGAGCATGAGCATACTGGGTATGGCCAGCAGGATGAAGGCATCCCACTCCTGCAGACAGTCACGTGACCAGCCTAGTGCGCAGAAACACAACACGTGTTATGTGGTAACAATACGATGACATGGTAACAAGGGTCGTTATTGGAATTCCGGACCTGTTTTGCCCAGGCCCAATTGTGCTGAATTCAACATGAATTTGTACAGTCTAGAGTTCTAGACATGAGCTCCCAACATTGTGGTACACTTTAGTGTGTGAATTGAGGAAAAAAAGAAATGCTGTGTCATTTCCTCCTTGGTAAGCTCTCCTCAACACCTGTGTTACACAATTATCCAGTAAAACATCGTCAGTCAAATATTACTCACTAGGACAGTGGGTAGGGTAACTGGACCCCAGGAATGTACTGACCAGTACTGTGAAGTACAACGCAAGCCGTAACTTAACCTTAACCGTAACCGAAAGACAGGACAGGAGGGACGAGAGCAGAGTGCAAACTGTGTTCAACCAAAATATCTCAAAATAGACCACTTAAAGGGATATTCACTCAAAATGACTTCTCCAACTCCTCCTGACTTGTTAATAAATCTAAAAAAGAATTTGCTAAATTCTCATGATCATTCAGATGTGTGGTACATGCTACAATGTCAGCAACTAGCAAGGGCCCATAACTGTTTGAGAAATAGAATAGTTAACAGCCATTTTAGAATGAAGCAAAACGATTAAACTCATATCCTACTCAAACGCCTCCCCCTCCCTAAGAAAGAACTCACCATCCCAGGTGGGCTTGTGCAGCCCTTTACAGACGATGTATACAAAGAGGAGCACCGCTAGGGAGTACTGGGAGATGGAGTTTGCAGCTGCAGATCCACTGTAGTCAGGAGGCAGGAGGTAATGGAGCAGAGAGACAGTTAATGCTCATGTTTAGTGTGAAAAATGACCGTCTGTGAGTTTAGCTTACATGCAATAGAACATATCGTAGACAGTATAGTCTATATCAGTGGTTGTCCACTGGTCTAACCTCAGGACCCATATTTGTCCTTGGTCATTAAGTCACAACCCCAAAATAATTTAATTTCCAAACCATTATAATTTATTTCACAAAACAATTTGTGCGGTATTCCAACATGTCTATCACACTATGAGGTGTGAGCCTACCCACTTTTCAAAATGAAAACTTAGCCTACCATCGGAAGTTTGGTAACTTCTAAAAATAAAAGTTATAATTTTTGACAAGCACACGTCGGCGACCCTCTCCACACCAAGCTTGCGACCCACTTTTGGGTCGGGACCCACCAGTTGAGAAACACGGGTCTAGATGATACACTTTTCTCATTCACAATATTAAATAAAACTTGGAATGTATGGAGATTTCCCTTCTCCAATTACACTGTTTATGGATTAATTTTGTCTACAATGTTTTTGTAACCACGTAAGGTGGATGAGACAATTTCTTCAAGAATGGGACTTGACACTGACCTGGCACTACAGAGTGGGCCATCTGGATAAACTGTATCAAGGCTGTCTAACTCTGTTCCTGTTAAGCTACCGTTCTATATCCTGACAGTTTTCACTCCAAGCTTGACTTCGAACTAATATACTTTAGCCAGCACAGTATTAGAATCAGGTGTGTTAGATTAGATTTGGAGCAAGACTTCCAACATGAAAAATGTTTAGGCAGGAACAAAGTTATACAGGGCCTGTACTACACTAACAGTATTGTGTGTGACTCTTGCCACAGTGATCTACATTTACATTTAGTCATTTAGCAGACGCTCTTATCCAGAGCGACTTACAGTAAGTACAGGGACATTCCCCCTGAGGCAAGCAGGGTGAAGTGCCTTGCCCAAGGACACAACGTCATTTGGCACAGCGGGGAATCGAACCGGTAACCTTCAGATTACTAGCCCGACTCCCTAACCGCTCAGCCACCTGACTCCCTGATCTAAAGATGACGATCGTGCGCTCACTCACGCCACGCCCAGGTCCAGCTGGAACAGGAAGACGTAATTGATGAGAGCGTTGAGAATGTTGCCCACCGCTCCGGTTATGACCTGTGGCCAAATGATACCCTGCAAGGTCAAAGAACAGCACTGTCAAAGGTTGTTAAAAGGACCCCACCCCTACCAACAGACATTGTTCAACGATCACCGCTTTAAAATATCCCCCCCAAAAAGGCTTAGGAGACTGTACCTGATTCTGTAGGTACCTGCCTTGTAGCTGGTACATGAAGGCAGCCTGCAGCACAGATATGACAACTTGAGCGGATGGATTAAAACAACAAAAACATTCCAAATTCTCAATGTTATACAGTTAGGTCCATAAATATTTGGACATTGACACAATTTTCATCATTTTGGCTCTGTATACCACCACAATGGATTTGAAATGAAACAATCAAGATGTGCTTTAAGTGCAGACTTTCAGCTTTAATTTCAGGGTATTTACATCCAAATCAGGTGAACGGTGTAGGAATTAAAACACATTTTATATGTGCCCCCCCCTTTTTAAAGGACCAAAAATAATTGGACAAACTAACATAATCATAAATCTAATTGTCACTTTTAATACTTGGTTGCAAATCCTTTGCAGTCAATGACAGCCTGAAGTCTGGAACCCATAGACATCACCAGACGCTGGGTTTCGTCCCTGGTGATGCTCTGCCAGGCCTCTACTGCAACTGTCTTCAGTTCCTGCTTGTTCTTGGGGCATTTTCCCTTCAGTTTTGTCTTTAGCAAGTGAAATGCATGCTCAATTGGATTTAGGTCAGGTGATTGACTTGGCCATTGCAGAACATTCCACTTCTTTGCCTTAAAAAACTCTTTGGTTGCTTTCGCAGTATGCTTCGGGTCATTGTCCATCTGCACTGTGAAGCGCCGTCCTATGAGTTCTGAAGCATTTGGCTGAATCTGAGCAGATAATATTGCCAGAAACACTTCAGAATTCATCCTACTGCTTTTGTCAGCAGTCACATCATCGATAAATACAAGGGAACCAGTTCCATTGGCAGCCATACATGCCCACGCCATAACACTACCTCCACCATGCTTCACTGATGAGGTGGTATGCTTTGGATCATGAGCAGTTCCTTCCCTTCTCCATACTCTTCTCTTCCCATCATTCTGGTACAAGTTGATCTTGGTCTCATCTGTCCATAGGATGTTGTTCCAGAACTGTACAGGCTCTTTTAGATGTTTTTTGGCAAACTCTAATCTGGTCTTCCTGTTTTTGAGACTCACCAATGGTTTACATCTTGTGGTGAACCCTCTGTATTTACTCTGGTGAAGTCTTCTCTTAATTTTTGACTTTGACACAGATACGCCTACCTCCTGGAGAGTGTTCTTGATCTGGCCAACTGTTGTGAAGGGGTTTTTCTTCACCAGGGAAAGAATTCTTCTGTCATCCACCACAGTTGTTTTCCGTGGTCTTCCGGGTCTTTTGGTGTTGCTGAGCTCACCAGTGCGTTCTTTCTTTTTAAGAATGTACCAAACAGTTGATTGAGCCACACCTAATGTTTTTGCTATCTCTCTGATAGGTTTGTTTTGATTTTTCAGCCTAACGATGGCTTGCTTCACTGATGGTGACAGCTCTTTGGACTTCATATTGAGAGTTGACAGCAACAGATTCCAAACACAAATACCATACTTGAAATGAACTCTAGACCTTTTATCTGCTCCTTGTCAATGAAATAACGAACTCCCATGAGGGAATAACATACACCTGGCCATGGAACAGCTGAGCAGCCAATTGTCCAATTACTTTTGGTCCCTTAAAAAGGGGGGGGGGGGGCACATATAAAATGTATTGTAATTCCTACACCGTTCACCTGATTTGGATGTAAATACCCTGAAATTAAAGCTGAAAGTCTGCACTTAAAGCACATCTTGATTGTTTCATTTCAAATCCATTGTGGTGGTATACAGAGCTAAAATGATGAAAATTGTGTCACTGTCCAAATATTTATGGACCTAACTGTATCTACAGAGAACTCACTGGAAGAGCGGGCATGAAGATTTTCACGTAAAGTTGGGAGAGCCTGAGGGCACAAAGTTGGACAACACACACACACACACACACACAAAGACATACAAGACACACACAATGAAGGTTCTGTGTGATCAGAGAGAGAGATGTGATAGTGTGTGTGTGTGATTGTGTGTGTTACCTGGCCACCTCTGGGCTCTGTCGGACAGCCAGCAGAATTGGTTCAGTGTTGATGAGCAGAGCCCAGCAGGGGAAACAGGCCAGCATCAGGATCAGAACCCCCCTCTGAAGAATCACTCCCACACGCTTCAGGTTACCACCCCCAAACGTCTGGAGAACCACACACACACAAACACTTTTAGTCAGGTACACACACTACATATTTGCTCAGCATGTTTCATAGTTGTGTGTCCTATTTTATGTTTGTATATTAGCATTTTTTTTACTATTACATTGTTGCGAACAAGTTCCCCTAAGGAGGTCATTAGTAGTTATTAAAACATTCCTTCCAGCCAATTAGTGCCCTTACAGCCCCATGGGTAATCACTGACCTGAGATATGAGTGTATCACAGGCTGAAGCCAGGCCAGAACCAATAGAGATGCCTGTGACATTGATCACCTGGAGAAGCAAGACAAATGGCTTTAGGGAATGGGAAGGGAATTGCCTGCAAGTGGACAGAACAATTCCGATTGGTATCTAGGCTACAGTACCGCGGTTGATATGACCTTTAACGTTTTAGTGTGGGACCACAAGACATCACGTGATAAATCAGTCACAATGAAAGAATCCCTACTACCGACTCATTTAACGTCGGTTGACACCGGATTGATTGACCAACAGGTAAACCGAGTAGGCTATTGAAATGTCAGCTCACCGCTATTGCTAATGCAACTCCAGCCAGCTCCGTTTTGCCCATGTGCCCACAAAACACCGTGCTGACGAAACTTATAAGAAAGATCATCAACTGCGAAATAAACTACAAGAAGAAAGGACAACGTGAACGGTGAATTAAAGCCAAAACACATGTAAAAGAAGCAGCCTTATTTACTGGTCACCAAAAAATACATATGTTGCGCAAAAATAAGTAAGAGGCTACATACCACAGGTCCAGCAAGTTGTAAAAGTTGGACTGTTTCATTTCTGTATTTTTGCGTTATAGTACAACTTTTAGTGTATTTTCGACAACCACCGCAGCATGCATTTGAATCTGTCTTATCGTCAACGTTAAGGTTCACTCTGTTGGTACCGTTAGATTTGATGGCTGATTCTGCCATTGTGCGACCGGGACCCCGAATATGGGCTACGCTAAACGGAGCTGCGAACTAAAGTAAATGCTACTGGTAACCTTGTACATTCGGAACTATCAGGTAAGCTATGTGGTAACCACTTTCAGTGTTAGCGTCGGTGTACACGACACGTGGTCTCCCAAACAGTTAGGTCTGTCAATACAATGCTGAACTCCGCCTATTTCATTTGACCCCCACGGTGATGACGCGATGGGAGGCCGAAAAGTGAGAGGAAAAGTAAACTGCAGAAAAAAGTAAACGGCACGAACGAAAAGATGAACTGCAGTAGCCGTGTCGGGCGTGGTCTATAACCTGTTTATTACAGCTCGAGATGAATAGGGGTCATCTTTAGTTGTGGAAAGAACTTCCAATGGTGAAGTGGACATTGTATTTATGTTGTCAATAAAAGTATTATTGCACCAAGGCTATGCGTTGTAGCTGTCCTTTTATTCAATGTATTTATTGTAGGTCAACTGTAGCTATATTTCTATATTTTTCTATCATTTGGTGTAGGTCCTGTCATGTCTGAAATCTATCTAACCTCAAGAGATGGCAGAGGGCACCTTTCGATTTTGGGCGTTTTTAACAAGTTCCAATTAGTAACCAAGTAAATGTAACCTGCAAACGTAAACTGGAAACATCCAAATACGCGTGCATCATAGCCTTCCCCTTTCGGCCACATCAATATGGTTTATGCTGAGTGATTGTAAGCGAAACGCGCAGCAGTGTGCCTAGGCTACCACTAACCTCTGAAATGCCACAGCGCTGCGCGACGAGGCAACTTCACTCAAGACACTAGTCTACAGTCACCCCCTTCGTCCGCAGGTAAGAATAAGTACATTATCTGTCTCTAAGGTAGACAGGAACGTGGGTTACGCAGAATGTGTGCTTTGTTCAAAACGAAAGATGCGTCCTGATACTGCGGCCAGATGATAAACAAGTTCATAGGTGAAATGGAAACGAACCTTTCCTGATTATATCCTATTACAAGAGAATGTGATTCTTCGAGTTTGGATCATCCTAGTATCTAATGTCACGTGGATAAATAGAAAAGGACTACATGGGTGCATAAAGTTGTGCTTTATTATAAAGCTGAAATGCATGTAATGGAAAGTTTACCACTCGGTATTTGCACATTTTTCATTTAATCTGTATAGCCTCGCCCATATTGTTTGGTCACTTAAAGAGTAGCGTGCTATATGCCCCATTGCTCCTAATACTGTGTGTGGAATTGATGGCAGAATAGTGTACTAGTCACCCAGTGGCGCGTCCCACAACTTTATAAGAACGTCGATGCATGGTTCACATGAGAAAAAATCACAGCAGATGTGCAGCATTGTTGGTTAAGTGATATAGGCTATTTGTTTTCCCTTGGCAACACGTAAAATCAATTCTGAATTATTTGTAGCTACAGATCAGCTACGTTTATTTTCACTGCTGTATAGTACTATGTAGCCCTGTTATTTGCATGCACATTTTTGTTTTTTATTTAGGGACACATTTTGATCTGTAATGTGCCATTCTGGAAAACAAATTGATGATGTACTGGAGTTTTCCATAGTTGACATTGTTGTCATCAAAAAGGCACAATGTTCTTTGTTGCCATGTTAATCTAATTGAAATGCTAGGTGTATTTATATTTTATAAAGTTTAATGTATAGTATGATGGCTTCATCGGCCGTGACCTTCAGCTCTCACTGGAGCGGTTAGCAACCGAATGCGAAGCGGCTGGGATGGGAATCAACAAATCGAAGGCCATCGACCGGTAAAGGGTGGAGTGCAATCTCCGGGTCGGGGAGGAGATCTTGACCCAAGCGGAGGAGTTCAAGTATCTCGGGGTCTTGTTCACGAGTGAGGGAAGAATGGAGCACGAGATCTACAGGTGAATCGGTGTGGCGTCCGCAGTGATGCGGGCTCTGCATCGGTCCGTCGTGGTGAAGAAGGCGAATCTCTCTATTTACCAGTCGATCTACGTTCCCATCTTCACTTACGGTCACGAACTGTGGGTACTGACCGAAAGAACGAGATCGCGAATACATGCGGCCAAAATGAGTTTTCTCCGCAGGGTGTCCGGCCGGTCTGAAGAGGCCCGCGGGGAAGACCCAGGACACGCTAGGAGTGGGTGGTATACCGGTATGAACGCGAATACCGGTATTGCGTTGTGCCATGACATGGATTTTGCCATATCATGGATATCACGATATATTAATAAATGTATTAAGTAAAGTGTTTCTGTTTGGTATAAAATAAGTCAAGTGATAGGCCTACTGCCTAGTGGGCTAGTTCAAATTTGTATAGGCTATTTTACAAAAAAAAAACATGCAGCATGGACGCTGCACGCATCGTGCCAGCCAATAAAAGTCAACAAACAAGCTAGCGCAACTCCAGAGGAAGCAAACATTCATATGAGTAAACTGCTTTTGTTGGCAAGTGTAAGCAAGCGTTAATTATGTCTGAAACTAACGCCAGTGGGGTTGATTTGCCGGACGAAGAAGAATTGGTATAAAAAGGGGGCCTCTTCTGTCGTTTGGAAATGGTTTGGTTTCAAGTTATCCGACATCGACCAACAAACAGTAGCCTACTCCGTAAGTTGTGTCGTCGAATATTGCTAGCCGACGGTGGAAACACTAGCAATCTTTTTCACCACCTGAAAGCCATACATGCGCGAAAATGAATCTACCAGAATGCGTTTGACAAATCCAATGCGGTTGGTTAGAATAGTGACATTTTTATAGTAGGCCAACAGAATCGAGTATTCAGCCATGTAATAATTGTTTATAGCTAGAGCTAACTATAGCTAGTTTCTTGCGAGCCCATAAACGTAGGCTACTGTTGAACGCGTACGCTACTGAGAAGTCGCTGTTTCGTGGCAAACACTGCAAAATTTGCGACACACCGAAGTTACCCAATCCAAATCTGTCCGAGTGCGGTAGATTAGCCGCTGCGATGCGGATTCCATTGTCATTAAATTTTTAAGAATAACTAATATATCGTGATATATACGATACCGTCAGTGCTTACGAATTATACCGTGATAAACATTTTAGGCCATACCGCCCAGCCCTAGGACACGCTGGAGGAACTATGTCTCTCGGCTGGCCTGGGAACGCCTCGGGGTCCCCCAGGAAGAGCTGGTGGAAGTGGCCGGGGAGAGGGAAGTCTGGGCCTCCCTCCTTAGGTTGCTGCCCCCGCGACCTGACCCCCGGACAAGCGGCAGATGACGTCGACGACGAAAGTTTAACGTATTGTAACAGTATTTGTGTTTCAACCAGTAATCAGACATCCTTTTTAATTTCAGGGTGGTAGCGTGATGGGATGGCAATGATTGCACACCTCTGTGGCAAGATCCTGCCTTTCTCCCTTCTGGTCCTGCTCCTCTCTCTCCTTCTGCTTCTCCCCTCCGGTGAAGCTCAGCTTCCCCAGGATCCAAGGACCAGATCAGGGCTCCTTTTTACGCAGACCTCCTACAATGCCTCCATCTTTGAAAATTCTGCAGCAAGGAGCTACATCAAGAGTGAGCTCAAAATGGGAGTTGTTCTCGGGCCCTCTCGTGCCTCTATTGTCAAATACTCTGGAATCTGGATACGCAGATGGTCTTTTTCAGGCAGAGAAATTTGTTCTGGGAGACTTCTGTTTCCTGCGCATCCGGACAAATAGCGGCAGTGCAGTCATCTTGAATCGGGAGGTCCAGGACAACTACACACTGACGGTGAAGGCATCCGCCATGGGACGGCTGGAGGCCTGGGCCACTGTTTACATCAATGTCCTTGATATGAATGATCTCCGACCCCTGTTCTCTCCCACTTCCTATTCTATTGTTGTCGCTGAGAGCAGTGCCATGGGTGCAAGTGTGGGAATGGTGATGGCGACCGATGCAGATGTGGGTTCCAACGGTGAGTTCTACTACTTCTTCAAAGAAAGGGTGGAGCTTTTCTCCATCCACCCGACCAGCGGGGTCATCTCCCTCACAGGCAGGCCCAACATGGAGGAACGGAATCGCTTCGAACTGGAGGTGCAGGCTGTGGACCGTGGCATGAAGCTGTACGGTAACAACGGTGTGAGTAGCACGGCCAAACTGGTTCTCACTGTGGAACGTATCAACGAGTTTGCACCGGTTCTGAGTGTGGTGGCACTCAACCCCTCCTGGTTGGACATAGACCCCGTATATGCAGTTGTTACTGTGGAGGATCTAGATGAGGGTGTCGGTGGGGAGATAGAGTGGGTGTCCATCATCGCTGGTGAGCAGTTTGTTGTTGATCGGTCTCCTGTGAGTAATGACTACAAGGTGAAGACCTTAGAGCCAGTAGACTGGAATACATTTCCTTACGGCTCCAACCTGACCCTCCAAGCCAAAGACAGGGGCTCACCTCCAAAGGTTTCCAACACCCAGGTGGTTCGGCTGCAGGTGAGGACGCCAGAGCCGTTGAATATTCGATTTGAGAAGGAGGTCTATAGGGTCAAGATCAGTGAGATAGCACCCCCTGGCACCATAGTAGAGGTAGTAAAAATCTCCCCTGCTCCTCTCAACGTCAACTACAGCTTGAGCTCCTTCTCTGACTCACAGTATTTCACCATGAACTCACTGACTGGCATCATTAACACTGTGAGTCAGCTGACCACCATATCCCAGGAGTCTGTGCAAATGACGGTGTTGGAATCTTTCACTCAACTTGAAACCACGGTTCTTATCAGCATAGAGGACGCTAACGACAACACTCCCACGTTCCCCAGGCCCAGCTATGAGTTCTCTATCAACGAAAGCCTACCAGTGGGCACTGTCATCCTGGTGGTGTCAGCGGTGGACATCGACAAAGGGGAGAACGGTTGCATAGCCCACAGCATTGCTGGTCTGCATTCCATACCGTTCACCATAGATCAGGATACAGGGGAGCTAGACTTCGAGTCTTCGTCTGAGATGTACATGTTCTCCGTGCGTGCGTCTGACTGGGGCTCCCCGTACCGAAGGGAGAGCGAGGTGAACATCACGGTCCGTCTGCTGAACGTCAACGACAACAAGACGCTGTTCGAGAGGGACACGTGCCGAGGCATGATAGCGCGAGTCTTCCCCATTGGCCAACCCTTCCTTACCATGTCGGCCATAGACGTAGATGAGCTGGACCTGGTTAAGTACCAGATCATCTCAGGGAATGAATTGGACTATTTCAACCTGAATCCAGACTCTGGGGGCTTATCCTTGAGGAGATCATTGGCGTCTGCAAATCTGAAGAGCAACTTGTTCTCGTCATGCAGCGAGGCCCCTCACTGAGAGCGAATATAGACATGGTGAACGTACTCGACTCAGACTTTGAGCAGACAGCAGGGGGAAAACATGCACAAATAGGGGCTTACATGAGTAACGACGGGTTCACCTGTTGCCCGTTCTACTGTATCAGTGTACTGATCTCTGAGACCCAGTAAGGAGCGATTCTGTGCATTCTATGTTTGAACATGTCCAGCTACTGTATTTAAGCACGTCGTGAGAGACAGAGTCTTCACTCATGCTAATCATTTTGTCATGAACTGATGGTGTGATCCGAGCAGCTTGTCTAATAAACTAAGTCAACTCTTTTATATTGTCGTGCCTCCTTCCGGCCTGCCTTCTGACAGAGAATTCATCTAACAGCGACACAGGATTCAACGGGCGTATTCTGCACGCAATATCTGACGGCATCAAAGACAGCTGCTATGACATTGACATGGAGAGCGGCTTGATAACCGTGTTCCAGCCTCTGGACTGCGAGAGGACAGACCGCTACTTCCTGAACATCACTCTGTATGACCAGGGCCTTCCTCAAAAGTCCAGCTGGAGTCTGCTAACTAAAAACATCGAGGACACCAACGACAACAACCCACAATTCCCTCAGGAAATTCTCTATGGCTACACACGGTTGGTCGAGGCTGGGAAACAGACGATAGCTGCCTTAAAAAACCTGGTGACGTACTTGTGTAGGCCTATGCCATCCCTCCATCTTCTCTGTTCCCTCCCTCAGTCTCTCTTTCTTGGGTTTGAGTAAAATGTAGTAGATATTTCTCCCTCTCCTTCTCTGTCTCCATGTTTCTTTCCCCCTCTCAGGGTTTTGGGCAGGATTTTCCATCTGCATCGTGATCCAGATGACGTTTTTCATCATCCTCATCTTCAAACTCAACTGGCAAAAATTCACAGAGGAGGTACAGTACAGAGTGGATAGTGAAGATGCTCACCGCCAAGTGCACACAACCCTGTCACAGTCTCACCTAGTCATACAAGAATGTTTAACGTTGCCGGAACTTCGGAACAGGACAGTATACTTTGGGTAAAACGCATGACTGATCTGAACTCCAACACAGTCATTGTGCGTTGAGTGGGGTGGAGCCGGGGCTGTGGTATTTAAGACAGCCCTGATGTAATCATGAGTCACATAATGTCTCTGCAGGCCCAAGTGCGAGCTGGAAAGGGTAGGCTTGTCACAATTGTGCCGTCAAAGGCTCCTATTTTATTCCAGAGGGGTCAGAATATCCACGGCCCACTCTCAACTCTGACATGGTAAATGTGTACATCGATAGTTGTGTGAGAGGGAGAATGTGTTCGGTCTCCGTTTCAGTCTGGCCCCTGAAAGCCAGACTGAAACGGAGCTGTCCATGTCTCAGCTGCTGCTGCGGAGAGGCCTCACCCTGTTGGTGTTGCTGGTTATCCTGGCCACAGGGGTTGCTGTCCACCTGGCTTGCCCCCCTCCTGGGCCTTCCATGCAGAGCAGGAGTAACCTGACCTTACTGGACTGGGCCAACTACTCCTCCACCCCGACACCAGCCCCCTGGCTCGACCTGACCTTGCCCCACCTAACCCTCTGAGGTGCCGCACTGCAACCGGGGAGTGGGGGGAGGGATAGGTGGAGACTGGTGGAGGAACCGATGGAGGAAAAACAGACTTGGGAAGATTGTAGAGTTGCCTTCTCATTTAAACTCCCATATTACTCATTCGTGATTGGTTACTCACTGTTGCATTACATTTTCCCTGCTGCTGTCTTGGGGCAGGGGCGAGAGGGGGGGGGGGGGGGGAGTACAGTATCAGTCTGGTTCACTCTTCCGAACATTCTTGTTTCTTTCTCCTCCATCATGATTCTTTATCACAAACTAAGTTTAGCTTGAAACAAAACATTGATCTAATGAACTGTAAATGTCTCATCCAAGAATTAGTTTTGTATTTTACAAACTCGACATGTCAAATGTGAATTTGTACTTTGTAATACTGAGTGCACAGCTCTAGGTATTTCACTACTTTTAGGTGTACTCACAAAATGGTGAGGGCTGGCTTAGTCCAACCTCAAATCCGAAAAATAAGTGATTTTCCTAAACTGACCTAGATTATGAAGTCCAATGGTACAGTATGAATCTATAAATATTTTTTTATATATTCATTTTGACCTAAGTGTTTATTTGCATGTTCAATAGGGAGGTTTATAAAGTAAGAACACCAAGTTCAACAGACAGTGACAGTCTACGTAAAAGGAACACTGGTCATATTGAACATCAATGCTTGTGTTCACAGTTTAATCCAGGCCTTAATAATGATGATGATGTTGCCACATACGCGCACATGTACTGAATTCAACAATTGTGTTTATTAAATGAATACATTTCTCACATCAGAGAACCAGCTCCACGTCTATATGCGTTTCACATTCGTCCCTCTCTAAAGTGGCTTTAGTGTGTAGGAAACCAGGGATAATAGGGTGCTTCATTGTTTGCACTGGTCCACAGCCAGACAAATTCAGTGGAAGGATATGATGAACACTGAAACATCTATCCATTTTCTATTTCCCTTCTCAGTCATTTTACTTCACAGCAATAAGAAAAAAGCTATGACACCTTCTTAGCTATGACATCTCATCAGGCTAAAATGGTGTTTTGGCACAAAACATCTTAAAAGACATGATTCGGCAATGCCAGCGTTTGTGGTGATTCATTTACAATATGATTCTTTTTATTACCATATCATTATTATTATTCATTTTGGCAGTGCTGAGATGGCAGATCTGACAACAGGGCCTGGAATACACCCCAAATCCCCAAGTTTTACAGTTACATCGTTAGTATCTTATCTCACTGATAACAATGAGTGATCAGTGTCCAGAGTTTGCACGATTATACATGTCAGAACTGCACTTGACATCTTTAGTTTGAGCTCCAGTCCATGAGTGTGTGTAGATAATTACAGAAGATAAAAGATAATGTATGATTATACATAGCCAAAGTGCATTGAGGTCTTTGGTTTGAATTACAGTACATCAGTGTATAGAGATAATCATCTAATTAACCCTCGTGCTGCCTTCGGGTCACATGACCCAAAGGTTCACAACGAACCATCGTTGTGTTTACCCAATTTCACCCAATACAAAAACAAATAAAAATAATTTTCTTTTAACCATTGCAATGTGGGGGGTCTGAGACAGCCCGACAGTTAAAAGAAAATGCTTCACTTTGTTTTTGTATGAGGTAAATTTGTCGCAATACGACAGTGGGTCACAATGACTGATGGGTCAGAATGACCCGAAGATAACACAAGGGTTAAAAATAAATACGTTAATCTTTGCCAATAACTGACTATTAAGCCGCACAGGGTGGTGTCAAGCAATCTGGACCTATCTTACGACTATTCTTTTGTGATGATTATGATGATAATAATGATAAGACTGACGATCCTAGTTGGCGGACCTTGTGGAGTACAGCCAGTCTAGGGCTGCCCATTCAGTTTCGCAGAACCAGTTTGGGCAGAGCCAGGTACCGGAGAATCAGGGGTGGGGTGGTGGGTGGGTGGGGGTTAGCGATGAGGAGCCTCAGGGGTCAGCCGAGAAGCCTGGTGAGCACCTCGCTGACGGTGATCCCAGCGGCGAGGATGAGGAGCATGAGAAACACGGCCAGGCCACGCCGTAGGACCAGCTGCCTGACCGATAGCACCACCCCCACGGTGATGACGACTTTCTCCCCCCACTCGGAGACCAAGCCCTCTGCGTTCTCCTCAACTGAGACCAGGTCGCCTGGGCCGGGGTGGAGAGAACTGGATGAGCCTGGAGATGGGAGGGTTGTGAAAAAGGAGAACTTTGCAATGAACAAATGACAGCACAGTTTGACAGCACAGATCTTCTAAAAACAATCATTTCCAGGTTTGTGGGGTTTGAGGTATGAACTTTGTCTGGTGAGAAAAAAAACAAAACAATTAAAGATGTCATTGACTGGGTTTTTTGGTTATTTCACACTGTTCCTTAACCCTTGTGTTATCTTCGGGTCATTCTGACCCATCAGTCATTGTGACCCACCGTCGTATTGCGACAGATTTACCGCATACAAAGACAAAGTGAAGCATTTTCTTTTAACCGTTGGGCTGTCTCAGACCCCCCACATTGCAAAGGTTAAAAGAAAATTATTTTAATTTGTTTTTGTATTGGGTAAAATTGGGTAAACACAACGATGGTTCGTTATGAACCTTTGGGTCATGTGACCCGAAGGCAGCACGAGGGTTAAGGTCTCCGAATAGGGTATGTAACATTGGTTGGGCTGAAAATGGCCCGGGTGCTGTTCTATGCCCCCGGATGCTTCCTGTGAAATTGTCCCGGGAAAAAACGCTAGGTTTTCTCCTTTTATGGTATTCTCATGAATATAGAGATGAGCTGCGCGCTGGTTGGTTTTCAACGAGTGAAGCTGCGGAGCAAAGACGCGACACGGCCAACAGCACTCACTGAAACAACGAAGGTGGAGACTTAACTGTACTTGAAATAAAAACGTACAAATAAATGTATTACTCAACACTGTTGTTTTCCACAGATTGACTAGATATCATTTGAAATGATTACGTTAGTTGTTTCCACTTCTGTTGTCAAAGCAAACAGGATAGACTTAGGTGGGTAACGTTAGCACTACAGCTTAGCAGACAAACTATCGTGATTCAACTCAGCTTCAGTTAGCTCTAGCTATCTTGCTGAAAAATAGATCTGGACAAACATACATCTTGAATTGTAGATTTACATGACAACACAGGTTATTTATTTGAATGAAACACAGTCAGGAACATGAAATAATGTTAGCCCCATTGCCAATACAGCAACATGACGTCGGCAACCCTGTTAACAATTTCTCTTGAAGGAAACAAAAAGAAAGAGTACATAAATAACTTAGAGCTCAATGCTCTTAAGACAGTGGAGATGGTTGTGGACTTCAGGAGGAACACAGCCCCACTCACCCCCATCACCCTGTGTGACTCCCCAGTCAACACTGTGGAGTCCTTCCGCTTCTTGGGCACTATCCTCTCCCAGGACCTCAAGTGGGAACTGAACATCAGCTCCCTCATCAAGAAAGCACAACAGAGGATGTACTTCCTTCGGCAGCTGAAGAAGTTCAACCTGCCAAAGACAATGATGGTGCACTTCTACTCAGCCATCATTGAGTCCATCCTCACCTCCTCCATCACCGTCTGGTACGCTGCTGCCACTGCCAAGGACAAGAGCAGACTGCAGCGTATCATCCGCACTGCTGAGAAGGTGATTGGCTGCAATCTGCCTACCCTCGAGGACCTGCACACCTCGAGGACCCTGAGGCGAGCGAGGAAGATTGTGGCCGACTCCTCCCACCCTGGACACTCCCTGTTTCAGTCACTCCCCTCCGGCAGAAGGCTGCGGTCCATCAGGACCAATACCTCACGCCACAAAAACAGTTTCTTCCCTTCTGCTGTTGGCCTCTTCAACAAGGCCAAGGGACCACACTGACTCTAATGACTTCTTGCTTAAAACACACTGCTTTTTGCACTGCATTACAAAATGGTATCTTGTACATTTGTATTTTTTGTAATATTTGTATTTTTATATTGTAATTTACGGCAACTTATATTTTATTTTATTGTATATTTAATTCTATTATAATCCCACTTAGTACTGCTAGTTTATGTACCCTTAGTATAGATAGTCCACATATTTAAATTTTAGGTATATGTTTATTGTATGCACCTTCCTGCCAAAGCAAATTCCTTGTCTGTGCAAACTTTCATGGCGAATAAATCCCATTCTTCTTCTTCTTCTTCTTAAAGAATATTATAGATTCATACGATAGGCAGAATCTTACACCTAAGGACAGCATATTGATCAGGTTCCATACATGGTGGTTGGTGGAGGAGACTGATCCATCCAGGCTAGTCCATCAAAAACACATTTTGGTTATAGTGACAGCCGGAGTAGTAATGAAAGAGCAATCTCTTCAAAATTAAGCAATTATTGATCATTATTAACAGGAAAGTGTGTTGGACTAGAGCAGGGGTGCACAATTGGAGGACCTCGGTCCGTGTCCGGACCGAGTGAAGGTTCTGTCTGGACCTCAACATATTTCTCATAAATAGTTGTTCAATTAAATACTGATGAAGCAAACGTTATTTACAATGAACACATTCTGCGCTGGCTCAGCGTCCCAGACAGCGCTCCATACTATGATGTGTTGTCCAATCACGTGCGTTATTTTAATCACTTGACGAAACTCAGACAATCAAAGTGAAAGTTTACATTGAAGAATCAAAAACTGAAGCGAGAGAAGTTGTGGAGTTGATACAGAAAAAAGAGAAGTGGACAGACAAATTACATTTACATTTATGCATTTAGCAGACGCTTTTATCCAAAGCGACTTCCACGAGAGAGCTTTACAAAAGTGCATAGGTCACTGATCATAACAACGAGATACCCTTAACATTGCGAGCAACCAAAACATGAACGTACATTGTGAAAAACCAAATAAGTGCCAAAGGGAAGAACCATAAGAGCATGCAGTTAAACAAGTCACAATTAAACAACATGAAACTCAAAAAGGGCAAGAGTGTACCTGTAGAAAAACAATCAACAGTAAAATATTTCACAGCGAATACAAGAATTTAAATCCGTTACAACTATCCAACAAGATTAACAAGTCTCTCAATAAGAGTCATTGTGATCCTGGAGGAAAATATGCCCCCAAAAACGTAAATAAGCTTGACATTTATTTAGGGGGAAATGGCTAAAGTGCCGGAAATTAGAATGTTTCTTTTGACATAAAGTTTAGGCTGTGGCATTGAAGACAGCGACGCACCACACAAGCTTGAGATTAAATCCATTATTTAATGTGACATTACTTACTGTACATGTCTTTATTTGCTTAAATGTACATGTGCTGCTAGTACACCACGGCACGATACGATACTCGCTGTGCAACAGCACATCTATGCACGCTGTATCCATGCGTCGTTGCTAACGTGTGCTGATGTTGTGACGTAGGCTAGCACTGAGTTCCCTTTGTTGACACAAGGCACTTTTTGCCACAAAAACTTTATTTCAGACTAAACCGTGCAACGGAATGTAAATAAAAATACAAGCAACTCAATCGCTAACAAGACAAAACTTTTGACACCGACGTTGTCTATGTAGTCCAAATATTGAAGGATCCTTAGGGGGGCAAAAATAATAATAATAAAAATAAGATAAATCTTAGAGAACAATGGTTGTGCTCGCCGAAGGCGTGAGCCAGTGACGTGCGGTCAGGGGAGGCAAGGGAGGCAGTGCCTCCCCTGTGTCATCATGAAATGTAAAAAACGAATGATATAAAATAATAATATTTGTCCACTGATCTGTGATAGAAATATAATTATTGGATGATTCCAATGATTTTTATAGCCAATATCGCTGAATTTGTGTATTTTCCTGTTCAAATACGGGGAAAGAAGCGAAAGGAGGCAGCGACTAGCTGTGCCTCCTCTCGGATTGCGCAATCCCACACAAACTGGGCTGAGCTGGGAATCTTTTTGCTCAATTTGAGCACGTGCAATTTGATCTCTCTGTATGTCACCAATGTAATGTTTGTACACATTTTTATTATGTCCTCACATTTCATAGTCTTGGTCATGTATTTTACGTATTTGTATAACATATTAGTCTTGCTGATCGTACATAACGCTGCAGTGAAAAAGCAGGAGGGGAGGCAGCCAGTACCTCTGCCTCACTGAAGGGGGCGTGTGTGAGCACACAGGCTTGTTCTGCTAT
This sequence comes from Osmerus eperlanus, assembly GCF_963692335.1. Classification (NCBI taxonomy): domain Eukaryota; kingdom Metazoa; phylum Chordata; class Actinopteri; order Osmeriformes; family Osmeridae; genus Osmerus; species Osmerus eperlanus. The sequence goes on from NC_085036.1 coordinate 5,508,405, forward strand.
TATTCTTCTTCATGTATTACAGACAAATGTATGGTTGTTGCTAGCTAAAAAAGTCAAATAGAAAAAGTGCACCCTATCGTTTATTTGTATATTTTTTTGCCCTGACTGATTATAAGATTATATATATATAATCTTGCATATCTTGCATATAAGCTTAACATTTCTCAAAACTGGACTTTCAATCAAAACTGGAAGTGATAAATCATGAAAGATCGATGCCCGGAGCTAAAAGATTTGCTTCAAACGACGGGAAAGAAGATAACAAAATTATATAAAACCAGATAAGAAAAATCTAGTTATTTTAAAGAATAAAACAACATTTGTCTTTCTGTTATGGACTGTATATACTTTCATTTCTATTGAATGAGTATGAATTGTGGAATTGTGATGGCAAATTAAGAACACAGACGATGCGGAGCAAATGCGCTCTCTCTGAGCCTCTATAAATTTAACTCATTTCTTTGGCCAAATATGTGTGTGTAAAGAATGCTGATATGGGATATGAAAATAACCATTGGCAATGTGCAAGCAGCCAGTTGAATGGTGAATTGATGCTGCTCTGTTGAATTCATGTATTTGTAAATCTGACTTTGAAAGAGTCAGTGCCTCCCCAGCCACAAACCTCACCGCACGTCACTGGCGTGAGCACACCCAATAACTACGCCACAAATAATTTTGCACGTTAGACACAGGGCTTTCAAGTCTCACGCATTCACCGTGACACTTCAACCATTTCACATATCACATGCCTCACCTTGTATTTCTCACGCTGAGAAGGGATAACTTGTCCCGTTATAAAAAATTAATGGACAAGGCCAAGGCCGTAGCCATGGAGTCAACATTGGGGGGGACGAATTACATTTTTTATGATAATTTCGGACAGCGTGCGTGGTTGCCTGTCGTAGCGTAGCACATTTATATTTTTATATCAATATATTGGGGGGGGACATTTTGACCAGATTTGAAGTATGCGCCAATATTCATTACGGCCTTGGATGAGGCGCAGGCATACTGAGGGAAGTTTTCAGCAGAGTTGATAGCTGTCTCGAGTTATAGAGAGTTAAATACCACCTCCCTTTCAATCATAAACACTAGCACAAACAGTGGATATAGCATTTACATTACATTTAGTCATTTAGCAGACGCTCTTATCCAGAGCGACTTACAGTAAGTACAGGGACATTCCCCCGAGGCAAGTAGGGTGAAGTGCCTTACCCACAATGTCATTTGGCATGGCCGGGAATCGAACTGGCAACCTTCAGATTACTAGCCCGATTCCCTAACCGCTTAGCCACCTGACTCCCCACTCATATAGCAGTGCAGCCATTCAGCTAACAAAATGAACATGTCTATTTTTTCTTCACAGCATTGCACACCTTTTTTTGGATAGTTCAAGGTTTTTAGAGAAGAAAACTAACATGTCAACATGGTTTTGGGTAAATCAATATAATATTTTGAAATTAATAAATCTAGATTAATCACAATTAATTAGGCTAATTGCGGCAAATTTTCAGCTCAATCACTCGCAAATTGTCTTTTACATCGGGTTGTATTTTCATTGTAAAAAACGTTTTGGGGGGTAATCGTGTTTTGACAAACCAATTGCATATTAATTTGTAACTAGAGAGGGTACAATTTCTGGGGAAATTGTAGGGTGTGCTTGCTTGCGTCGGTTGCACAGGGGTCCGTTTTTGAATGACATTTTTACAACTGATATTTCTGTATATTTTATATAAAAATGCATACTTATTATTTATAAAGATGACATAGATTTAAAAGCATTTTTTTTTGCTGCTCATTTACAACTGAAAATACGAGTGAAGTGTAGAATGAAATAGATGTCTTCTCATTTCCCCTGCAAGAGGCAGCCTCATCGTTGAAACAAAACGAATAAATTGGGCAGACCGGTGTAAAAATTGACCTAATCTCTATGACTTAAACGTCATTTTAAGTTTTTCCCTTCTCATGATATTTTCAGGCATTTAGCCTACTCATTGCATTCATTCATTAATAAAGAACCCCCTTTGAAGATTATTCTACGACGTTACCCGGCAGTAGAAGATGGAATCGCGATTCAAACAGTACCATCTGCTAACTGAAAATATGCCCCCCAAAACGTAAATAAGCTTGACATTTATTTAGTGGAAAATCGCTCATTCATAAAAAGCTCACTGGTAGCGATCATTGTCAGTAACAACGCAAAATGCGATATAGCCCTGTGTGGAGAAGCTGCCCGGTAAATTGTACTACTACGGTACAGTACTAGACTACTGCTGTGTTCGTCTTGGTAGCGATTGCGTTGGTTGAATTGGATTTAACGTTCCGTTGTACGGTTTAAGCTGAAATTAATTATTTTCATGAACAGATTGACAACGTTTAGGCTGTGGCAATGAAGTTCAGGTTAGTAGTTAGATAGACTTTTGATTTAAGTAAGGGGAGTGCCGAACATGTTCTGTCGCCGTTTGACTTCCTAAACAGCTGTGTAAGTTAGATGTTTTTGTCGTGTGTCTCGCGTAAGCTACAGCGTTGTAGTGAGCTACACTGGTTTGAAACCACAGGTAATGGTAATTTCACCAACAAATCGTTTACTAATGTCAGAATAAATCCTACAACGAAAATGTATATGTGAGGAATGTTTATTTTAACGATTGAAAACAGATAACGCTACATCATAGACCACTGTAGTATGTGTTGCCCGGGCAACACAGGCTAATGTCATGATGCTAATACTTCAGTGAAATAGTAGACTACTGTTTCCGAAAGTAGATGTACTTCCTTAATAATATCAGCTTATACTGTACATTACACATCACAATTGTGTGTCATATCACAAAGTAAAATGAGTAAATAGTTATCACCCTGGCCTCTTTGCTTGTGGCGTTTCTGCAGCTGCCTTGCAGTAAAGCTATAGTTAGCCTAGCTATCCCCCAAGTTAACAGATGCGAAACGAATGTTCTGCCAAAGGTAGTCACGCGTGTTTTCGTGACGTTAGTGACGTTAGTAACGTCAGTGACTGTGGCTAGCAAATTAGCCACCGTTAGCTTCACTTTTCGCCACAAAAACTTAACTTCAGCCTAAACCATGCAACGGAACGTAAATTCCAATAGAAGCAACTCAATCGCTACCAAGACGAAACTTTTGACACCTACTTTGTCTATGTAGGCCAAATATTGACTGAGTTTTAGGGGGGCGAAAATAAACAATAATAAATAATAATATATAAGTGAGAGAACAAAGGTTGTGCTCTCGCCGAAGGCTTGAGCACACCCAACTATATTAAACTAGTATAATCTGTGGATTTTGCTAGTTTTGACAATAACATTTGTCATTTTAGTAAGTCAACATTTGTAATTTGAATACAAATCCAATACTTCAATACAAGTGCACTGATTTTCTGTTGTCTTTAGTGAGATAAGTTTAGTCAAAAGATAAATAAGAAAATAAGACAGTACCATTCCCCAAACTATTTAAATTGTAATAGAAATTAAAATATATAATTTGGTCAGCTCAGCAGCGGTTGTTTAGCCTGGTCCTAACCAGACCCTCGTACATTTTATTTGTACAGAGTAGGGGTGGAACGGTACACTGAAGTCACGGTTCGGTTCATACCGCGGTTCAGACATCACGGTTCGGTACGAGTTCGGTACAACGGAGGGAAAAGCAAAACAAACCAGGTTCCTCTACGAGTGAATACGGCGCATTTGTATTCTATTTGTATGTGTATCTAATGGTTAGTTAAGCACTGTAGGGAGGAGAAGTTAAACAGTTTTTTTGGTCTCGTTCCAGTGATTGGCACACCTGGGTGATGGCGTCGGATATTTTTAGTCATTTAGCTAGCACACGCCAGATGCGTTATATGCATGTTGTATTTCCACTCACATACCCCACAACCAGTGACGTGCGGTGATGTCAGTAAGCGGCTAGGCACTTGAATGGAAAAATGTGTCCAAACTTTTGATTGGTACTGTACATGTTGAAGAATACAGGATCGAAGTGCGCAAGTGATTTTCGCTTGTCGTCCAGTGAATGGACAGTAAAAGCACTGCTTATTCTACAATTTTTTTTGTATTTGATTATGCGTAACTGGTACATTCGTCATCGTAACGTCTAAACAATTGGAATAACACACATATTGCATATATAAATCACAAGAATAAACAGTAAAAATACAAATACAAGTTTATTAAATAAAATGATTTAATAAAAATGTTTACGTTTGAATTTTGGCAGGGTAGGCAGTGACAAAGTTTTCCTAAACTTGCAATCTTAAAAATGCCGGCGGGTCCTCTATCTCTCGCGGGTCGCCACCACTCGCCATACTTGTCCTTAGTGCTGTTAGCTATCCTATCTCTGACTCACGGCGGCGCCAATCAGAGCTACAGATTAGATGTCCCTAAAGTACACGAGTATCTAACAGTAGTTCCGCATTACATTAATTAATTTGCATGCAAGTTTATTTATTTTTATACTGTGTATTCTCCGTGTAATTTCATGCACCGAATACATGTACCGTTCCACCCCTAGTACAGAGGGTCTGGGATCGCTCCATTGACAAGCGTTAACTTCCTTGAAGGCGGGTACTCTGTTGAAGTTTAAAACTATTGGATCTGCCCAGAGCCACTCTGATCTGCCATAACCAATCGCTAGCGTTTGCCTTAGCCAACTCCTTCACCACGGAGCTAGCTGCCGAATCTAGAAAATCAAACTTTTCCAGAACCCCGTGGGGAGGAGGACCACAACATCATGACCACCAACAAAACTCAGCAAGGATTGTTCTTGCTCCGGCTTTAACTTATGGATATTCGGCAGCGTTGCCACAACCGCAGAATAGCTTCGCTCGCATCTTTCTCTAATGCACAACATCAACATCATCGTTCTCAGCCACTCCCTCTGTTCGCTGATTGGACCTACAAAAAAATTGTTTCTGAAAACCGACTGATGCACCAAAATCCCAGACCTAGTACAGAAGCAAAATCCAAATTGAGCGGAAGTACGTAGGAGGGCAGAGCCAGGCTAGCGGTTGTTGTGTTCGGAGCAAAAAATGATGTTCAGGATGAGTGCCCGGCAGAACTAGCATTATCCTTGTGCCGTTGCCTAGTGCAGGCATGCCGCTGTAAAGCCCCTTTCCCCCTACTACTCACGTCTATATCAATGCGACAGAGCTTACAGAAGGCATGATATTGATCTTTGCTGCTCTTAGTGGCAAAGTGGAGTTCTGAACTCCACGTAAGTTTGAAGGAGGTCTTTCTTTTTTGCATCTGAAAGCATACGCGAGTGGTAAATTGCGACGGTGGGCAGGAAGGGTCAACAAGGAGGACAAAAGGGCGAAAAAGAGGACACGCAACAGCGGTCCGGACAAAGGGCTGGAAAACCGGACTGTCCGGACGAAATCCGGATGTCTGGTTACCCTAATCGTTGCTAACACTGGCATTGTTGCCTACGGTGTCTACGGTGCCAACAGTGTCTACTGTGCCAACGGTGTCTACGGTGCCTCAAAAAATGGGCATCGTCTGTGTTTTGTAATTTTAGAACCGGAAGGTGTGGGTAGTATCGGTTCTCGTGACATCCCTAACCCCTGGGCTAGAGGAGGGACTACAGGTGTGTGTGTGGGTACACCCCACTGGTCACATCGAGGTCATGGTCCAGTGTCTGAAGACATCCAGGCTGGTTAATACATGATGGAGTCATGTCTATTACGTAAGCAGGACTCAATGTCCAAGAGCTAGCAAGTTGATGAGTTATAGCAGGGCTCGACATTAAGGCTTGTCCGCTTGTTCGGGAAAAGTGGATTTTTTGTCACTAGACAAGTTAAAACTCAAACAAAATAAAATGCCATGTTACTTGCACTGGCCAGTGCAAGTAACATGGCAGGCTATCCTCAGTATATGTGTTCGCTAGGCTGTGTGTGTGCACGCTAAACTGCATGTTCCAATTTATTTGACATCGTGGCTGGCTAGGGGTGCGTGTTACAATGTATTACAATCAGTGGCGATTTCTTTAAGACTGCAAGGGAAGCTCAGCGTCCCATAAAATTTCAAAAAATTAATGTTCAAATATTTACTATTGTGTTAACATTTTAAATGCGTTAGAACACGTTCATATCGAAGACGAGTTCTTTCAGAATCAGCTACATATATTAGCAGGTCGACTGACTGATTTCCTTCTCATACATTCCCGTAGCGTCACAGTGCATTTCCCTGTTGAAGCTCAGCTTCCATGGACTTCAATGGGGCTGCTTTTAACTGTTTTTTTTCAGTGCTTCGAAACTATACGGTCATTGGATGAATGCTGAGATTATGTCCTGCCTCGGACGCTCAGCGTCTCTGGGGGTGAATGGAGGAGTGGGCTGGCCTGGACGCTGAGCTTCCGCATGATGATTGGAGGGTCTGTCAAAAGACTGCATCTCCTTTTGATTGACAGTAATTTTGTACTACAAAAAGTCACCACAGCTGCAGCAACCTATTTCTTGGTATTTGCTTGGCGAAATTGCTAACCAATTTTCATCATACATTTCATACACCACGTTCCTTGTTTCAGTTTAACCTAATTTCCACATTTCCTGCTTGATTAATATTGTTTTGTTAGATCGTTCGTTCATTCATTTAGTAGGCTAGGCTAGTGTCGTAGGGGTGAACTAGCCAGTGAATAGCCAAATAAATAAATCATTTTTAGGATGTAGGCCGAAAATGAGCGTCCCCTCTTTGAAAGACCAGCAGCCGCCACTGATTACAATGTATCACATACTGATGTTTTTGTCTGTCATAATTGAATTACCAATCTCTCCCTCTCTCTCTCTAATATGTATTGATAAAAATCATAGTAATAATATAGCTATATTAAGCCTATATATTTACAAATATTTTGCGTGGGGGAGGGGGGGCCTCGGGGAGGCTTCTGCCCAGGGCCCCAGATGACCTTAACCTGGCCCTGTACAGTGGTGATCCAGCTGCTGAAACTGTACTCACAGGTCTGTGGTGAAGACGTATGCGATCACATCTTTCATCCCTCCAAAGATGCCGCCCACAAAGAGAGAAACAATAACATGATAGGGTAGAGGAAACAATTCCAGTCATTCAGGTAGAGTCTCACGCACATTTCAAATAAAAATATTTCCACATTAACATTATTACCGGTATACGATGGCTTGGCAGAGTTGAGGTTGAACCTCTACAAACTCCACCTGGGCTAACAACTTATCACTCGACTCAATTGCACCTTAAACTACACTTAACTGTTTATTTCTTGTTACTAGTTGTATTTGACCTTGACTGACCTTTTTCGATTTTTGATGTTGTATTTCTAATTCTGTTGTAGTATTGTCTTGTTAACAGACTGCACCTACAAACAATGTTGCACTTGATATCTTATGTTGTTTTGTTGCACTGTCCTATCATCAGAATAATGTTATATTGCAGTTGATCGCTATTGTTGCACGTGTCAGACAAAATTACGGACTGCTCCTTGGCACTAATCAAGCGGAGCTGGTTCATGCCGAAGACGCAAGACATAGCGCGTCACTAGCAACTCGTCATATCACGCAGTCGGGGCACACCTTCCTAATAGGGCGGGGTATATAGCAGGGTATCCTGGCATATGCATTGCTAGTGTGGGGTGTTGGTTTCGTACATGCACAGATGATGGACACCTTGCCGGACAGCTTAGCCTGCTCCATGTCCCCGGCTCCTAGAGCATTGCCCACTCTCACACTGGCAGCCACGGAGAAGCCCATGGGGAACTAAGGGAGGCAGGGTAGGCAAGATCGTTACTTAAAGGTCATTAGACGCAAGACGAAACACACTTTCAAGGTCAGTCGTGATTAGTGAACGTGATCCACTGCTGGCGAGATGGTGTGCCTATCTGAAGGGTCTTACCATGTACGCGATGACAGCCAGTTCGTACACGACCGACTGTGCCCCAAGCTCGACCTCGCTGATCAGCCCTGAGGAAAACGAAGAAGAATTCATAATTTCAACTTGTTCCTTTCCAGGTGTGCTTCCTGTAGGGACTTCAGTGGATAGTCATGGATGGATGTGATTGGCGTAAGAGAAAAACCTGACCTGCTAGGAAGCCTCCGATCTCATAGGTCCACCACTCCAGACAGAGCATGAGCATACTGGGTATGGCCAGCAGGATGAAGGCATCCCACTCCTGCAGACAGTCACGTGACCAGCCTAGTGCGCAGAAACACAACACGTGTTATGTGGTAACAATACGATGACATGGTAACAAGGGTCGTTATTGGAATTCCGGACCTGTTTTGCCCAGGCCCAATTGTGCTGAATTCAACATGAATTTGTACAGTCTAGAGTTCTAGACATGAGCTCCCAACATTGTGGTACACTTTAGTGTGTGAATTGAGGAAAAAAGGAAATGCTGTGTCATTTCCTCCTTGGTAAGCTCTCCTCAACACCTGTGTTACACAATTATCCAGTAAAAGATTGTCAGTCAAATATTACTCACTAGGACAGTGGGTAGGGTAACTGGACCCCAGGAATGTACTGACCAGTACTGTGCAGTACAACGCAAGCCGTAACTTAACCTTAACCGTAACCGAAAGACAGGACAGGAGGGACTAGAGCAGAGTGCAAACTGTGTTCAACCAAAATATCTCAAAATAGACCACTTAAAGGGATATTCACTCAAAATGACTTCTCCAACTCCTCAAGACTTGTTAATAAATCTAAAAAAGAATTTGCTAAATTCTCATGATCATTCAGATGTGTGGTACATGCTACAATGTCAGCAACTAGCAAGGACCCATAACTGTTTGAGAAATAGAATAGTTAACAGCCATTTTAGAATGAAGAAAAACAATTAAACTCATATCCTACTCAAACGCCTCCCCCTCCCTAAGAAAGAACTCACCATCCCAGGTGGGCTTGTGCAGCCCTTTACAGACGATGTATACAAAGAGGAGCACCGCTAGGGAGTACTGGGATATGGAGTTTGCAGCTGCAGATCCACTGTAGTCAGGAGGCAGGAGGTAATGGAGCAGAGAGACAGTTAATGCTCATTTTTAGTGTGAAAAATGACCGTCTGTGAGTTTAGCTTACATGCAATAGAACATATCGTAGACAGTATAGTCTATATCAGTGGTTGTCCACTGGTCTAACCTCAGGACCCATATTTGTCCTTGGTCATTAAGTCACAACCCCAAAATAATTTCATTTCCAAACCATTATAATTTATTTCACAAAACAATTTGTGCTGTATTCCAAAATGTCTATCACACTATGAGGTGTGAGCCTACCCACTTTTCAAAATGAAAACTTAGCCTACCATCGGAAGTTTGGTAACTTCTAAAAATAAAAGTTATAATTTTTGACAAGCACACGTCGGCGACCCTCTCCACACCAAGCTTGCGACCCACTTTTGAGTCGGGACCCACCAGTTGAGAAACACGGGTCTAGATGATACACTTTTCTCATTCACAATATTAAATAAAACTTGGAATGTATGGAGATTTCCCTTCTCCAATTACACTGTTTATGGATTAATTTTGTCTACAATGTTTTTGTAACCACGTAAGGTGGATGAGACAATTTCTTCAAGAATGGGACTTGACACTGACCTGGCACTACAGTGTGGGCCATCTGGATAAACTGTATCAAGGCTGTCTAACTCTGTTCCTGTTAAGCTACCGTTCTATATCCTGACAGTTTTCACTCCAAGCTTGACTTTGAACTAATATACTTTAGCCAGCACAGTATTACAATCAGGTGTGTTAGATTAGATTTGGAGCAAGACTTCCAACATGAAAAATGTTTAGGCAGGAACAAAGTTATACAGGGCCTGTACTACACTAACAGTATTGTGTGTGACTCTTGCCACAGTGATCTACATTTACATGTAGTCATTTAGCAGACGCTCTTACCCAGAGCGACTTACAGTAAGTACAGGGACATTCCCCCTGAGGCAAGCAGGGTGAAGTGCCTTGCCCAAGGACACAACGTCATTTTGCACAGCCGGGAATCGAACCGGTAACCTTCAGATTACTAGCCCGACTCCCTAACCGCTCAGCCACCTGACTCCCTGATCTAAAGATGACGATCGTGCGCTCACTCACGCCACGCCCAGGTCCAGCTGGAACAGGAAGACGTAATTGATGAGAGCGTTGAGAATGTTGCCCACCGCTCCGGTTATGACCTGTGGCCAAATGATACCCTGCAAGGTCAAAGAACAGCACTGTCAAAGGTTGTTAAAAGGACCCCACCCCTACCAACAGACATTGTTCAACGATCACCGCTTTAAAATATCCCCCCCAAAAAGGCTTAGGAGACTGTACCTGATTCTGTAGGTACCTGCCTTGTAGCTGGTACATGAAGGCAGCCTGCAGCACAGATATGACAGCTTGAGCGGATGGATTAAAACAACAAAAACATTCCAAATTCTCAATGTTATATCTACAGAGAACTCACTGGAAGAGCGGGCATGAAGATTTTCACGTAAAGTTGGGAGAGCCTGAGGGCACAAAGACGGACAACACACACACACACACACACACACAAAGACATACAAGACACACACAATGAAGGTTCTGTGTGATCAGAGAGAGAGATGTGATACATTTACATTTAGTCATTTAGCAGACGCTCTTATCCAGAGCGACTTACAGTAAGTACGGGGACATTCCCCCGAGGTAAGTAGGGTGAAGTGCCTTGCCCAAGGACACAACGTCAGTTGGCATGACCGGGAATCGAACTGGCAACCTTCGGATTACTAGCCCGATTCCCTCACTGCTCAGCCAACTGATAGTGTGTGTGTGTGATTGTGTGTGTTACCTGGCCACCTCTGGGCTCTGTCGGACAGCCAGCAGGATTGGTTAAGTGTTGATGAGCAGAGCCCAGCAGGGGAAGCAGGCCAGCATCAGGATCAGAACCCCCCTCTGAAGAATCACTCCCACACGCTTCAGGTTACCACCCCCAAACGTCTGGAGAACCACACACACACAAACACTTTTAGTCAGGTACACACACTACATATTTGCTCAGCATGTTTCATAGTTGTGTGTCCTATTTTATGTTTGTATATTAGCATTTTTTTTTACTATTACATTGTTGCGAACAAGTTCCCCTAAAGAGGTCATTAGTAGTTATTAAAACATTCCTTCCAGCCAATTAGTGCCCTTACAGCCCCATGGGTAATCACTGACCTTAGATATGAGTGTGTCACAGGCTGAAGCCAGGCCAGAACCAATAGAGATGCCTGTGACATTGATCACCTGGAGAAGCAAGACAAATGGCTTTAGGGAATGGGGGAGGGGGGGAATTGCCTGCAAGTGGACAGAACTATTCCGATTGGTATCTAGGCTACAGTACCGCGGTTGATATGACCTTTAACGTTTTAGTGTGGGACCACAAGGCGTCACGTGATAAATCAGTCACAATGAAAGAATCACTACTACCGACTCATTTAACGTCGGTTGACACCGGATTGATTGACCAACAGGTAAACCCGAGTAGGCTATTGAAATGACAGCTCACCGCTATTGCTAATGCAACTCCAGCCAGCTCCGTTTTGCCCATGTGCCCACAAAACACCGTGCTGATGAAACTTATAAGAAAGATCATCAACTGCGAAATAAACTACAAGAAGAAAGGACAATGTGAACGGTGAATTAAAGCCAAAACACATGTAAAAGAAGCAGCCTTAATTATTCGTTTACTGGTCACCAAAAAATACATATATTACGCAACAACAAAAAAAAAGTAAGAGGCTACATACCACAGGTCCAGCAAGTTGTAAAAGTTGTACTATTTCATTTCTGTATGCTTGCGTTATAGCACAACTTTTAGTGTATTTTCGACAACCACCGCAGCATGCATCCGAATCTGTCTTATCGTCAACGTTAAGGTTCACTCCGTTGGTACCGTTAGATTTGATTGCTGATTCTGCCATTGTGTGACCGGGACCCCGAATATGGGCTAGGCTAAACGGAGCTGCGAACTAAAGTAAAAGCTACTGGTAATCTTGCCGACGTACATTCGGAACAATCAGGTAAGCTCTGTGGTAACCACTTTCACTGTGTTAGCGTCGGTGTACACGACACGTGGTCTCCCAGTTCTGTCAATACAATGCTGAACTCCGCCTATTTCATTTGACCCCCACGGTGATGACGCGTGGGAGGCCGAAAAGTGAGAGGAAAAGTAAACTGCAGAAAAAAGTAAACGCACGAACGAAAAGATGAACTGCAGTAGCCGTGTCGGGCGTGGTCTATAACCTGTTTATTACAGCTCGAGATGAATAGGGGTCATCTTTATTTGTGCAAAGAACTTCCAATGGTGAAGTGGACACTGTATTTATTTTTTCAATAAAAGTATTATTGCACAAAGGCTATGCGTTGTATCTGTCCTTTTATTCAATGTATTTATTGTAGGTCTACTGTAGCTATATTTCTATATTTTTCTATCATTTGGTGTAGATCCTGTCATGTCTGAAATCTATCTTACCTCACTTCAAGAGATGGCAGAGGGCACCTTTCGATTTTTTGCGTTTTTAACAAGCTCCAATTAGTAACATAGTAAATGTAGCCTGCAAACGTAAACTGGAAACATCCAAATACGCGCGCATGATACAGCCTTCCCCTTTTGGCCACATCAATATGGTCTATGCTGAGTGACTGTAAGCGAAACGCGCAGCAGTGTGCCTATACCACTAACCTCTGAAATGCCACAGCGCTGCGCTGCCCGACGAGGCAACATCACTACACCCAAGACACTGTCTACAGTCACCCCCTTCCGCAGGTAAGAATTAGTTAGACTACATTATCTGTCTCTAAGGTAGACATGGAACGTGGGTTGCAGAAATGTGTGCTTTGTTCCAAAGGAAAGATGCGTCCTGATACTGCGGCCAGTTAAACAAGTTCATAGGCGAAATGGAAACGAATCTTTCCTGATTATGTCCTATTCCAAAAGAATGTGATTCTTCGAATTTGGATCATCCTAGTATCTAATGTCACGTGGATAAATAGAAAAGGACTAAATGGCTGCATAAAGTTGTGATTTATTACGAAGCTGAAATGCATGGAACGGAAAGTTTAGCCTACCACTCAGTATTTGCAAATGTTGCATTTAATCTGTATAGCCTCGCCCATATTGTTTGGTCACTTAAAGAGTAGCGTGCTATATGCCCCATTGCCCCTAATACTGTGTGTGGTATTGATGGCAGAATAGTATAGGCTACCAGTCACCCAGTGGCGCGTCCCACAACATTATAAGAACGTCGATGCACTCACATGAGAAAAAATCACAGCAGATGTGCAGCATCGTTGGTTAAGTGATATATATTTTTTCCCTTGGCAACACGTATAATCAATTCTGTATTATTTGTAGCTACAGATCAGCTACATTTATTTTCACCGCTGTATAGTACTATGTAGCACTGTTATTTGCATGCACATATTTGTTTTTTGTTTTTTATTTAGGGCCATATTTTGATTTGTAATGTGCCATTCTGGAAAACAAATTGATGATTTACTGTACTTTTCCATAGTTGACATTGTTGTCATCAAAAGGCACAATGTTCTCTGTTGCCATGTGAATCTAATTGAAATGCTATGTGTATTTATATTTAATAAAGTTTAATGTATTGTAACAGTATTTGTGTTTCAATCAGTAATCAGACATCCTTTTTAATTTCAGGGTGATAGCGTGATGGGATGGCAATGATTGCACACCTCTGTGGCAAGATCCTGCCTTTCTCCCTTCTGGTCCTGCTCCTCTCTCTCCTTCTGCTTCTCCCCTCCGGTGAAGCTCAGCTTCCCCAGGATCCAAGGACCAGATCAGGGCTCCTTTTCACGCAGACCTCCTACAATGCCTCCATCTTTGAAAATTCTGCAGCTAGGAGCTACATCAAGAGTGAGGTCAAAATGGGAGTTGTTCTCAGGCCCTCTCGTGCCTCCATTGTCAAATACTCTATCGAATCTGGAGACACAGATGGTCTTTTTCAGGCAGAGAAATTTGTTCTGGGAGACTTCTGTTTCCTGCGCATCCGGACAAATAGCGGCAGTGCAGTCATCTTGAATCGGGAGGTCCAGGACAACTACACACTGACGGTGAAGGCATCCGCCATGGGAGGGCTGGAGGCCTGGGCCACTGTTTACATCAATGTCCTTGATATGAATGATCTCCGACCCCTGTTCTCTCCCACTTCCTATTCTATTGTTGTCCCTGAGAGCAGTGCCATGGGTGCAAGCGTGGGAATGGTGACGGCGACCGATGCAGATGTGGGTTCCAACGGTGAGTTCTACTACTTCCTCAAAGAAAGGGTGGAGCTTTTCTCCATCCACCCGACCAGCGGGGTCATCTCCCTCACAGGCAGGCCCAACATGGAGGAACGGAATCGCTTCGAACTGGAGGTGCAGGCTGTGGACCGTGGCATGAAGCTGTACGGTAACAACGGTGTGAGTAGCACGGCCAAACTGGTTGTCACTGTGGAACGCATCAACGAGTTTGCACCGGTTCTGAGTGTGGTGGCACTCAACCCATCCTGGTTGGACATAGACCCCATATATGCAGTTGTTACTGTGGAGGATCTAGATGAGGGTGTCGGTGGGGAGATAGAGTGGGTGTCCATCATCGATGGTGACCCGTTAGAGCAGTTTGTTGTTGATCGGTCTCCTGTGAGTAATGACTACAAGGTGAAGACCTTAGAGCCAGTAGACTGGAATACATTTCCTTACGGCTCCAACCTGACCCTCCAAGCCAAAGACAGGGGCTCGCCTCCAAAGGTTTCCAACACCCAGGTGGTTCGGCTGCAGGTGAGGACGCCAGAGCCTTTGAATATTCGATTTGAGAAGGAGGTCTATAGGGTCAAGATCAGTGAGATAGCACCCCCTGGCACCATAGTAGAGGTAGTAAAAATCTCCCCTGCTCCTCTCAACGTCAACTACAGCTTGAGCTCCTTCTCTGACTCACAGTATTTCACCATGAACTCACTGACAGGCATCATTAACACTGTGAATCAGCTGACCACCATATCCCAGCAGTCTGTGCAAATGACGGTGTTGGAATCTTTCACTCAACTTGAAACCACGGTTCTTATCAGCATAGAGGACGCTAACGACAACACTCCCACGTTCCCCAGGCCCAGCTATGAGGTCTCTATCAACGAGAGCCTACCAGTGGGCACTGTCATCCTGGTGGTGTCAGCGGTGGACATCGACAATGGGGAGAACGGTTGCATAACCCACAGCATTGCTGGTCTGCATTCCATACCGTTCACCATAGATCAAGATACAGGGGAGCTGACTGTCACTAAGGAGCTAGACTTCGAGGCTTCGTCTGAGATGTACATGTTCTCCGTGCGTGCGTCTGACTGGGGCTCCCCGTACCGAAGGGAGAGCGAGGTGAACATCACGGTCCGTCTGCTGAACGTCAACGACAACAAGCCGCTGTTCGAGAGGGACGCGTGCCGAGGCATGATAGCGCGAGACTTCCCCATTGGCCAACCCATCCTTACCATGTCGGCCATAGACGTAGATGAGCTGGACCTGGTTAAGTACCAGATCATCTCAGGGAATGAATTGGACTACTTCAACCTGAATCCAGACTCTGGGAGCTTATCCTTGAGGAGATCATTGGCGTCGGCAAATCTGAAGAGCAACTTGTTCAACCTGAAGGTAGTTGCCACCGATGGGGAGGGGTTCTCTGAGCCCACGTTCGTGAACGTGTCCATCGTGAGAGGTAGGATGCCGCCCCGGGGCTTCACCTGCAGGGACACCAAGGTGGCCGAGAAGTTGGCTGAGATGCTGCTGACCAAAGCATCGGCCATGACCAAGCCCAGGGTAGTCGATGATTACACAGACATTTTCTCTGTGAACAAACAGACTCCGCAGTTCGAGTCTTTTCCCACCAGTATTCTAGTAAGGGAAGACCTGGCTGTCGGTGCCAGTGTCTTCCAAGTGAAAGCGCAAGACGGCGACACAGGCTTCAACGGGCGTATTCTCCACGCAATATCTGACGGCAACAAAGACAGCTGCTTTGACATTGACATGGAGAGCGGCTTGATAACCGTGTTCCAGCCTCTGGACCGCGAGAGGACAGACCGCTACTTCCTGAACATCACTCTGTATGACCAGGGCCTTCCTCAAAAGTCCAGCTGGAGGCTGCTAACCATCAACATCGAGGACACCAATGACAACGACCCACAATTCCCTCAGGAAAGCTACTCGGCTGTCATCCCAGAAGATACTGCTGTGGGCACAGATGTAATCCGTGTCGCAGCCACCGACAAAGACCAAGGTCAGAATGGAGAGATGACCTATGCCCTGCAAAGTGCTGTGCCCCAGTTTGGAATCAACAGTGAGACTGGTGGGGTGTTTGTCGCAGGGCAGCTGGACAGGGAGGCAGTGCCAGTCTTCAGCCTGAAGGTGGAGGCTAGAGACAAGGCTGAGAGGAGCAGCCAGAGGCTCTCTGTCACCACCTTGACCATCACGCTAGAGGACATCAACGACTGTGCTCCAACGTTCATCCCTACTAGCTACAGTGCCAGGGTCCTGGAAGACCTCCCCGTAGGAGCGGTGTTCGCCTGGGTGCAAGCCCAGGACCCGGATGTCGGCCCTGGGGGGCAGGTCCAGTATTCCTTGGTCAACGACTTCAATGGAACGTTTGAGGTGGGCCACCTTTAAAATAAGGTTACTGTGTTGCTGAATGTGTTGTTGTCTTGTCGGAGCCGTTTGAACATAATGCGAGCGGGATATCAATGAACGCATTGACACATAGCCTATCATGTTCTGTACTCTTGTGCTGTATTGTGTAGGTGGATGCTGTGAGTGGTGCTGTGAGGATTGGGAAGGAGCTGGACTATGAGAGGCAGCAGTTCTATAACTTGACTGTGCTGGCTGAGGACAGAGGACTGCCAAGTTTGCGCTCTCTCTCCTTCCTGGAGGTGGAGGTGTGTGACTAACACACACATACACACACACACACATGAACACAACCCCACGCAAGCCACATGTTCAACCTTCTGACAGACACTCACACAACCATATACAAACACATACATAATCCCAACCTCAGTTGCTCCAATTCAGTAACAGCCTGTCTCCATCTTTACACAGGTGGTAGATGTCAATGAGAACCTCTATGCTCCTTACTTCTCTGACTTTGCTGTAAGGGGCACAGTGAAGGAGAACTCGCGGGTGGGCACGACTGTGCTAGTCGTGAACGCCAAAGACGATGACCGCGGCAGGGATGGCGTGCTAAGGTACTCTGTCAGAGCTGGCAGCGGTCTGGGCAGCTTCTCAATCGATGAAGAAACAGGTATTAAGTGCATCGCGGGCGCATACAATTTTTTCCCCTTATGATTATGAGGTCGGTATTCAGAAGTTAGAAGAGCTGTTTATAGGATGAATTGTGTTGACCAGAAATCTTTTGTGTATCCCAGCACATGGTGATTATCACTATGCTATCTTTTAAATTCACTTATTGTATGACTTGTCAATAGATGAAAGGGTACAATTTTAAGCTGTCTCACCCCCCCCTCCCCCCTGCATCAGTCCTCTCTCTGTCACACTCAGTGCACATTCCCCCAACCCACCAGCATCAACATACAGGCAAAGCATCTGAACTGATGACACTGTGTGTGTGTGAGAGATAGCGGGAGACAGAGAGAGAGAGGGACACACATTCATACTCACAGATCAGAGTGAGGAGGGGGGAAGGGGGGGTTAGGAGTCAGTGTGTTTCGTGGTGCCTCACGTGGTTATTGTGCTCTGACGGAATGGGTCATTATTGTAATGAGGACATGGTGGCACTTGGACAGTGACTGGGCCTGGGGTCGGAATAGACCAGGCAGGACAGGGCAGGGCAGGGTAGCTTTACGAATCCTATATTATTTAGACAAATTGAAGTTTAGTTTCGCCTTGCACTGAAATGACAAGAAATTATACAGATTTCTTGTAATCATTTGTGAGAAACTGTTGATAGGATGATGTCATTCGGTGGCCAGAAAGATGCACAAAAACTCTGCGTATCAAAAGTGATAGTAGTCAGTAAGTCTTCTTGGACTGAATTACAATGACTTTCTGAAACATTTTAATAAAAGCTGCCCATGCTACCTAGTTATTTTTACCCATACATAGTAACATCTGTCACTTTTAGTTGCAGTTTGAAATACCGTACACAACTTTAAATGGGAGGTGCTGAAATTGACCTCTAACTAGGCTAATTAGTATTGACTGGTCTGGGGGGAGAGGCAGAGAGAAGGAGGGGCGGCAGAGAAAGAAAGGGGAGGGGCAGAGAGAGGGGAGGCAGAGAGAGAGAATAGTGAAAAGAGGTATGGAAAGAGAAAAGAGAGAGCAAAGCTGAGTTGCTGCATGGGCTTTCTCCACAGTACAGTATATCTCTCTCTCTAACTCTCTCTAACTGCCAAATAAGCACTGAGGAAGGGGCCTTTGGACTGACCTTCCATGGACAATCAAAGTGCCCACCATCTAGCACGTACAGGGAATGGTGAGGAGGATAGGATGAAAGGAAAAGGGAAGGAAATTAAAGGGAGAACAGAAGAATGGATGGAAGACATGAGGAAGGAGGGGTGAGGAGCATAGGCTTGCAACACCTTTACTGGACTGAAGCAGGGGTGTTGTTAGGATAGGGAAGGGTTTTCACTGAAAATGTGCTTTCAGTGACCATTGAAATTGTGACAAAGCAAAAAGCAAAGTGTTGCATGACGGCATTTGCCTGCACCAAGTGTCCAAACTGATTTAACTCACCAGAAAGAGAGAAAGAGCCTTTGCTGTCAGTTGACAGTGACTGTAGTGAGTGTAACACGCCCACCATCCACCCTCTATACATTTAGCTGCCATGCAGTGTTTCTGCTATGACTGCCTGTCACTCTATGACTGCCCCTGGAGGGATAGAGAGAGAGAGAGGGAGAGACAGAAAGAGATGAAAGGTAGGACAAAGGGGAATAAGTTGTGTAAAAAATAAATAAATTAAAAGCAGGCTCATCCAACACAGTGTAGACCATGGGAATATAAACCACATTCAGAGCACACAGAAGTCTATTTGATGGTCTGAGACTTCTATTTAAAAATGTGATGTGCTTTGGACTAAACGCTACAACTTTTTTATCACATCCCGTAACCCCACTAAACACCCCCTATGGCCCAAATAACCCCAAATTCCCACCCCAGAGAGACACACTTGCAACACAAATCATTCATATGCAGACTTCGTTACACGCCCGATCTCGCCGTGTCCCAGACAGATCCGACCCTGCAAGGCCAAGATGAAAGCACAACGTTTCGAAAAAGTAGAAATTGTAAATCCACAGACTTAAATTCTGGATCCTTCAGTACTTTGAGTACAAATTGGTATTCCTGTCACTGCTTTGGTGAATAGAGACGAGCTATTTCTCATTGGCCTGCTGTCAAACCAGCGCAGCTCTATTAGCGGGCAGCCTATGCTGCAGCCTTGCTAACAAGCTGTATAAGCCCACTTTAGGTTGAAACTCCCTCCTTGCAGACAGTTACTTTTGAGGGAGCTTTTTATTGTCTATTACGCATCCCAAATAATGTGCCGGCTGTGTATTTTACTTTTTGATGGAGAGAGGTGTGTGTGCTCAGCAGTCGTGTGTGTGGGTTAGTGTGTGCAGTAAGCTACGTGTGTGTCCAAAACAGTTTGTAGTAGCGCAGTTGATGACCAGGTCTGAATGTAGGTAGCAGGTATTATTAGTTGTTTCACCCACTTGCTAACTGATAGTTCTATTGATCGGTATTTCGAAGTGCGCGCGCATGTGTCGCTGTGGACGCTGTGCCCCTGATTGAGAATGACAGACGTGACGGCACAGAGCTGACAACTTTCACTTTTTGAATTCAATCAGGAAAGTTGTTATTGGTGACGGGGACGAACGCTGTCTTGTCGTATTTGTGTTGAATTTGCAGCGAAGCGGCTGCCGCTGTCAGAGTTCAGAGTGCTGTTAAAAGGCGGTCCCCGCGTGTCCCTGGGCTGGAGATGAGATTGGGTTTGAAAAGGGCAATGTCAAGGACAGCGTCGCCAAGGATGAGTTGCAGCAAACACTGTTCTGCATTCGTCATGCCCTGGGCTCCGAGCTCTCACGCTCGCTGGCACACAGACACACACAAACACAGACACAGCCTTCTTACAAGGTGGCACACACACTTAACACGCACAAAGTGTCACACATACAAACTTTTGGTGGTGGTGTTTAGCAGGTGACACACTCAAACACTGCTGATGCAAGTGTGAGAGTGGCAAGAGGTATGTTTGTGTGTCATAGCCTTATGGCAGGTGGTGGTTGTGTGTTTGTGTGGGAGGGGGGGTGCTATGTTGAGGGCCCTTAGGCCAGAGAGAAGCAGAGAGCAGCTGAACCACAGACACACTGTCTAACTCAGGGACTGGTGCGGGTGAGCAACACACAGACAGATGGGGTGGCATGTCCCTTCATTCTACTTGGTTATATGCTGTTTAGTTATGGAGTGTGTGTTTGTTATTTGTGTGTTTTCACAGTAGAGAGCTAGGTGGGAAACAGAAGACCCAGACCCCAACCTCTGTCAAAAGCTTACCTTTCTTCAGGCCATGTGTGTGTGTTACTCTTTGAGTGTGTGTCTAGCGCAGCACTGCAGTCCCAGCTAGAGTCCCTGAACAGGAATACTGGTGGGAGCAATTTGGTCAGCTATGATTAGCTGAAGCAAGACTGAAAATCTGAAGGTTACTGTGTGTGTGTCTGTGTGCATGTGTGTGAGAAGAGAGGGAACAGTAAGCGCTCTCTAGTTTTTTGTCTTTGCCTTCTGGGCAATCCATTGATTATTATGCATGTCAGACACTGCTGACTGGGCGGACACTCTCCTGACGGGTGACACACACACACACACACATACACACACTAACGCTGTCATTTGTTCTTCTTTCACCTTCTCAGGTGTGATTTACACAACTGGTATTCTGGACTGTGAGACGAAGGATTCCTATTGGCTGACAGTCTACGCCACAGATCGTGGGGTCACGCCCCTCTCTGCTTCTATTGAGATCTTCATTCAGGTATCTGTTATTTTCAATTACTAGTGCATAGTACCCTTGATAACATTTGTGGCACACACACACATATTCTTGGAACTATAGATAGGGCACAGTGCCTGTGATGCAGCTGGTAATGACAGTTCTTCTCAGTGGTTTTGGTAACTATATTTCTCAGATCACAAATGAAATTCTCTGTCATCTCTGAAGTACTCCACATTTATTCTAGTCAAATTGCAAATGCTGTGGTAGCCTACATTCATGCAAATTATTATGTAGCCTTCATTTGTCTGCTGTGTCCTACTTTATAAAATGCTTATGTTACGTTGATCAAAATTTACTATATTGGTTCTCTGTTTAATTGTCTTACAACAACAGGTTGCTCAACTGGTTGAACAACCTTGTAGGCCTAATTCACCATACAGCGCTAGTACATTTGCAATGTACTGGCAGTTTTGACATAAGTAAACACATGAATTTATGTAACAAAATGTACTGATCTATACTGAAAGTTTACACTTGTAGTTCTGTTCGCTTGCCAGCCCTTTTGAAAGCAGATGATTATGGGTTGTAAAAGTGAATTTGCTTTTAAATAACAAAACAGAATTTCCTTATTTTCCTTACTACGCTTAGTTTCATTTCATTGCGGAAGCCTTTGTTAATCTCATTAGTTCAATCGCGGTAGCCTACTGCACTCCGTTGGCTTATAAAGAGGACACCTGCAAGCCCCAGCCCCTGCCCCAATCAAACCTACTCAACCCAGATGTGCACTCTAACCTAGTCTGCTTTCTCTCTCAGTGACATGTGCATGCTTTTGACTTTTAGATAGAGGATGTCAATGACAACGCCCCGCTGACCTCTGACCCCATCTACCACCCAGTCGTCATGGAGAACTCTCCCAAGGATGTTTCTGTCATACGTATTCAGGCTCAGGACCCTGACGCCGGCGCCACGCCCACTCGCCTTAGTTACCGCATCACTGCTGGCAACCCGCAGAACTTCTTCTCCATCAATCCCAAGACAGGTGAGACAGACAAACAGGCATATAGACAGGCAGGCAGGCAGGCAAGCAAGCAGACAGATAGGCAGACAGACATGCAGGCAGGCAGGCTGACAGGTAGGCAGGCAGGAATTGTGGATGACCCCTCACACCTCCTTTTTGTTTATATATATTTGGGGGGCTTGTTAGACAAGTTAATACAGAGTTGTAGTTCTCTAAGGTCACTGTTGTAGTCATGGCCAAGCGTGCAGATTTGGGTTCATGTACTCACAATATCGATCAAAATACCACTTTTACACAACATTTATGTAAGTGCAAGATTTTACTAGTGCAAGATTACAGTAGAATACATGTTACGCCACCGGTCACTCAACCAGTTGTTTGTAGGCTGGGCTAGCGAGCTAGCAGTGGCACAGAACAGTCACGTAATGTGACGAGACTAAATTTAAAAGTAGGCTATAAAAACACACTAGGAACAATGACGACATCGGCAACCATGCACCATGCATTATTAGTTTAATGTATTCTTTAAATTCAGGCTCGTCACATCAGTAACTTTGTTCTGAACAGAACTGGGTGTGCAGACACATACGAAAAGTTTCTCCTCCATCTTGAAATTGTCAAACCTAGAAATGTTTACCATGACGAACAGTTGCTACGTTACAAGAAACAAGAAACCAATCCGATTGGCCAACGCTAGCGTTTTCAGGCTCCTCATTTACATAAAGTTGAGAAAATCCAACTTGCAACGCTCCGCTCCGCTCGCCTTCCCACAATGTCCTACGCGAGCGTCAACGCCTGGTTTTATTGAAAATGAATTGGAAGCCGACGCCGCGCGCCGCCCGCTCCGCTGCAGTGTGAACGCACTGTTACAGTGCGTTCACACTGCAGCGTTTTTTAACGCTCTGCATCGCTTGCCTTCCCACAGTACACCACGCTCGGGGGCGTGTTAGACAAGTTAATACAGAGTTGTAGTTCTCTAAGGTCACTGTTGTAGTCATGGCCAAGCGTGCAGATTTGGGTTAATGTACTCACAATATCGATCAAAATACCACTTTTACACAACATTTATGTAAGTGCAAGATTTTACTAGTGCAAGATTACAGTAGAATACATGTTACGCCACCGGTCACTCAACCAGTCGTTTGTAGGCTGGGCTAGCGAGCTAGCAGTGGCACAGAACAGTCACGTAATGTGACGACTACATTTAAAAGTAGGCTATAAAAACACACTAGGAACAATGACGACATCGGCAAACATGCACCATGCATTATTAGTTTAATGTAATCTTTAAATTCAGGCTCGTCACATTAGTAACTTTGTTCTGAACAGAACTGGGTGTGCAGACACATACGAAAAGTTTCTCCTCCATCTTGAAATTGTCAAACCTAGAAATGTTTACCATGACGAACAGTTGCTACGTTACAAGAAACAAGAAACCAATCCTATTGGCCAACGCTAGCGTTTTCACGCTCCTCATTTACATAAAGTTGAGAAAATCCAACTTGCAACGCTCCGCTCCGCTCCGCTCGCCTTCCCACAATGCCCTACGCAAGCGTCAACGCCTGGTTTCATTGAAAATGAATTGGAAGCCGACGCCGCGCGCCGCCCGCTCCGCTGCAGTGTGAACGCACTGTTACGCTGCGTTCACACTGCAGCGTTTTTTAACGCTCTGCACCGCTTGCCTTCCCACAGTACACCACGCTCGGGGGCGTGTTAGACAAGTTAAGTTCTCTAAGGTCACTGTTGTAGTCATGGCCAAGCGTGCAGATTTGGGTTCATGTACTCACAATATCGATCAAAATACCACTTTTACACAACATTTATGTAAGTGCAAGATTTTACTAGTGCAAGATGACAGTAGAATACATGTTACGCCACCGGTCACTCAACCAGTCGTTTGTAGGCTGGGCTAGCGAGCTAGCAGTGGCACAGAACAGTCACGTAATGTGACGACTACATTTAAAAGTAGGCTATAAAAACACATTAGGAACAATGACGACATCGGCAACCATGCACCATGCATTATTAGTTTAATGTAATCTTTAAATTCAGGCTCGTCACATTAGTAACTTTGTTCTGAACAGAACTGGGTGTGCAGACACATACGAAAAGTTTCTCCTCCATCTTGAAATTGTGAAACCTAGAAATGTTTATCATGACCAAAGGTTGCTACGTTACAAGAAACAAGAAAACAATCCGATTGGCCAACGCTAGCGTTTTCACGCTCCTCATTTACATAAAGTTGAGAAAATCCAACTTGCAACGCTCCGCTCCGCTCCGCTCGCCTTCCCACAATGCCCTACGCGAGCGTCAACGCCTGGTTTCATTGAAAATGAATTGGAAGCCGACGCCACGCGCCGCCCGCTCCGCTGCAGTGTGAACGCACTGTTACTGCAAAGCAGCTGCAGAAACGCCACAAGCAAAGAGGCCAGGGTGATAACTATTTACTAATTTTACATTGTGATGTGAAACACAATTGTGAAATGTAATGTACAATATTAGCTGATATTATTAAGGAAGTAGGCACTCCCCTTACTTAAATCAAAAGTCTTTCAATAGGTGAAACTATCTGACTACTAACCTGAACTTCATTGCCACAGCCTAAACTTTGTCAATCTGTTCATGAAAATAATTAATTTCAGCCTGAACCGTACAACGGAATGTTAAATCGAATTCAACCAACGCAATCGCTACCAAGACGAACACAGCAGTAGTCTAGTACTGTACTGTCTGTAGTAGTAGAATTTACCGGGGCAGCTTCTCCACACAGGGCTATATAGCATTTTGCGTTGTTACTGACAATGATCGCTACCAGTGAGCTTTTTACGAATGAGCGATTTTCCACTAAATAAATGTCAAGCTCATTTACGTTTTTGGGGGCATATTTTCAGTTAGCAGATGGTACTGTTTGAATCGCGATTCCATCTTATACTGCCGGTAACGTCGTAGAATAATCTTCAAAGGGGGTTCTTTATTAATGAATGAATGCAATATGAGTAGGCTAAATGCCTGAAAATATCACGAGAAGGGAACACATGAAAGGACGTTTAAGTCATAGAGATTAGGTCAATTTTTACACCGGTCTGCCAAATTTATTCGTTTTGATTCACCTATGAGGCTGCCTCTTGCAGGGGAAATGAGAAGACATCATATTTCATTCTACACTTCACTCGTATTTTGAGTTGTAAATGAGCAGCAAAAAAAAGATGCTTTTAAATCTATGTAATATTTATAAATAATAAGTAGGCCCTATGCATTTTTATATAAAATATACAGGAATATTAGTTGTAAAAATTTCATTAAAACCCCTTTACAACCGACGCAAGCAAGCACACCCTACAATTTCCCCAGAAGTTGTACCCTCTCTAGTTGTGTTTGTAATGTGTGTGTTATGCATTTTAGATATGTTCTTTTTTCTTTGATGTGAATTTATCAAGCTCATATCTAACTTTCGTGTCAAAGTATTGTAGTATTGTAAGGAAAAGAGGCGGGCAGACAGACCGACAGACAGACAGACAGACAGACAGACAGACAGACAGACAGAGAGAGAGAGACATGCATGCAGGCAGGCAGGCAGGCATGCAGGCAGAGACAGACAGACAGACAGACAGTTAATTTCAGGGAATTGTACTGTATTGTTGCCTCGGGACACCATCCCCATAGACACTAGTATAGATGACGCATTCCATTTGGCAGGGACTTTTCCATGTATTCCCTTGCAGAGTCATATAATGTATAGCATAATGCATACTGCCTGGCTGTGGTGAATATCTGCCTGAGTGGTGTAGAATGCTCCTGTTGTTGCCCTAGCTTGTTGATCTGCAGTAGCACATAAATCTACCCTGGCATGTGTGTGTCTCTCTTTATTCAATCTATTCATTGATCAGGGGTGTGGACTGTGAAGCTCTTCAGCCCTGTGTCACTGCCATGTCACCGCAGATGAATGTCACCCATGCGAACAGTGTGTATTGTATGGGTGTGTGTGTGCATATGGCCCTGTATGGTATAACGTTGTAAAGTATTGTTTGAATGACTGAGGCATGATGCCCTAGGGGGATGTAGAGACCAGAGCAGATACATTTGGCTTCTGATTGGTTATTGGTGGCTTCTGATTGGTTCGGTATGATGGCCCCTCTCGATCAGAGTGCATACATTGTGGGTCATCGGAGGTTCATGCTTAGGTGTGAGATCATCTGTGTTGGTCTTCTTCTGAACCCACTGTCTCTGTGGCATGTGATCACTGCTCTGGATTCATCTCTTTAATTGGAGCGCACCGCCAGTCCAATGTGACACAGATGTGTGTGTGTGTTGTGTGAGTGTGTGTATGTACAGACATTTGTAATGACATCAGGTGATTATCCTACCTGACTGCTCCAAAACAAACACTTTGTGGCCATTCATTTATGGGATGAAGCCAAAGTCAAAGGGTTATTTCAATGTGTGTTTGTTTGTGTGTTTGTGCATCCGTAAGCGCTTGTGAATGCAACTCTGCCTGTTTGTGTGACTGGGTGTCCGAGTGTGTGTCTGTGTGTGTGAACTTCTGTATGTGTGTCCCACCCACAGACTGTCCTACTGCCCTTATGCTTCAAACACACGCTGTCACCAATCCATCTGAAATACGGATAACTGATAACCTAAAACCTCACTACCACTCTCCCTCTCAGCCAATGGATGTCCAGGGAGGGGAGGGACCAAGCGAGTCTAGCCAATCCTCCATTTTTTATTTTCCATTTTTGTAGTCCAGGTTATTGATCAGAAAATGGACCTGTTGTGTTTCCTACACTGTCTCATGTCTGCGCTGGATCTAAAAGTATTACAACCTTTACTGTAGGCTTCATGAGTGGAGGAGCTAAAAGGTTTTTGAATCAGATATCTGTGTGTGTGTATGTTTATGTGTGTGTGTGTGTTCTGGAAGATGAAACGGATCAAATATACTTCCCCGGGCTATGATCTCATGTAGCCCTTACACACTGACCTAGAAACATGGGTAAAACAAGGCTGAGCGTTGATGTGAATATGTCCATCCCATGTCCACTGGGTTGTGCAGGCACCAAGAGTCGGATTCAACCCTGTCGGACATGCTCCTCGTCAGAACAGTACATACAACTCTACGCAGGTCTTGTTGACCCAAACGTCAACGTCGTTGAACCAAACGCTAGTGGCTGCGACCATGTGACCGGACACCAAAAAGCAATATTTTGTGACCATGTTGACAAAACCTGTCTGTTTAAATAGTGGTGACCAACAATAGACTGTAGCTGTGTGTGACCACTGTGTGAATATGATGCAACTGATAAAGCAGGACTGTCATGATGACGTGATTATGTGAATGGGTATTACACTGGTTGAATCCTCTTCAAATACGTGGAGTGCACCTGTGGAGTCAGGTGGCTGAGCGGTGAGGGAGTCGGGCTAGTAATCTGAAGGTTGCCAGATCGATTCCCGGCCGTGTCAGAATCAGAATGGGATTTATTCGCCATGAAAGTTTGCACAGACAAGGAATTTGCTTTGGCAGGAAGGTGCATACAATAAACATATAGGGAACTAAAATTTAAATATGTGGACTATCTATACTAAGGGTACATAAAACTAACAGTACTAAGTTAAATTAGAATTAAATAAAATATACAATAAAATAAAATATAAGTAGCTGTAATTTACAATATAAAAATACAAATATTACAAAAAATACAAATGTACAAGATACAATTTTGTAATGCAGTGCAAAAAGCAGTGTGTTTTAAGCAGGAAGTCATTAGAGTCAGTGTGGTCCCTTGGCCTTGTTGAAGAGGCCAACAGCGGAAGGGAAGAAACTGTTTTTGTGGCGTGAGGTATTGGTCCTGATGGACCGCAGCCTTCTGCCGGAGGGGAGTGACTGAAACAGGGAGTGTCCAGGGTGGGAGGAGTCGGCCACAATCTTCCTCGCTCGCCTCAGGGTCCTCGAGGTGTGCAGGTCCTCGAGGGTAGGCAGATTGCAGCCAATCACCTTCTCAGCAGTGCGGATGATACGCTGCAGCCTGCTCTTTTCCTTGGCAGTGGCAGCAGCGTACCAGACGGTGATGGAGGAGGTGAGGATGGACTCAATGATGGCTGAGTAGAAGTGCACCATCATTGTCTTTGGCAGGTTGAACTTCTTCAGCTGCCGAAGGAAGTACATCCTCTGTTGTGCTGTCTTGATGAGGGAGCTGATATTCAGTTCCCACTTGAGGTCCTGGGAGAGGATAGTGCCCAGGAAGCGGAAGGACTCCACAGTGTTGACTGGGGAGTCACACAGGGTGATGGGGGTGAGTGGGGCTGTGTTCTTCCTGATGTCCACAACCATCTCCACTGTCTTAAGAGCATTGAGCTCTAAGTTGTTCTGGCTGCACCAGGTCACCAGGTTGGCCGCTTCCCACCTATAATCAGACTCGTCTCCACCAGAGATGAGCCCAATAAGGGTGGTGTCGTCCGCAAACTTCAGGAGTTTGACAGACGGATGACTGGAGGTGCAGCTGTTGGTGTACAGGGAGAAGAGCAGAGGAGAAAGGACGCAGCCCTGAGGTGATCCGGTGCTGATGGACCGGGAGTCAGAGACTTGTGTTCCCAGCTTAACACACTGCTTCCTGTCAGACAGGAAGTCTGTGATCCACCTGCAGGTGGAATCAGGCACGTTCAGCTGGGAGAGCTTGTCCTGAAGCAGGGCGGGGATGATGGTGTTGAAGGCAGAGCTGAAGTCCACGAACAGGATCCTGGCATAGGATGCTGGGGAGTTCAGGTGCTGTAGGGTGAAGTGGCAGGCCATGTTAACTGCATCGTCCACAGACCTGTTGGCTCTGTAGGAAAACTGCAGGGGGTCCAGTAGAGTGTCAAATGACGTTGTGTCCTTGGGCAAGGCACTTCACCCTACTTGCCTCGGGGGGAATGTCCCTGTACTTACTGTGAGTCGCTCTGGATAAGAGCGTCTGCTAAATGACTAAATGTAAATGTAAATATGCAGGAAAATATAAAGCAAATGTTTAACCCTGACTAATGATGTGAGTAGGCCCTTCAGTTCCTCATTGTTTACATGTCCTACACATGTATGTAGACCTAAACATTACAATATGTAAACACACATTCACATACACACACACACACACACACACACACACACACACACACACACACACACACACACACACACACACACACACTGACTAACTACTGGCCCAAAGGGACAAGAAGGCAAGAAGGCATCTAGACATTGTTGTTATTCACTCACCTGTTCTTAAGAAAAAGTACTTCTGACTCCAACACTGTTTTTCTGTACCTCTGTTTGTTCCTCAGGTCTGATTACCACAACTGCCAGGAAGTTGGACAGAGAGCAGCAAGCAGAACACTTTTTAGAGGTAGGCTATACAGGGAGGGGGGGGGGGGGGGGGCTAAAAAAAGGCTACAAGATTGCAGGACTAGGTTCTCTGTAATAAACGCATGGGGGGCAGAATTCTTCCCTAGTCCCTAATCTAGTCCCTTCCTTCCTTTTTCCTCCTCTCTTCCTTACCCTCATTTCCTCCTTTTCTGCAGTGGCCAAGGTCCTTATCGTTCCCCGACACCTGTGACAGTTCAGTGTTGAGAGAGAGAGAAAGAGAGAGAGAGAGAAAGAGAGGGACAAAGAAAGAGAGATGCAGCCTTGTTTTGCCCTCAGGCTTCATATAAACTATGATAAATGAGCTCAGTTCGGGCTCCAAGTGTTTCGGGCTGTATTTCTAAACTGGAGTCGTTTGTCATCAGTTATCTCCTCGGCTCAGGACAGAGGCAGGAGGAGAAGAAGGAGGAGGAGGAGAAGGAGGAGGAGAAGGAGGGGGAGTCAGAGGAGAAGGTGGAGGTTAAGGAGCAAGAGGAGGAGCAGGAGGTTGAGGGGTGGAGGAGGTTGAGGAGGAGGTGCAGGGGGTTGAAGAGGAGCAGGAGGTTAAGGACTTGGAGGAGCAGGAGGTTATGGAGGTGAGCTGGAAGAGGAGGAGAAAGAGGGGGAGGAGTTGGAGGAATAGGAGGAGGAGCAGGAGGAGGAGTCGGGGTAGGAGGAAGAGGAGGAGGAGGTGGAAAGGAGCTGGTCTGCTCTGCTCTCATCTGATAGGAGCAGGCGCTGGGTCCCAGATGTGTGTGTGTGATTACCATATCCTGCTGCGCCTCCGCATGCAGATGAAAAGTATGCTGCAGAGATCTTGGAGGGATACACAGTCCTCTGGGGAGGGAGACAAACATTTTGACGCACACACACACCATACAAACACACCTCACATCTCACTTAGACAGTGTCCTCTTACCCTGTGCTTCTCCAAACAGTGTTTAAGACTAAAGAAAGCAGGTTTAATGTGGTCTTCTGTGACAGTTTTTATTACACGCCTGGCTGGTCTGGAGACCGACTTGTTTCTGCATTCATTAACACCTAGACAAACACAGAGACTAATCATTTCTCTCTTTGTCAGGGCAAAACTGAGTCAGCTAAATTAAACCCAGGCATGACAGACCAAACTGTTAGGATGAGAATGTAATGAAGTGGTTTAGTATCCCTGACCCCCACCTTTCCTCAACCCCTCAACCCCTCAGCCCCATCCCTAGCCCCCAGCCCCATCTTCATCCCTATCCCAAGCCCCAGCCTCATCCTTGGACCTAGCCCAACTTAGTCCCGGCTCAGAACCAATTCCTGGTCCAACAGGACAGCCTTGTGTGTCGGTTCTGATCTGTTTAGCAGTCTGGGGGGTTGCCAGCAGCACTGGCTCATCCGCTGTTATTGATCAGTGACCAGACCTCTGTCAGCACGGAGATCAATGGGACAGGGAGATTGCCCGTGGACTTTGGTCCACGTGGGCCTGGCGCAATACAGGGACACACACACACAAATGCACACGTACACACACACACACTCACACACACACCTACCTACATCTTCCCAACCTCAATGTATAGCCTAATGATGAAGTTGAAATCTTGTGTGACTGTGTGTGTGGGAGTGTATATCTGTTTTTGAATGCCTGTGTATGTGTGTGTTCTCAGGTGACAGTGATGGATGGGCCTGTAGCTTCCCGTCAGTCCTCGGTGTGGGTCATAGTTCACATCCTGGACGAGAACGACAACAAGCCCACCTTCTCCGAGTCCACCTACCGCATCAGTTTGGTCGAACGTGACCGCAACAAGCGCGGCGATCCTATCTACCGCATCTTCGCTTTCGACCGCGACCAGGGAGAGAACGCCAATATTACATACAGCATCGTCACTGGCAACGAGGAGGGCAAGTTCACCATCGACACCAGGACTGCTATGGTGTCCTCCAAAAAGATGGTCACGGCAGGAAGTTACGACACTCTCACGGTACAGATCATATCCTGCTTCAGGGGGTCTCACAAGCTGTGTGTCCCGCCCACTGATGTTTGACTGATGTTCCTCCTGTCCAACCAGATAAAGGCCATAGACAATGGTGTCCCTTTGCTGTGGTCCACTGCCAGACTGGAGATTGAGTGGGTGCGCAAACCCGTGCCCTCCACAGTGCCCCTGGTGTTCACACAGAGGTACTACAACTTCTCCATCTCTGAGGCCAGCTCCGTAGCCATGCCCGTGGGCGTTGTTGCCGTCAGCCAAACAACCGCACCGCTCTGGTTTGACATCATCGGTGAGGTCACGATAATGCGGGTTCGACTCAAGGAAATGCATGTGGCGCCTTTGCATTTTTGAACGATGACGATGGTTAACCTCGCTTTCTCTCTCTTTCTCTCATTCCCTCGTTTCCTGTGAAGGAGGAAGGCCAGCCAGGGAGATGTTCTACATTCCTCAGAACGGGTGTGGGAGGAACTGCACGGCTGACACAGGTCTGACAGAACCCTCTAACTGTCGCTGCTGCTCTGCATTCTCCCAGATAACCCTCATTCACAACTAGAGCCCATTTACCAACTCTCACCATGTTGTTTTTGATGGCCACTGTGTACACAAGAACCCTAAGTGCCTTAAACGTCTAGCCGTTTCGGTAAGGGAGACTCTCACGAATACCTCACACAGAAATGAGAGTCCAGACTTTCTTGGATAAATCAGGAGAAGCATTTTCTCAGCGTGGCCGTGCTATATTGGCCATCGCCCTCCAATCGGATGGCTAATGCTAAATCCCTGTGGTAATCTCTAGCCTGCAACGCTCTGGTAGTTCTAAGGAGCAGACTCGATCAGTATTCCAGCGCGAGAGGGACTCTAAGCCCCCCTCTCTCTCACCAGAGAGAAGACCAGCGCTGGCACTGAATACCCAATAACGCAGAGAACCCAGAACCCTAATCAGACAGGATGGAGAAACCTGTAAGCTTGCGGTGAAGGGAAAGAGCTCCCATATCGAATGCAGATTTCTGGTCTCTGTTTGAGAGTGATAAGACTAGATATTTAGTTTGTGTGTTTTCTAGAGACAGACAATTTTTTTTTGTTTTGTTTGGGGGGGGGGGGGGGGGTCGGGGGTGGTTGGATGACATTTCTATGTCCCTCAATCCTAAGCCTAAGATTGTATGGAACTGTGCTATAGAACGATTGACTTCACAATCCCACACCGCTGGGCAGAACAGTTACACTTCAATAAGTAACTATGAACTATTGTTACTTACTGGAGAGTAAGTGTAAAAAGGAAGTGTTTCGGTGTGTGAATTCTGGGAGAGGTAAACCCAGCTGAGCTGTCAATGTGTGTGTGTGTGTCTGTATGTAAGTGCGTGTGTGTGTGCATGTGTGTACTTGCGGGTGTATGTTCTTATATGTGTGTGCACGTGCATGTGTGTGTGCAAGCCTGTAAGTCAATGTGTGTGCGTGTTTATGTTTATTCTCTCACATTGGAAACAAACACACACGCACACACATTGACTTACACGCATGTGTGTGTTTGCTACCAGGTGGCTTCGACCTGTTTTCGCTGCAGCTGGACATGGGAACTGTTGTGATAGCGAGGCCGCTGGATGCGGAGGTGCAGTCTGTCTACAACATGACGGTCCAGGTGACTGACGGGACCAACGTCGCCACCACCCAGGTACACCTGGACACACACACACACGCAGGTACGCACACACACAGAAACACAAGGATGGACACACAGACACATACACCCAGGTATGCACACACAAAGAAACACACATACACACCCAGGTATGCACACACAGAATAACACTTTTGGTTATAAACCTGACCCTTTGACCCACCACCCCCAACCCCACCTCCCCCA
This sequence comes from Osmerus eperlanus, assembly GCF_963692335.1. Taxonomy (NCBI): domain Eukaryota; kingdom Metazoa; phylum Chordata; class Actinopteri; order Osmeriformes; family Osmeridae; genus Osmerus; species Osmerus eperlanus. The sequence goes on from NC_085036.1 coordinate 5,541,580, forward strand.
GGTGTTTATCCGAGTCCTGGACAGCAACGACAACACCCCAGTCTTTTCCCAGCCCACGTACGACCTTAGCGTGTCGGAGGACACGCCTGCCGACACGGAGATACTCCAGGTGCAAGCGTCGGACAGGGACGAACGGGCGAGACTCAGCTACTCGGTCCACGGCAGCGTGGACCCGGCCAGCATGAGGCTGTTCAGGGTCAGCCCCGGGACCGGCGTGGTCTACACTGCCGACCGGCTGGACTACGAAGCTCGCACCCAGCACATTCTCACGATCATGGTGAGGAGGAGGGAGGGGCAGTTCTGATGGAGGGGAGTGTGAGGGGAATGTTCTGGGGGAGGAAGGGAAGGAGGGAGGGAGGGGGAGTGAGGAGGTGCGCGGGGCATGTTCTGGGGGGGGGCTGAAAGGTAGGGGGGTGGTCTGAGGGAGGGAGGGAGGGAGGGAAAGGGTGAGTGTGGGAGTGGGGAAGTTGGGAGGTGAGGCAGGTAAAGTGAGAAATACAGAGGGTTGGGGAGGGAAGAGGGAGGGAGGTTTGCGTCAGAAAGAGGGAGTGGTAAGAAAGGAAGACAATGGGAGGTTAGGTAGAGGGTGGGAGAGAGACAGAGAGAGGAAGAGGGAAGGGAAATAAGATGGTAGCAAGCATATTTGGGAGTCAAGGACAAAGTGCATTTGTGAGAGAGAGATAAAAAGCATAGTTCAATATCTTTCTCCCCCTCTCCTCATTGCCCCCTCCCCCATACTCCCCCCCTCCCCAATAGGTAAAGGACCAGGAGTTCCCCTTCAACAGGGACCTGGCTCGTATCCTGGTGGCGGTGGAGGACTCCAACGACAACATCCCCTACTTCACCAGCACCGTGTACGACGCCGTGGCCTATGAGTCATCGGGCCCTGGGGCCTCCGTCCTCCAGGTCACAGCCCTGGATCGAGACACTGGTGTCAACGGCCAGCTCGTCTATTCCATAGAAGCAGGTAACTGGCTCTGCCTGGAGCAGACTGGCTGGAGCATCGAGTAGAGCATTTCCTAGGGATTGTAATTGTATTTTGTCTTTAATATTACGGGATATGAAGCATTTCAATGTGTAACTTGTATGAGGTTTGCAGCTGAACTGTTGACTGTGGATCTCAGGTGCAGGCTGCAGTGGGTGGAGTCTGTCCCGGCTGCGCTCTAATATCGTTGATTTCTCTAGGCACAGTTCACGTTCTGCACTGTGCCTTCTAGTCAGTCAGTCAGTTTGCCTGTCAGTCTGATTGTTTGTCTGTCCGTCTGACTGCCTGCCTGCCTGCTTGCCAATCTCTCTGACACGTGCTCTCTAACTCTCTCTCTCACTGACTTTCCGTCTGACTGCCCCCCTCCCCTCCCCCTCCCCTCCACCCCTCAGGGAACTCTGGTGGCATGTTCGGCATAGACAACACCACGGGCCTCATCTCCATAGCCCGGGACCTGGACCTGAGCTCCGTGGGTTACTACATCCTCACCGTGTGTGTCAGCGATGCCGGCACCCCTCCGCTATCAGCCACCGCCACGGTGCGCGTCTCCCTCACGCTCTCTGACCTCTCCCTGCCCAAGTTCACCCAGAGAGAGTACCAGGCCGAGGTGAGGGGAAGTAGGGAGGGAGGGCAGATGAATGGATAAAAGAATGGATGGATAGACGGATAGATGGATGGTTAAATGATTAGATGGTTGAATGGATGGTAGATGGATTAATGGGTAGATGGGTAGATGGATGGATGAATAAATGGATGGTTGAATGGATAGATGGATGGATTAATGGATGGAGGGATGGATAGGTGGTATAAAACGATTGGATAACGCATACTACATGCATGTGCTGTCTACAGTATAGTATGACCTGGTTTCATGTTATATCATCATGAAATGTCATGTTGAAGGTGATGGAGAACTTGGCTCCAGGAACATACGTGACCACCATCACTGCCCTCAGCCGCTCAGCGCTGGTATATGACATCACAGGGGGCAACGAGGAATTCCAGTTCACGATCAACCGCCACACCGGTGTCATCACCACACGCAAAATACTCGACTTTGAGGTGTGTCTACTTTATGCCTTTTTATTATATATATTGATAGATAATGATCTTAGCTTATAGTTAAATTATGAGTGTGATTAGACAAATGTACTCCAAGTGACAACGTTCTGTAAATCTACTGGCCACTAATAGTTTGGGTTATAAGAAGATTCCGGAATCTAATTCAAGAAACCACCAACCCTGTTTCACTTCTAAATCCACGCTTGTTCAGAGATCACAGGATTTTCCACATTAAAGTTTTGTTTGTTTATTTACAAGTACACCAGTAAATCCTGAACCAAACAGGAAGCTAATCATGAACCAAACAGAAAGTCCACAAATGACAGTTGTAATTGCAAAACGCACGGGACAGAATTGATGAGATTTGTTTTCCGAGGAAAAAGATTTAGAAATTTAGATTTGAACGTGTAAATGGAAAAATGATGAATAGGCTAATTAAAATAGGCAACTTAAAGACATCTGGCTGCGTGGACATGAATGAAGATGACTGTTTAATCCACACTGGAGAGTAGACTGTACAACAGGAAATTACAGTTAATTCATATTTAATGGTCGACATAGCCTCTGCATTCATCGCTATACCCCTGCTGTTATACAAAGTCACATGTGTATGTGTGTGTGTGTTCTTGTATGTGTGTGTATATGTGTGTTTGTGTATGTGTGTATGTATATGTGTTCACATGTATGTGTGTGTGTGTGTCTGTGTGTTTGTGAATGTGTGCATGCATGTGTGTGTGTGTGTGCCAGCGGGCTGCATCCTACTCTCTGGTGGTGCGGGCCCGGAGCATGGCAGGGATGGAGGCCAGTGCCAGTATCAGCGTCCAGGTGGCAGACCAGAATGACAGCCCGCCTGTTTTCCAGCAGACCAGGTAACCTGGACCCTTTCTACCATCCCAGGAAATTCTGAGCTCTGGTCAGGACTAGGTTTCAAACCTCAGTCTCAGGGGTGTTTGTATTCAGCCTAATATGAAAACATTTTAGTTTTTCTTTCACAAACACACAAAAAGAATTGATTATCGATTACTGTATTTACTTTAGAATTACAGATTGTCGTTTCATGAATGTGGTTCGCTCTACAAGCTTAAATACATCGGACAAATGACAATTTCCCTGCTAGAATTGACTGAGACGGCTCTTATTCTACCTCCCTGTTAGCATTTGAGTGTGTGTCTTTGCGACTTTGCGGCATTGTCTTTCAGTGGCTCCTCCTGTCCCTGCAGGTACGTGGGTGTGATAAGCGAGGCTGCCCCTGTCAACAGTGTGGTCCTGGGGGAGGAGGGCAACCCTCTGGTCATCCAGGCCTCCGACCGCGACCGCAACCACAACGCCCTGCTGGTCTTCCAGATCATCGAGGAAACCGCTCGCCTCTTCTTCAGCGTGGACTCCGGGACCGGCTCCATCAGGTGGGGGGAGGGGCCAGAGCAGACCGCCATTTTGGAGATGTGTGTTTATTTGAGCGGTTGGTAAATCCATGTGTTGGATTGGGGTCAGTGACTGTGAGTGTTCCTGCAGAACCATCTCTTCTCTGGACTACGAGACCTTCTCCCAGTTCTCCTTCAGGGTCCATGTGAGGGACAGTGGGCAACCACAGAGGACTGCGGACAGCCCTGCGGAGGTGTTCATTAAGGTACACACACATGAACGCAGTTGCCTACATTGCTGTAAACAACAGAATTTACCACCATCTTGGCCTTGTCGATGTTGTTTACATTATTCACGTTAACTTCACCTTCTGTTGATCAGTCAGTTCACGGAACGACATTTCGATCATCACGCAAACTGGGATCTAACCAGAACAGTTCTCACCCCTCTGTCACTCGTCCAGGTGCTGAACATCAACGACTCTCCTCCCAAGTTCTCCCAGGAGGCCTACGAGACAGTCCTACTGCTGCCCACCTACCTGGGGGTGGAGGTTCTGAGACTCCAGGCCTCCGACCCCGACCTGACCTCCGACCCCGGGGCCAACATTGACCTGGGGGCCAGCTCTGGGCTGGTGTACTCGCTGGCAGACAACACCCTGGAGCACTTCTCCATGGACCGCTCCAGCGGCATCCTGACCCTCACCAACCGCAACCTCCTCAAGGACCGCTACCGCTTCAACGTCAAGGTGACCGTTTGGCCGGCTGCCAGGTTTAACGCTTCCATTTGATGAATTAAACTTTTTCTCTGCACTGTAGGTGCACTCCAGACTGGGCAATACATCCATCTGTGGGTCCACATCACAAGACTTCCTCTCTATAGTAGTCCTAGATATGAATTTACTTACAGACGTACAGCTGATGTTGACTGGCATAGAGGATTGTGACAGACAGACAGACAGACAGAGAGATGGGACGGATGGACAGACATGCAGAAGGTTATGACGGACAGACAGACAGAACATTGTGATTGACAGACAGACAGAAGGTTGTGATGGACAGACAGACAGAACATTGTGATGGACAGACAGAAGGTTCTGATGGATGGATGGACAGACAGAAAAAAGTTTGTGACAGACTGACAGAAGGTTGTGACAGACAGACAGAAGATAGTGACCAGAACAGCTGTGTGACGTTGCCATGTGCTCTCCAGGTGTGGGACGGGCGTTTCTCCAGCACAGCGCTGGTCACCGTGTTGGTCCGAGAGGCCATGGACAGCGGCCTGCTCTTTACCCGTCCCTTCTACTCCGCCTCCATCCCAGAGAACAGCTCCAACGTAACCGTGGTCACCGTGGTCAACGCCATCGGACACCGTCTCAATGAGCCGCTGAAGTATCTGCTGCTCAACGCTGGCGGTCGCTTCGCGGTCCGACCCACGTCTGGCGTGGTCCTGACAGCGGGGGTTCCCTTCAACCGCGAGGAGCAGGAGAGCTACGAGCTGGTGGTCGAGGCCAGCCGCGAGTACGACCGCCTCAGGGTTGCTAGGGTTACTGTACAGGTGCAGGTACGGAAAGGCGTGTCTGTTTTGGGAGGTGTGTGTGCAGTATTTGTGTATGTGTTTATGTGTGTATCTCAGAGGAATTCAATTGGAAGTCTCTTAGCACTCACCCTCTCAACTCTCCTCAAGTCTTCACTCCCTTCCTCAGAACTATAGTATACTGTATGCTTGCACCCACATGCATGCGCTCTCTCTCTCTCTCTCTCTCTCTCTCTCTCTCTCTCTCTCTCTCTCTCTCTCTCTCTCTCTCTCTCTCTCTCTCTCTCTCTCTCTCTCTCACACACACACTCTCTAATGGGTGTCTCCCTCTACAGGTGGAGGATGTCAATGACAGCTCCCCGGAGTTTGTCAACCTGCCGTACTACGCTGCAGTGCAGGTGGAGGCGGACCCAGGCTCAGCCATCTTCAGGGTGACGGCCACCGACAAGGACGCAGGCCTCAACGGGGCGGTGACCTACAGCCTCAAGGAGGAACACAAGAATTTTGAGGTAGTCGAGTCTTGTTCTTAAAGGGGCCCTCTGGAGGTCCTTGTGCTTCTGAGGACCATGGTGAGGCAGGACTTCTGGGTGTGTGTGTGTGGTGGGGGTGGGGGGTGCTGTCCAGTAAATGGTTCAGAAAGAATGCTGTGGTATATCTCCATGCCTCTATGGCCTTCTTATATGATCATAATAATATTCTGAGATGTTGTATGTCATTGCATCTCATTTAAAAAAGCTGCAGTACTCTGCAAAAGTCTTAAGCACAAATAATTATAAAAAAAACTTAATCTAAAGAAATAATGCAATGAAAAGATTAAGCAAACATTTTATATTACTTTTACTTTTATACTGCCTCACAAAAGACAAGAACAATAAAAAAATCTTGTGTACCTAAGACTTTTGTGCAGTGCTACGCCATCTAATATTTTAGCCCCTCCCACCCATAGGTGAACCCCCAGACCGGTCAGCTAAGCCTGAGGAGGTCATTCGAGGTGGACCTATCCAACGCCGAGTACAAGGTGGTGGTGGTGGCCCGGGATGGAGGCTCCCCTTCCCTATCCAGCGAGGTGGAGGTGCCCATCACCATCGTCAACAAGGCCATGCCCGTCTTCGACAAGCCCTTCTACGGCATCACGGTCAGGGAAGACGTGGCATTGGGGGCGGCCGTCCTCTGCATCAATGCCACCAGCCCTGAGGGCCAGACGGTCATCTACACCATCATGGAGGGCGACCCGTCGCTGCAGTTCGACATCGGCTTCGACACGGGGGTCATCCGCGTGGTGTACCCGCTGGACTACGAGAACACGCAGTACTACCGGCTGACGGTGAAGGCAACGGACACTCTGACAGGGGCTCGGTCGGAAGTGGACGTGGACATAGCCGTGCTGGACGTCAACGACAACCCACCGCTGTTCCAGAACGCCGCGTACGCTGCCACGCTGGCCGAGAACTCCATGATTGGAACAGCTGTGCTGCAGGTGTGTGTATGTGTGTGTGTGAGAGAGAGAGAGAGAGAGAGAGAGAGAGAGAGAGAGAGAGAGAGCATTCATGTGTGTGTGTGCAAGCATACAATATTTGTGTTTATTAATGTTACATCCTAACTGAATGTGGTCCAACTGAAATCAGACCTAATCTTGTTAGCCATCCCAACATATCCTGTCCTTTGCTTTCTAGTCCTAAATTGGTCTGCTAACCCAAATCGAATCCTTGTCTAACCCAAATCTAATCCTAGTCTAACCCTAGTTTATTTACCCAAATGTTTTCCTGGTTTAACCCAAATCTAATTTGATTTTAATCCTAATCTAACCCTATTCTGCTAACCCAAATCTAATCTTGTTCTAACCCAAATCTAATCGTAGTCTAACCCTAGTCTAGCCCAAGTCTAACATTAGTCTAAGCCTGACCTGATGTCCCTACCGTGTGTCCAGGTGCTAGCTCTGGACCAGGACTCTGAGAGGAATGCAGAGGTGAGCTACCAGATCCTGTCAGATGTCTTCAACAGCACCGACTACTTCCACGTGGACAGCAGCAGTGGCTCGGTCCTCACCGCGCGCATGCTGGACTACGAGGTCACCCAACGTTACAACTTCATCATCCGGGCAACCGACCAAGGGGAGCCCCCCCTCAGCAGCGACGTCTCCGTCACGGTGATGGTCACCGACACCAATGACAACCCGCCAGTTTTCAGCCAGGGGACGTATGAGGCATACGTAAGCGAGCTGGCTCCCCGGAGGCACTTTGTGACCTGCGTTCAGGCGTCGGACGCGGACATCTGTGACGCCGACAAACTGAGGTGAGCGAAAGGACAGGCTAGTTTCTCCACTGGCTCCCCTCACTGTTCATAACGTTATAGAACCAATGCCACGGGAACACTTTACCACCATGGCATTTTGAAATGCACTAAACTTTTTTAAACACCTCTCTCATTTCATGAATTTTTCTAAAATGTGTTTCTTAATCATCTCGTACAGTTTTTCCTAACCTTTTTTCAGTCATGGCATCCTTAGAAAAGTTTCTAAATTTAGTAGCAAAATTTTACTTCTTCATGACATCTATGTGATGGCTGGGGCTGTTGCGGCAGGGGGTAAAGATGACCCTCTTGGTGGTTCTAGGGGATATTGCTGAATGTTGGTGGTTGTAGTGTTAAGAAGTGGACCAGAAGCTCCTCCTTCATCATTCCTGTTTGTCTGGCTGTAGGTACAGCATCCTATCTGGAGACGAGAGGATGACGTTTGGGATGGACGCCGAAACGGGGGTGATCATCCTGTCCAACCAGCGCAGGCAGGGCACGAAGGGATCTTACCGCCTCAACGTGTCTGTGTCGGACGGGGTCTTCACCAACACCGCACAGGTAGGCTGCCTCACACATCACCAGTGACAATAGTGAAGATGATGATGATTATAAGGGTGAATGATGATGGTTGTAAGTGTGGCCTTGCACTGTCACCTCACAGCAAGAGGGTTCTGGATTTGAGTCCTGCTTGGGGCACTGTCCGGTGCTCAGGTGGGCTATCTCCCAGGCTTTTATGTGTGGGGTTTGCATGTTCTCCCTGTGCTCACATGGGACCCTGTGCCGCAAAGAACCCAAATAACAACATGCAGAACAGATTACTCTCCTGTCCAGGCATGTGGGGAGCACATGGACTTGGCCCCAGGTCGCCTCAATGTGGCTGACCACTGCTCCTACCTACCCGTGGAGGAAGGACAATGTCGAGAACACGTGTGTGTGTGTGACATCTACCTGCATGCATGCATGCATGCATGAGTGTGTCATGTGGATGGACAAATAAGCATTTCTTCTTCTGATGATGATGACAGTTTGTCAGTCGCTTTAGATAAAAGCATTTGCTAAATGAATAAATGTCAATGATTGATAAATGATGTAAATACTGAAGATTGATGATGATGGCGGTGATAGGGACAATAGTGATAATGAAACGGATGGTGATGAAAATGCTTGTGTTGGTGATGACAATGGGTGTTGGTGTAGTAAAGTCAGGATGACAGTGATGTAAAGGTGATTATGGTAGTGGTGATGAGTTTTTTGGTTCCCAGGTAAACGTGCGTGTGTTGGGCGCCAACCTGTACAGCCCTGTGTTCAGCCAGCGGTTCTACCTGGCTGAGGTCAGAGAGAATGCCCCTGCAGGGTCAAAAGTCATACAGGTAGGAAACCCAGGCCAACCAGGAAAAACACTCCATAGCGAGACCATATTCTGCTATATCAACCAAATTCTACACATAATGCAACCTTTGTAGATTTGTTGTAATGTAAACAGTGCCGTTCACTGCTAAACTTCAGGTGCGAGCCACAGACGAAGACTTGGGCTTATTCGGTCAGATCGCCTACTCCTTCATCAACGACCTCGGAAAGACTCAGTTCAGAATCAACCCAGAAGGACTTATCACCACCGCCGAGAAACTGGACCGAGAGAACCCGCTCAACAAGGACGTAGTTTTGACCGTCATGGCTCTAGACGGTGGAGGTAAGCTCACCGTCACTGTCAGCGTGTCGGCGTCTACCTTCAGTGTGGATGAGAGGCACATTTGGAGGATTTACATTCAGTGAGTTTTCAAATCCTGGTCTTAAAGGGGATTTAAAGGTGTAAGCGTAGCTGTAATAGTTCTGTGCTTCTGAGCAGCATGAAGAGATATCATCGGTGGCTTAGAATATTTTAGTGCTCTCCCAGAAATCATAAAGTCACCAATTCTTCATTGACTTCCTTAAAAAAAAAGAAGAAGATAAATAACAGTGCATGTGAACTTCTCTCTTTTTCTTCCAGGTCGTGCCTCCTTCTGTACTGTGCGCGTCGTCCTGGCTGATGAGAACGACAATGCTCCACGTTTCCGGGCGGTGGAGTACCGGATGAGCATCAAGTCGGATGTGGCCAAGGGCTCGCTAGTCACCCAGATCCAGGCCACGGACCTGGATGCCGGGCCCAATGGAAGGGTCAGCTACTCCCTCTACAGTGAGGCACGCCTGCCCCTAGTCGACGTCTTGGAGGTTCGAATTTAACTTTATGGACACCGGACTTGTCTCTCCGTTACTGGTTTTCTGTTATTAATGTATCTAATGGTCCCTATGGGTGCTAAACTAGATAGAAACATTTATTTGTTTTTCAATTTTATTTTTGTGAAATTGAAAAACTAATAAATGTTTAATTGGGACATTTTGAATGTATAATGCAAGGATATTTGTCTGATGTCCACCACCACTAGGTGGAGCCGGACAGCGGGTGGATGGTGACCAAAGGTAGTGTAGACCACCTCCAGGGCACCATCCTGTCCTTCTTCGTCAAAGCCACGGACTGCGGCACGCCCGTCAAACACTCCCTGGTGTCGGCCTTCATCCATGTCCTGCCCCCGGATGCCTTCGTGCCCTCATTCACCCAGCCTCAGTACTCCTTCACCATCCCTGAGGACACCCCCGTGGGCACAGCCCTGGGCTCCGTCTACCTGGGGCCTGGCCAGACGGGGGCCTTCAGTGGGGTTGGGGGGGAGACCCCCGAGAGCAACTTGGGGGGGACGTTCCTGGTGGATCGTGAGACAGGCCTCATCCGCCTGGTCGTGGCGCTGGACTACGAGGTGGTCAGCATCTTCCGCTTCAAGGTGATGGCCACCACACGCCGAGACCTGATTGAGGCCATTTCCACGGTGGACGTGGAGGTTAAGGTGGGTGTGATGTCTGACGGCCCCCCTCAGGTCGTGAGTGTACCTTCTCTGGGAAATCAAATCGTCAAAGAGATAAGAAAAAAAAGACAGAAAGAAAGAAAGAAATTAATGAAAGGAATAAAAGGGACTAACAGATAAAACATGTAAATTTATCTGAAAGGATTCATTTATACAGAGTCAAATAAATAGCCAGAAAAGAGACTCATGGTGGTTTTGCAAATGATCTGTTAATAAGCCAGAGAACATCTTTATTGTAAAAGGATAGTCAAGGAATTTCAATACAAAGGAACAAGTCGATAACTCATCTGGCCTGGACCCAGATAGGACCTCCATTTTCTCTGGGGCCACCACCTACAGTGAGCCAAGGTTAGACAGAACCTAAATAAACTATTGACCATGTCCTGAAGTGGATAAACAAATGCATAAAAGCCATTCATCCAAACATTCCACACAAATTGAAGGACACACAGTCAGACAGTAGAAGTTAGTTCTATAAATAGTTGAAAACATTTGTACATACACAGGAGAAGCTTGTATTAATGATTGATGAACATAATGAGGAATGAATGAAAAAACTTGTTATGTATATTTTCATGAATCTTCCACATTCATCCACCAGCGTTACTTGAGGCTTCTTTGATGAACCAATTAGAGCTTGTTCCTGGTTACTGAGCTCTTCTCCTCTTATGAACCAATCAGAGCTGGCTCTTTTACATCCCACATCTCATCAGTAATTCCTGACCTGTAGTTACGAATTCACAAGATAGTCCAATTTATAACAATAAAAGACGTTATGATATGATACAGTTCAATGAAGAATACTCATTTGTAAAATACTTTTTTAGACATCTCATTTTAGACACAGAGGCTCAGTTGATCTCTCTGTACTGTCTGACTGCAGATCCTAGATGTGAATGATAACAAGCCGTCCTTCGAGACCAGCTCCTACGTTGCCATGGTGATGGAGGGCATGCCGGTGGGCACCAGGGTCGTGCAGGTGCGGGCACTGGACCCAGACTGGGGCTCCAACGGACAGGTCTGCTCCCACCTCGCACAAATTATTTGTTATTTAGATTATGATTATGATTGGTTATCATTCATATTCCTAGTTTGTTTGACGTGAGACAGTCTACATGCTCTATTTTCACTATGACCACTCCATACGACCCGACCAGGTCACATACAGCATTGGACCGTCGCTCAACCAGAACCAGGACTCCAGAGCCGACCGGGCCTCAGTAGACTCGGCCGCCAGCTTCAGCCCGACCCGCTCCATCGACACGGGCGCTGTGTTTGCCATCGACAGCAAGACGGGCTGGATCACCACCACGGGCCCCTTGGATCACGAGGCCTGCCCTAGCTACACCTTCATGGTGGTGGCGTCCGACCTGGGCGAGCTGTTCTCTCTCTCCTCCAGCGCCTTGGTTACCGTCACTGTGGCGGACGTCAACGACAACCCCCCGCGCTTCGAGAGGGAGTTCTACCGGGGCGCAGTGCGGGAGAGCGACCCAGTTGGGGAGGTGGTGACTGTTCTGAGCACAAAGGATGGAGACAGCTCGGAGCAGAGTCGACTGGTCAGCTATCACATCACTGGTGAGATACGGTCAGCTGTCACATCACTGGTGAGACGTGGTATCTAGCAGTCTAGAATTGACAGGTGTTTGTGACAGATCAACTTGACATCACAGTTTTTGATAATATTAGGCTATGAACCTTCCTTCCTCTTTCTATTTATCTCTGTTGTGATGTAACTGGTGGATATCTTGCAGTTTTGACTTCCCAATAAATATATTTTTGTCAAGTCAGTCTCTCTCTCTCTCTCTCTCTCTCTCTCTCTCTCTCTCTCTCTCTCCCCTTCTCCCCCTCTCCCTCTCCCCCCCCCCCCCAGGGGGTAACCCGCGGGGCGTGTTTGCCCTGGCCCCCGTCCAGGGGGAGTGGAAGGTGTTTGTGAACGGCCAGCTGGACAGAGAACAGCAGGACTGGTACCTGCTCAACATCACAGCCAGCGACGGCCTGTACGTCACTCGCACCGCCGTGGAGGTCACCATCATGGACGCCAACGACAACAGCCCCGTCTGTAACCAGGTCAGGGGCCAGGGGTCAGGGTTTGGTCTGGGCTTACAGAAGCGACGTGCACGATTAGCATGAGATCAGCACCGGAAGAGAGAGAGAGATGGATGGAATAAGAGAGAGAGATAGAGTAAGTGAGAGAGAGGGGGAATAAGAGAGAGAACAAGAGAGAGAGTAGAGAGTAAGGACATGGAGAGAAGATGACATAGAGAGACAGCCATGGAGAGAGACATAAGAGGGGGAGAATGAGGGACAGAAATATAGGAAGTGAAAGATAGGGAGTGTGGAGAGTAAGGGAGATTGAGAGGCAAGGACAGAGAGAGAGATAGATAGATAGAGAGAGAGAGAGAGAGAGAGAGAGAGAGAGAGAGAGAGAGAGAGAGAGAGAGAGAGAGAGAGAGAGAGAGAGGGGGGGGAGGGGTGGAGAGAGAGAGAGGTGATTAGGCAAAGCAGCAGAAACAGAAGAACATTTTCAAAATGACAGGCAGGTATGGGGAGGCCTGGAGGAAAGCCTTTGGCATACATTGGAAAAGAAAAAAGGTTTCTTTTGCCAATAAAGGCTTAATTTGGGGGTGTGAGTGGTGGACTAGACCTGGGGCAGTTTTTTACAGTGTTAGGGGCTCAATTGAGTGTGTTATGGTTAGGCAGGGCCGGGAGAGAGCTGGATAGGGATGCCTGAAGCAGGGTCAGGGTTAGGCGGTGGCACTGCATGATTACGCCATAGGGAATCTGCCCAGTACAGGGCAGTGGTACGTGTTTAATTTAATAGTTTCTCTTTGGCAAGCCATATGGCATAACAATGTGTGTGTGTGTGCCAGGCGGTGTACAGCATGTCCTTCCCTGAAGATACTCCTCCGAATAAGGGCATCTTGACAGTGGGGGCTACAGATGCTGATTCTGGATCTAGTGCTGACATCCAGTACTCACTGTTTGGGATAGGAGTGGAAGACTTCTTTATGGACGCCAACACGGGTATACGCACAGACACACACAGACACACACGGAGGAATATGTCGCATTACACTTCACTGATCAGGCGCCATGAAACACACCTGATGTAGTATATTGACCCAGTTTGTTTTGATGTTGTGTGTGTGTGTGTGAACCCAGGTGAGTTAAGGACAGCCTCCCTCATGGACCGTGAAAAGACAGCCAGCTACAAGCTTATTGCCCAGGCAACCGATGGAGGAGGGCTCTTCTGTCGTTCTGAGATTTCCCTCAAGCTTTTGGACATCAACGACAACCCCCCCCGATTTTCTTCCAGCCAATACCTGGCCACGGTTTACGAGAATGCCGCCCCTAAAGCTCTCTTGACCAGACTGCAAGCTAACGACCCTGACGAAGGTGGGCTAGGGGCATGTAGAAAAGAATGATGATGATGATGATGGGTTATGCGTTCTACATTGCACATGTGCTCTGTTTAGCAGGTGAAAGTGATCACATAAAGTACACCTAATCATGTGCCTATTATATATGTGGATGGGTGGGGATGTGTGTGTGCATGAATGTTTGTGTGTGTCTGTGTGTGCGCGTGTACATGTGTGCATACATGTGTATGTGCTCGCGTGTGTGTGTATGCGTGTGTGTGTGTTTGCATGCGTGTGTGCGTGCATGTGTGTGTGTGTGTGTGCACGCCTCCCTCCCACAGACCTGAACCGCATGGTGCTCTACACCCTGCTGGACTCGGCCGACGGCTTCTTCTCCATCGACCCAGTGTCGGGTGTGTTGGTCCTGGAGAAACCTCTGGACCGCGAGACCCGCGACTCCTACAGGGTCAGGATCCAAGCGGCGGACCGGGGTGGGCAGCAGGGGGCGTTGTACTCCCAGACGGAGCTGACCGTGGTGGTGCTGGACGTCAACGACAACGCCCCCGTCTTCCTGAGGAGGGACTACGCTGTCACCGTGCCCGAGGACGTTGCTTTGGGAACAGAGGTGTTGAGGGTGACTGCCAGCAGTGCTGATATGGGTCCCAACGCGGAGATCAGCTACAGTATACGCTCCGGGAACGAGCTGGGGAAGTTTACCATAGACCGGACCATGGGTGGGTGTGTTTGTGTGTGTGTGTTTGTGTGTATATCACACAATCAGTGTGTCAGTGTTTGCATCTTTCTGAAAATGAACAGTTGACCGTAACTCAGTACAACCCACTTCCCTTTTGTGTGTGTGCAGGCTCCATCTCCATAGCTGATGATCTGGACTTTGAGGTGTGTAAAGACTACTTCCTGACTGTGGAGGCCTGGGACGGCGGAGCCCCTCCCCTCAGCGCTGCTACCATGGTAACCATTGAGCTTATGGACGTCAACGACAACGCCCCGACCTTCAGTCAGGACATCTACAATGTCCTGGTCAGCGAGGATGCATCAGTCGGACAAACCATCACCAGGGTAACCGCCAGTAGGATTATTACTGATATCTAGAGTCTCAATTGCTGGTTGTGTGTGTGTGTAAATGTGACCAGGCTGTTTCTCTTGTGTTCCTCTAGTTGCTGGCTGAGGATTTGGACAGCCAGGTCAATGGCCGCATCACCTACTCTATCCTGAAGGGTGACCGTGGAAACCAGTTCTCGATCGATCCGCTGACAGGCCTGCTCAAAGTCAACAAGCGTATGGATCGGGAACTGGTAGGGGAACACACCCAAACAGAACTCATGGCTTTATTAGATGAATTTACTTTTAATTAACAAATACTACAACTCACAACTAACTTACTGCTAATAACCACATTTTCCTTTAACCATAGCAGGATATATAATTGGATATACTGTATACTGTAGTTTGAATTCCAAACAACTTAAAGTTTTGAAATGCAGAGTGCCCTGAAGTCCAATCAAATTCTAATTGTATAGCCCTTTTCAGCCCTTTATAGCAAGCAATGTCACAGAGGGCTTCACATATGCCCATAGAACTGCACCTAAACTAGCCTAAAGCAGATATTAACTCAACCCCCCACACCAGGTAGAGCGGGGAATGAGCAAAAACAGTAAGGGTAAGGTTCCCACCAGTTAAGTGTGAACTAGTGCAGCAGTTCATCCGCAGGGCTGACTAAAAAGAGGATTTGTAATTTTTTGCTAAACACAACAACAATGTCAGCGTCCCTGATTGAAGCAGTGTGTTCCAGAGGATAGAAGTTCTATAAATGTACGCCCTGCCCCCCCCCATCTTTTTCATCTAGTAAAACACATTAACTAATTTCATAGGATGCAGTACAACACAGACAGACGATGCAGTAACCTGCTGTGCCACACAAGCACTCGGCACAACACAACCTAGCTTCACTCAAGTCACACACTTCAACAGCCGTGAGAAAATAATAAAAAGGTTTTTAATCTAGCTTTAGATGTTGAGATCGTGCTTCAATCTCTGATTGAAGCAGGAAGTCTGTTCCAGAGGGGAAGAGGTCTAAATGAGAACGCCCCCCCCCCCCCCCCCCCCCGCTGTTTCCTTCTTGATGTTAGGAACCACCAGATATCCGGCGTCTTGGGATCGTAATTTCCTTGTTGGGTCATAGGGTGCGAGGAGATCTGAGAGATCGGGGCAGTGCTAATCCGTGGAGTGATTTGCACGTTAGGAGTACGACTTTGAAGTCGACCCTGGCTAGGATTGGAAGCCAGTGTAGAGAAACGAGAGTAGGTTTAATGCGGTTGCATTTTCTGGTTCTGGTCGGTAATCTTGCTGCAACATTTGGCATCAAGTGAACATTTTTGCCAAAGGTATTCAGTAGGCCAGAAAATAGCCTGTTACTGTGTCAGGATGTAACAAATGTATGTGTTATTTTTTCAGCAGGAAGTTTACTAGTGTGTGTGTGTGTCTGTATAGGTGTCGAAGTACTCTCTCTCGGTCCAGGCGTTTGACAGCGGATCCCCCGCCATGTCCTCCACCGTCACCGTCAACATCAACGTGTCTGACGTCAATGACAACCCTCCTGTCTTCTCCCCGCCCAACGCCACCGCCAACATCCAGGTAGGGGTCACCCTGTCTCGCTGTGACAACCACTGAGAGACCCGGGGTCTGTTCCTGAAAGCATGCTAAGAAAATTGGGGACTGTTTTAAGCAACAACTTATGGAGGCGCTCACCCAATAAGTATCGCATAGGCTGAGGCCTTATTATGGGACCTGGGTTCAAATCCGTCCCAGGCCCTTTGCTGCATGTCTTCCCCTCTCTCTCTCCTGCCTATCCTGTCAGACTATACTATCAATATAAAAAATTATAAAGACAGAAACATCCCTCAAGATATATCTAAGAAAGGAACAACTCAGTTGT
The DNA here is from genome assembly GCF_963692335.1 of Osmerus eperlanus. Classification (NCBI taxonomy): domain Eukaryota; kingdom Metazoa; phylum Chordata; class Actinopteri; order Osmeriformes; family Osmeridae; genus Osmerus; species Osmerus eperlanus. The sequence continues at coordinate 5,558,020 of NC_085036.1, forward strand.
TACTGTCCACGCTTAGCCAGCTTGGACAGTTAACCTGTCCCGGACCACGTTAGTTTCTCAACAAAAGTTGCTATGGGAACTGAAGTATGTTGAATTTCTGTATGGAACCAATTCAACTGAAAAATAAGTCTGACTAATCAAAATAAGCCTGGCTTGTTCGGTAAACTCGCTTTATGGAACAGGACCCTGGGTTACACATATAATTCCGAATATTGGCAGCCAAAGGGGCTGGTTTAAGCACTAAGGCAGCATTCAGAGTATAGAAAACAAGACGAACTGTGACTTAAATTCCACCTTCGCCAGTCACTCTCTTTCCATCGGGCTCACACCTGCTCACCGAAAGACACAGCATGGCACATTGAAGTCAAGTGTTTAGTCTTTGCTTGGGAGCGATCCTCATCCACACCTCTTGGAGGCTGGACTCTCATATGTGGTTTGCGCTCAGGTGATAAAATCCACTCTCCTGTCCCTCTCCTACCCCCTACCCCCTCCCCCCCTCCAGCTCAACCAGCCGGCAGGATCCACCCTGCTCAAGCTGTCCGTCACCGATAAGGACTCGCCAAAGAACGGCCCTCCGTTCGAGTTCCGCATCATATCGGGCAACGAGGGGAACACTTTCTCTGTGGACCAGACGGGGGAGCTGCGCTCCAACCGTGTGTTCGGACCCGATGCCACCAGAGAGTTCACCCTGGAGGTCCAGGTCCGAGTCCTTTCTGTTCTGCTGTTGACGTTAGGAATGATACATGATAAACAGGAGAGGGGGGGGGTTAGCTTAGAGGTTAGAGCACTTGACTGCAGGTCAAGAGTTCGTCCCAGTACTCTTTGCTTCGGATAAAAGCCTGTGCAAAGTGAATACGTTATTATTGTAAATCAATTGTTTGTTTATTGTTGTTTGTGTGATGTCTCCCAGGCCAGGGACTCTGGTAAGCCCCGCCTCTCCTCGTCGTCCTGGGTGTTTGTCAGGGTGATCGGGGACAGCCAATACAAGCCCACTGTCTACCCGCTAGAGGTGTTCATCGTCATGGCAACGGACGTCTTCCCAGGTGGTCCGATTGGCCGGATCTCCGCCACGGACCGCGATGTCACCGACGTGCTCTCGTTTACCCAGAAACCCCTGCCCAAGAGCATGTTCAAGGTCAACAGGCAGGATGGCAGCATAGTGGCCATGGCTGGACTGGAGCCTGGAGGGTAAACACACACATACACACATACACGTACACAAACACATACACACCAAATATACATACCTCACGCATTATTGATCATCCCAAAAAGATATTCTTTCGAAATCTTTACCCCTCCCCTAAAAGCCTGTCTGTTACATAGAGAGGAACTGTTGTCTCCCCTCAGCTACCAGCTGAACGCCACGGTGAGCGACGGGCGTTTCTCCGTCATCGCGGAGGTGCGGCTGCGGGTGGAGCAGGTGACGGACGAGCTCTTGCGCGGCGCCATGGCGCTCCGCTTCCCCGCCCTAACCCCCGAGGAGCTGCTCGGCCGCCACCTGGACGAGGTCCAGGGCACCCTGCGCTCCCTGCTTGGCTGGTCCCCGGGCCAACAGGACCCCCTTCATGTCCTGGGCCTACAGCCCGTGTTGGGCACCCCCGACCTGGACCTGCTGATGGCTGTGGATAGACCGGAGCTGGGGGTGGAGGTGGAGGGGGACTCTGGGGGTTTCTACTCCCCGGAGGAGGTGGCGCAGGCGCTGCGGTTGGCACGGGGGCGGGGGGCCCTGCGGGGGGCGCTGGTGGGGGCGGAGGTGGTGGGGATGGGCTGCTCTGGGGAGCTGGACTGCGGGGAGCAGCTGTGTGAGGCGAGGCTGGTAGTGGAGGCGCGCCCGGCGTCCCCCTACAACACAGACAGACTCAGCCTGGTGACACCGCGCTTCACACGTACAGAGACCTGCTCCTGCCCTGGTGAACACACACACCTATACACACATACAGTACACACACACACACTTATATACATACACACACATACACACACATGCACACCAATATACATATACACCACACTTATATACACATATACATTCACACCTGTATAGATACACACCCAGTATGTAGGGAGTCAGGTGGCTGAGCGGTGAGGGAGTCGGGCTAGTAATCTGAAGGTTGCCAGTTCGATTCCCGGCCGTGCCAAATGACGTTGTGTCCTCGGGCAAGGCACTTCACCCTACTTGCCTCGGGGGAATGTCCCTGTACTTACTGTAAGTCGCTCTGGATAAGAGCGTCTGCTAAATGACTAAATGTAAATGTACACGCAAATACACACACACAAGCACACACAGACACACGCAAATCTAGTTTAGGTGTCAACCTCCTCCATCCCCAGTAGTCACAATTAGCCAGGTAACAGGATGTCATTTTGCGGTCCCTCCTACAGGTGGCGCCTGCCCCACACCTCTGGAGAAGTGTGAGGGCCAGTCCTGTCCAGGGGACATGCAGTGTGTTCGCTCCGGCCCTACAGCGCCCTCTGTCTGCCAGTGTCTAGCCAACAGACTGGAAGAGTGTGCAGGTGAAACACTGGATATTTTACTACACAGTCTTCAGAGAACGTTCTTGGTCTTTCTTTATATCAAGGATGGCACCAATGTGTTTTGTTTTGTTTTTGTGTGTGTTTGTGTGTGTGTGTTTGCAGGTCAGACGTCTCTGAATTTTGCGGGGAACAGCTACATAAAGTACAGGGTGACTGACAGCATCCAGGATGGAGAGATTAGGCTGGGGCTGAGGATCAGAACGCTGCAGAGCAGGGGAGTCATCATGTTCACACGGGCCAACCCCTGCACCATGCTCAAGGTACTGGACACATACACACGGACGCACGCATGGACACATGTAGACACCAACATACACATACATGGACACGTGCATGGACACATGCAGACACACACATACACACGCATGGATACAAGCAGACATACATACACATGCGGGGAAACATGCAGACGCACACACGTGTACACACGCAGGGACACACATATGCATACACACAGACGCAAACACACACACACACACACAACTGAAATGCAAGCTCAGTCAGGCACACATGGACATAAATGCCAGCACACACACTCACACATATCGACAGAGACGTACACAAACACACACATTCAACACACACGTATGGACACGGAGACACAGACACATAAATTCTAGCAAACACACACACGCACATCAACCCAAACCACACATTCACACAAACAAACCCACACAAACAACAGCGTATTATTCTGTCTCATCTACAGATCGAAGGGGGGCGCCTGTGGTTCCAGCAGGACTGCGACAACACCCTAGGCATCATGGGTATCTCGGGCCGACCAATCAGTGATGGACGCTGGCATGCCGTGGCACTGGAGCTGACTCAGAACTACACCCTGCTCTCATTGGACGACAGCTATGTGGAGCGCCGGAGGGCTGCCAGGGCCCCCATACGCCTGTGGCCCCTGGCCTCAGACTCCTCCTTCTTCTTTGGGGCCCAGGTCAGGCCCCCCAGCAGCCAGGCGGAGAGCCAGGGTCAGGGGCCGGGGCCCGGGGAGCGGGCAGGAGGGACTAGGGTCCCTCCAAGGGCCCAGGATGGCTTCAAGGGCTGCCTTAGTTCTCTGGTCCTGAACGGGAACGAGCTGCCCCTCCAGAACAAGAGGAGCCGTTATGCTGAGATAGCTGGCCTGAGTGAGGTGAAGCTGGGCTGCGTCCTCTACCCCGACCCCTGTGTCAACCAGCCCTGCTCAAACGGAGCCACCTGCAACAGCCTGCCCTCTGGGGGTGTGTTTTGTGTGTGTGTGTTTGTGTCTGTTTTTATTGACCTAATAGAGGGTTAGGTTTTTTCATGTGTGTAAGTACGTATGTATGGATTGTGTGTGACCTAGCTTTTCAACCCGTCTGTATGTGACTGTAGGTTTCGAATGCAGTTGCAGCACAGGCTTCACTGGAGGGCGCTGTGAGGTGGAGCTGACATCATGCATCCCTAACCCCTGTCAGAACGCAGGGGATTGTAAGTCTGTGGGCAGCACCTTCCTCTGTGGTTGTGCTAGAGGCCTGGTCGGACTCATGTGAGTAGAATCACCCAACCCTCCTCCTCTCTCCCCCGCCCAACCTTTAGGGAGAACGTGTGTGTGTTTGTGTGTACATGTCTGTGTACATGTGTTCGTGGCTGTCTGCGTGTGTTCGAGCCATGTGCGACACATCAGCGTTGTCAATTGAATTACGGCCCAGAGATTGTTTTCTGCACTTCATCAACTAGGTATTACAGTTTATTGTTTGGTCGTACTCACCCAGTGGTGCTTGTTAAGCGAACTATAAACTCAAACCATTCGCAGATCAATGCAAAAACGAATAACAGCATTAACATGATCTTAAAGAAGAAATAGTAAAGCTTATGAAAAACATGCATTAGGCGTTAATAAGTGACATTAAGGTTGAATAAATTACAAAAGAAACAAAAAATAATAATTATTGACTATCGGTAGTAATTTCTTCTGCAATAGCTGTTATTTTCAATTTCCTGTCACCAATTTCATACAACGCTTTAAAAACCTGTCAACGTGAGGAAATAATTGAAAGGAAAATACGGTGTGTTCGCTGCCTCCATCCCAGCGGGATGCCAGGCTTGGAATGTAGGTCGGGTGTGTACCCGCTTGTGTGTGTGTGTTGCCAGAGAAAGACAGAAGAGGAGAGAAGAAAAGAGAGTCATCTGTCTTCCCTCTGTCTGAACTGCAGGACAGCTACAGCTTGTGTTTGTTTGCTTTGCTTGGCTTTTTGTCATTCTGTCTGTTTCTATAATTCGGTCAGGATACTCCTGTTTGACTTTTTGTTTCACATTTTACTGAAGGGAAATTCACTGCCTTTTGGAGCAGCTTGCGAGTCATACTGATGTACAATAACAATGTATATTGCGCACACTGTAGTATAAATCCTCTAATAAGTAGGAATATGGAGGAGCTGGGCATGGTGGAGGGAGGCAGCAATTAGCTAAATATGCGTGAACATGCTAATGTGACGGTATGTAACAGACGTAGCCACGCTCCGTCACAACGAGGTGTTGTTTGCCACTCGCTGGGCTCGAACGCACGACCTCTGACTTGTCAAGCGCGACCGCAACCAGCTACGCCAAAGAAAAGCTACCTAGTCGTTGACGCGGGTGGCCTGTTACATACCTGAGGAGTGAGTTTCACAGGTTCACACCCGTTACACTAACGTCACCATGTACTTCACCTCTCCTGCTCCGCTTCCTCCTCCGCTTCCTCCTCCACTTCCTCTTCCACTTCCTCCTCCACTTCCTTCTCCACTTCCTCCTCCGCTTCCTCCTCCTCCCCCTCCGTGTCTTTCTCTCCTCCTGTCCCCTCTCCGTGCCCGTGCAGATGTGACGAGGACGTGAACGAGTGTGAGAGGGAGGAGTGTGAGAATGGAGGGTTTTGTGTGAACACGTTCGGAGCCTTCTACTGCAACTGCAGCGAGGGCTTTGAGGGTCAGTTCTGTGGAGAGCGGGCCCTCGGGGAGCCTGGAGATGACACCAAGGTAAAAAATACACACACACACACACACAGTGTAGACAGTGTATATCCTATAGTAACATTGTGTATCGATACACTACCAATACACTACAAATTAGCACATAGGTGTGGATGCACACACATGCACACACGCATACACACACACACACCCCTGCATGCAGTATGAGGTGGTTGACACAGCTTCTCCTAAACCGTCTAGGCGGAGCCCTTGTCCTATCTGGGCCCGGGTGAGATCATCGGAATCGGGGTCCTGATCTTGGTCCTCCTCCTACTCCTCGTCCTCTTCATGGCCTTCAGGAAGAAGGTGTCCTTCAGCAAAGCCCCCAACACGCTCGGACAGGGGGTTATGGGGGTCTCGGCTGTCTCCACGGAAACCAGTTACATGCTGCAGAAGACGGGCATGGGGGCAGATGGGATTGAGTTCAAAGCCATCCGTGTCTGCGGCTCTCCGGGGGCTGGCGGCGGTAGCTATGGAGACGGGGTGGGCACCGCCGGCCCCCCCCAGGTCATGGTACGCCCCACCGCCCACTCCCCCCTCCCCGGTCACCCGGGAAACCAGGGGAATCGGAGTGTTGATGGGGACAAGACCACTTCTAGCGAAGGCAGTCAGGTGTGTGTCTGTGTGTGTCTGTACGTTTCAATGATGTATCTTTGGGATGTATGCATGTCTGTTTGTGTGTAATGACGCTTGTGACATGGTGACACGGCAAGAAGGTCCTTGGTTCGATTCCTGCTCAGGTGTGTGTCTTAGTGTTTCCACTATATGTGCCCTCCCATGTGCGTTCAATCGACAAATAAGCGTCTCTTCTTACGCAGATGAGCAGCTTCCTGTCTGACCTACCCAACATCCTGGGAGGGGCCAGTCGGAGGGGCGTGGCCGTATGCAGCGTGGCACCCAATCTGCCCCTGACCTCACCCTGTCACTCAGAACGAAGCCCCTCCCACAAAGTGTCCTGGGAGATGGCAGGAGAGAGGGGGGAGGAGATGGAGAGGGAGAGAGATACAAGGGAGGAGGAGTGGGAGCAGAGAGCCTATGAGTTAGAGAGAACACAGAGAACTGGCAGTCCGCGGGGTAAGTCATACACACCCACACACACATACACAAACAAACTGGCATCACACACACACATTATTTGTGTCCAGTTCTTCCTAAATATGTTCATTATGTATTTGTCTCCTGGGGAGAAACTTCATTTCAAATGGATAACTACAACACGGGCTCCTGCACCTCAGTGCCTAAGGGTCTGACTCACTCCTTTCCCTAGTGTCCAGCCCCCATCCAATCCCATCTTACTATGATATTCAACAAATATAAACTGCATATATTTAAATTATTTTATTCTGCCTTATGTAATACTTCGGTGTCTGCTCTCACATGATGTATTGTATTATACAATGGTATGTATAGCTTTTTGTGTTAGAGATTACTAAAGCTTTAACCACGCGGCAACTAGGAATGCAATGGCTAACATACACACAACATACACACACATCCTATTTTACAAAAAACAACACACTCTCTCTCTCTTTGTATGTATGTACGTGCGTGTGTGTGTATATGTGGTGTGTGTGTGTGCAGTGGAGGACCTGGTGGAGGAGATCACCTGCTTCTCAGACAGCGCCTCAGAAGCTCACTCTCTCAGCTCCTTCACGACAGACTCCTTCGACGACAACGGTGAGAGGCCTCACGCTCTTTCATTACACGAGGGGACACATTCAAATGAGGTGTCCCGGCTCCGCGCATACGATGAATAAAAGGTCCCTCCTATTAGGTACAGTGGAGTCTAAGTCAGATGCACAGGAAAAGCAGTTTCTGTTCATTACACACTTTTCATTTTTAAACCTGTAAAACCTGTCCTCACACACAAAAACATCTAATTTTGTTTCTTCTTGGCTATATATAACCAGGAGTGACATCTAACTGTGTGTGTGTGTGTGTGTCTCTGCTCGCGTGTTGGGAGGGAGGGGAGGGGAAGGCATGTCTGTGAGAGTGTGTTTGTGTGTGTTTGTGAGAGAGAGAGAGAGAGACAGAGAGAGAGAGAGAGAGAGAGAGAGAGAGAGAGAGAGAGAGAGAGAGAGAGAGAGAGAGAGAGAGAGAGAGAGAGAGAGAGAGAGAGAGAGAGAGAGCACGGGTCTGAGGTGTGTGTCAGTGTTTTCTGTCTAATTATCCCCACAGATACAGATCCACTACTTAGGATTACTTACATCTCTGGAGTGGGAACAGAATCATGGAAGTAATGAGCCCCCTATTTGTGGAAAACTCCATGTCCCTATTTCTGGACCCACTTCCAGAACACATATCTTCTAATATCCCACACATACTTTCAGGCCAGAAGGCTGGCAGAGTCACGGCAATATTCTCCAAAATGGGTTCCATGTATCCATGTTTATTTTTTGTGAACACACTTCCTTCTCTCTCAGCCTCCATAGTGACCGTCATACGGCTGGTAAACGATGCTGTGGACTCGATCGAAAATGAAGGTATGAGAAAATGACCCCTCACCTCCCGTCTTAACTCTCTTCTCTGGTCTCCTTACCTCTTCTCTCTCCTCCATCCTGTCCTATTTTCTCCTCTACTCTTGCCTGGGATTTCTGGGAACACAGTCGTGAGAGCTCAGTGAAGTGTGTTTGGCTCGAACCACTGTGTGCTCCCACAGGCTGGGTATCCATTTAAACCCCCTTAGTCCATGTTGTTTTAAGGATATTCTCCTGAGCAGCTTCAAGTACCACAGTCAGCCATTCAGCCAGCCAGCTCGCTATCCAGACAAACACAGCAAGACCAGACACACCAGTTGGCAAAGTTTGCCTGCTTACTTGAACCAGTCTGCCAGTCATACTGTATTCCACTGTGCCATCCTTACTTTTGGTGATAAATTGGATAAAGCCATTGTGCCCAGTTAGTAAACAATACCCACATTGTCAACAATGACTTGCTTCTGAAAGGGGTTGGTCTGACATGCTTTAGTCTTAACGACTGTGCTGTTTATGTGTTGGAATCTGGGCTCTAGTGAAATTGCCACTGTGGGACACTCTAAAAGGATATGTTGCATTACTTGAACCAAATCCCTACTTGCTTACTAACAATGTAGACGTATTTTACACAGACTTGGTTCGAGAAAATCCCCCAAACAGTAGCAGGCTTTATTGCCCTGAGAAATGCATACCAAGAATACACCAGGAATGTGATTTGCAGTGATACACGTTAAACTGAACACAGGCCCTTAACAGAGCATTTATGCGAACTGAAGATCCAGGGTCCGTTTTCATCCTGTCCTATAAGCCTCAGATGGGACACGTCACTGGGACAATTTCAAGGGTCAGAGTTCAGAATTCCGGTGGATTTGTTTCTCGGGAACATCTGTTTGCAAGGTCATAGGACAACCTTCCCCAGCTCGAGTAGTGAAGAGAGACATCTGCCCTAGTAGGACATCTGTCTGTCACATAGCTCAGCTTACACCATGCACTGGGGTCTGGTAGTGCTGTGAAGATGATGAGGGGATTGAGTAGCAGGTGGTTGATACTGAATTGAGTGCTCGCCTTCATGCTCTCTCTCTCTCTCTCTCTCTCTCTCTCTCTCTCTCTCTCTCTCTCTCTCTCTCTCTCTCTCTCTCTCTCTCACACACACACACTATCTCTCTCCCTCCCTCCCTCTCTTTCTCTCCCATTTCAATTTTTTCTCTCCCTCAGTTTCAGAGATGGATGGAGGGCATCCTTACAGAAGAACAGGTAACAGATGTTCCCGGACTCTCCTCTGCCTCACCTCTCCTGTCTCATCTGTGTCCTATTAACTAAACTTTTTGAATCCCGACTTCTATTTCATGAGCCCATATATGTTTCCTGGGAGAAATAATTTCCTGTTTTCTCTTTTTCCATACGCCTGTTTCCTCCATTCTTCCGCCTCCTGTCATGTTTTTATGCTTTGCTACACAGTCTTGGGAGTGTGTGTGCGTATGTGTACGTGTGCGTGCGGGTGTGCACGCTTTGGCTTTGTGTGTCTTCTCCGACAGATCCAGTCCTCTCCCCTTCCTCTCCTCTGCGCTCTCTGAGATTCACTTGCATCCTCATATTCACTTGCATAATTAATCCACTCACACCACCCTCTAATTGTTGTGTTTGTTTGAGTTCTGCTCCTCATCAAAGGCTTCCTTCTCACCCCTCCTACGCCACTGTTTTCTCACGCTCACAGCTGGCCGCCATGTTGGATGTCAGGACGAGATACGCGTGGAGGTCGTCAAGGAGTACATCGTGGACTGTAAGAGCGGTTAGCACGTTCTCCTCCAAGCACAGGGAGGGATTCAGGGTTCGAAGTCTGTTGTTTCCCCTCAGTCATCCCTAACCAAAACAATTTAAAGGAAATGTTTTTTTATCAATCAGTGGTTTGTAAAGACTGTAGAAGATGACTGGTTATTGTTAAATGTTAGGTGCTTGAGATCTTGATTTGAGCTGAAAATGAATGGACTCCCTTTGAGGTCCTAGTCAAGTCTTAAAGCAGACCCAATACCTCACATGATAATCATATTTTGTGTGCGCATACCACACACACTATACACAGTATAAACACATACATGTTTTAACATTAAAATGTATATCCATGCACCCTGACCAGCTGTTGCTAAGGAGGCACCGAGGCAGCAATCAATGCATGATATTTGATATGGATCTTTTTATAGGTAAACTCCTTGGTTAAGGTGGAAGGTAGAAGTGATTTATAGATCTCCTATAGATCAGTGTCATCTACACAGGATTAAAAACTGTGTAGGGGACGTTATGGGAGAGCTCATGTTTTTTGATAACACACTGCTACACAAACTCCACAAGTCCCACATAAACAAAAAACTGCTAACACAACAGCTAGTTCTGCAAAAAAAACTGTTGTTGTTTGTCAGTAACAATTCAGCCTTCTGTGTTGGCAGGGTTTAATTTTTAGGGGCCGTTACGGAGCTGTCTGAAACTGCTCAGCGTAATGTCAATGTGTGTGTGTTTGTGTGTGTGTGCTGTGTGTGTGTGTTATGGTAGACACAAATGTTCCAACAACCCATTGTCCAACCTTAGTTAGTGAATGCTGCTGCCAAAAAATCCATACCTCCTCCACAAAATAGTGTGAACAAAGTTGTTTCTTTCACAGTGGAATCTCTTTGTTAGGCTCATTTGCAGTCCGGCTCTCTCTTGACTGCCATTCTCCCCTTTTCTCCCCTCCTCTTTCTCCCCCTCTCCCGTCCAGCCTATCACTGGGAGTCCTCCAATTGGCTGTCTCCATCTCGCCTTCGCCCCCTGGAGGCAGGCCCCTCCCCACACTACGAATCCGGAGATGACCCTGACGCCTACATGCGGGCAGGTAGCACACGCTCCCTCCAGCTGGACTACAGGAGGGCAAGCTCCGGCTCCGAGAGGGGCAGGGACGGGGCGCGCTGTGGGTTGCAGGAGGACCACAAAGGGGGGTTCCAGTGGGAGAGGAGGCAGACCGCTCTGAGGGGGCAGAGTCACGGGGAGGACGGGTGGTTCGCGGGAGGGAGGAGGGGGGGGCACCAGCAAGCGAGTGGGCGCGAGAGCTGGAGGGGGCCATCGGAGGGTCTTGGGGCCCACGGTCACAGGGACTTTCCACTGTTGCACGCTCGCGACGAGGAGAGCTCCTCCCCCATCTACGAGGAGTACCGCGACAGCGTCCCCGAACCGGAGCAGGAAGCGGAGGGACACTACGACACTCTGCCTCCGACACGCCCTGCCTACGAGGGCTACCCCTCCAGCCCCCCGGGGCTTAACCTCCACCCTGCCCAGCTGTTGCCTCCGCTGCGGGCCTGGGAGGGCCAGGTGGAGGGCTGGAAGCCCCTGCAGGAGAGCCAGGGGGCTCTGGCGTCTGGGATGGGCTCTAGGTCCGGGTCCGGGGACGAGCTGGAGAGACTGCTGAACCTGGTGTCTCTTAGGGCCAGGCGGGCCACACGCACTCACAGAGCCTCCGTCAGCTCCGAGCCCACCGCGGGCATGTACTGACTGACTGACTGTGGTGTGTGTAAAACACACACACCACACTCTCTCTTTCTCTCTCCCACAAATATACACACACTCACACTGTCACTTTGTGCTTCTCACACACATGAACACACACACATTCAGAGAAAACTAGAAGAACAAAAATCTATTCACAAGGTCAAAGATCTCCCCAACAACTGGATATGTTTCTTTGGGTTTCACTTAAAGGAAGAACAAGCTAAATGAATGTACACATCTTGTGAGTCAGAGAGAGAATCCAGGTAGAAGACTGGAAGATGGGGCGGATGAGTCCCAGGGTCACAAGCTCGGACGATCCCCCTCAAGGTGCCTGGACAGCAGAAGGGGGAGCTCGAGAGTAGAGGAGGAGAACGGGGGGAGGGAGTGGGTAGCGTAAGTACGTAAGTAGCTGGTATAGCGAGGTTGTCTTTAAAGCAGGCTACTGGTTCACCTGACTAACCGATGAGTATCGGGAGAGTATCATTGACGTGATGATCAGGTGTGTAGACAAGGTGACTTGGGAGCTGTGTGGTGGGGGTCCTCTCCTCTGAACCTGATATCCATCAGATATCCTCTCTGTACTGAACAAGGACTGTGAACTTGACAAGAGGTCTGACACTGGAGAATGCCACGGCACAGTTGTAGCACAGTTGTAGAGTAGCTTGGCGAGATTGGGAGAGGCTGTGTTTGACTCTGTGTAGCATTAAAGCCCAGGACAGACTACTTCCTCTGTGTTCTGTGCTCCCTGAAACTGCTGTTGGTTTTAGAAAGAGACCACTTTCAACCTCCACTTTGCTGCCATTAAAAGGACATGACCAGAGATTGAACAAAGTACATTTTAGATTGCTTTACAGTTTTATTGTATGTATTTGTTCACAGTATTTATATATATTTTTGTGGTCATTTAACTGTGACATGATAACTCTATTGGGATGATTATTTATTTGTGTTGGGGCCTAATGTTTTGGCTGTGATATATGTACAATACTTCATTATGTAATGTATTTAGGCAATATATATGTAGCTCATTGTCCCATTATCAACAATGTAAAGTTAGTAGGCTTAACCCAGTGTGTGCTGTCTGTTACCGCTCACTGCTTTGATGTTACATACAGTATGAAGCAATGATTCCCTTTCCACCACCACAAAGGTCATTGTAGATTCTGCAGAATATACTGTATCTCATAAAGCTCTCTAATAGAAAGCCAAATGTGTTTATATAGTTAGATAGTTAGATAGTTGGTTACATACATGGACAATTTATTTTACAAAATTATAGCTACAGTCAGTCCACTGGTAATTGCATTACGGCGCTAATCCATTAATACAAGTATTTCCACTCTTAAAACACAGAGAGAGAGAGAGAGAGAGAGAGAGAGAGAGAGAGAGAGAGAGAGAGAGAGAGAGAGAGAGAGAGAGAGAGAGAGAGAGAGAGAGAGAGAGAGAGAGAGAGAGAGAGAGAGAGAGAGAGAGAGAGAGACGGCCTCTTGGCTCATGAGTAATAGTTCAAAGTCTATTTCTTGCGATGAAAAGTCCCATACTGTAATTTAATTTACATAATTCCTTAAGTCCATGGGGGTGTACAATACAATCCTCAAGAACGACCTTGTTGGTGATGGTAAAGGCTTGGTTTTACCCGGAAACAAGCTGCGGCTCGTTCTTAAAATACAATGTCATTAGAGAGTTTGGTGAATTGTAGGTAAGGCCAGGTCCAGGTTTTTATTTTAAAAAGCCATCTCATTGGACCAACTTTTCAGTTTAGGATCTCCTGTACAGTGGAAGCTGTCAATCACTTGGAAGACTTGCTTCCTGAACCATAACTTTTTGTCTCCTATGAGGGAATTTCATCACTAAAGTAGGCCTGACAATGACAACATGAGCCTGTTTTTATGGGTTAGGGTATATACATTTGATCAGAATGCAGACAAATGTACAGACTATTAAAAAGGTTATACTGCAACCTCTCTTTCGTGTGTTATCTTTTTCCTCCACATTTCCTGTTTACAGGGTCAATTTATCTCCTATTGAGATGTCAATTAACTCTGCATGTTTATTTTTCCAGACATGGAATCAATTAACCCTGTGCCTTTTTCACCCGGTCGCTGAATTATTTAGTTTCACTGTATAAAAATATCTTGGTGTCTGATCAGCGGTCATTCCTTACTGTTCTAAGTACCTAATTTGCACAGCTGTTTCCCTGCGCTGAGCGGTGAAACAGACAAGAATTATGAGACTAATCACATTCCCATGGCAACCAGGCGGACGCCTCAGAAAGTGGACTGTTGCCTTAGGTCATGTTGCTTTTCCGTCTGAGTTAATCAGACCTTATGTAACAATTTTTGCCTTGTGAGGTTCCACGGGGCAGAGTCCGTATGTGTGTGTGTAGTGAGTGTCTTAATTAAAGTTGTACATACATTGGGTGCAAGCATGTCATTCTCATCATGTGCACAATGCCTGTATCTCAACATATGCTGTCATACATAGTCATCCATTATTAGTGAGACAAATGCACTGAAATGTGTGCATGCCAAGGTCACCTACTATCTTCGGGTGTTATTGTCTTTTTCCTGTATGAGTTGTTTTCATCCACAAGGTGATTGAATGCATCCAAACCGGCATGTGCAAGCATGTGGGTCTGTGTGTTTAGGTTGATGTTCCAGTGGGTGTGTGCATTCCAGTGATCCAGATGGTAGACACTATGTTGTTTCAACTCTCTCCCAGTGAGGACTTGAGCCGAAACCGGTTGGAGCAGGTTAGAAAGCTGCCAGAACCCAGAGAAAAGCAGTATCGTTCAACCACATACAAACCTCTTTTTTCTCTCCAGTGAACAATGAGGAGAGGGGCTAGGAGCAGCGATTAGCCCCGGGGTGAGCACTCATCCCTGGGGTGAAGGAGCAGGAGAGGGGGGCCTGTCAACTCACTGTGGTCCGGTTGTCTGTGTGCCCATTCCGCTCTGCTCTCGTTATTAGTAAACAACCAACACTGAGCTACCCGAGAGCCAGAGACACAAAATAACCTGGACCCAATTAATTCCAAATTCATTCATTGAAGGTCATCCTGTCGCAAAAGACACCAGTACGTTGTGGGGCTCATAGGCGGAAATCCCGGGGGGGGGACACGACCCCCCCATCCTGGGAAAAATAACATTTAACATTTAACATATTACAATGTATGCTATGTGGTACAGCAGTAATTTTGGTGTCCCCCTCACGAATTGTTCTTGAGAGAATGTCATATAATTGTCCCCCCCAAAATTGATAGCAGATTTTCGCCACTGGTAAGGTTGGGTGTCAACCTGCCTCCACCTCTCATATGCTAAAGTCTGGAGTTTCTGGACGGTCTCAAGTTGATGGCTCTGACACCCCATTCAAGATTTGGTCTGATTGGTTGTCCTTGTGTATAAAATGAAATGTAAAGCATTGTTCTGTGGATTCTTCATCTCCTGAGACCTTCTCCTGAGTTCTCCCTTGTCCTACTGTCCTACTCCTTGCTCACCTCTTTCTTCTCTCTGATTTACCTGCCTTCATTTTGTAACATGTTTGCCTTGTAATTGATTTCATTCATTTCCAATGTTATTAAATGCGTATTTCATTTTAACCTTACTTTGACCATTCTTGCTCTGATTTATCCCATATAGTCAAATAACTGTAATTCTATTTGTATTGGCATTATTTACATTTATGCATTTAGCAGACACTTTTATCCAAAGCGACTTCCAAGAGAGAGCTTTACAAAAGAGCATAGGTCACTGATCATAACAACGAGATAGCCCCAAACATTGCGAGCAGCCAAAACATGAAGCATACATTGTGAAAAAACAAATATTTGGTTCATGCTAATACACGGTTCAGTTTCCCATCTTCCTTTAAACCATAGGGGAATTAATTTTTGCTTGTTTGGCCAATATTTAACCCCCTACAACGTCAAACGTACTGTCAAAAGATTTGGATATAAAACTTTTTTACAAAACTGGTGCATGGGTTGTGTGTGTGTGCGTGCGTGTCATGAGTTTGCTAAGTGGTCTGTCTAGATAAAAGAGAAGTTGCTAATGAATCTGTGACAGAGGCAGACTTTTAAATCCGCAGGGTCTGGGTCTCACATAACCCCCCCCCCCCCAGACCCCCCGCCGCCCACGCACTGATTGATGCAGACTCAGTAGAGGGGTGAAGGATCTTTTCGAACCTGTCAGTACTTTCCTTTGAACATGGGATGGGATGGGTGGGGTGTCCTAAGAACAAACCAATGATTGGGATGTGGGACAGACAGGGATTGGGAGAGGGATAAAGGGTGATTGAACTCAATCAATGCCGCATCGATCATGACGGCTCCTTCCCACCCCGGCCCTGATTTTCCCCCTCCTCGACACCAGAGCCCAGAGATCATCAACAGTACTGTTTTGAGTAGTGTCTCAGATTCTTGCTCCACTCAGATACCACATGCACCATTCTCTCATCTGGGGGAGAGGGGAGACAGGGAACAACGTCAAGCGAACACAGTGAGAACCCCCACCGAAGACACACACACAAACAGTTGTAGGGCCACCTGGTGTTTGAACCACTGGGGCTAAGCTAAGCTACTTACACCACCCTTCCTTTGCTCGTTATCCGGTCCCTTACCCTTCGTCTATCTCCATGAGCAAAACCGGAAGGGACCAGTGTTGTGGTGGATAAAGAACGGACAGAGAGAGAGAGAGGCTGGGAGGGAAGGTAGGGATTAACACACTTCCCCTGTTTATGGTTGGGGACTAGAGGGGTAGTTGTGTGGTGATTATACCCACAGGCTGTTCTCAGTAATACCAGGATTACACACACTCTGAGCAGACCTCATCTCAACATCTGCATCTGCCACTGCACACTGCTGCACACACACAAACAGGACCACGTGCATACACGCATGCAAACACACAGGCACACACGCACACTAGCGTACACATCCACAAGCACACGCATAGGTTTTCACATACTCAGGCAAACAAATAAAAGCATAAAACATATCTTGCTGACACATTTACACATCGATGTGACTAAACGGTCAAATAATTTCAGCAACAGTTTGGTACCTATACCC
Organism: Osmerus eperlanus; assembly: GCF_963692335.1. Lineage (NCBI taxonomy): Eukaryota > Metazoa > Chordata > Actinopteri > Osmeriformes > Osmeridae > Osmerus > Osmerus eperlanus. The sequence goes on from NC_085036.1 coordinate 5,574,584, forward strand.
CAGACTATCCAATGTTGAATACTCTCTGTCTCCAAAGAAACAATTAGTTTTGTTCAGCAACTGTTAACAGCTGTAGGCAACAATACATTGCAGCATATATGCGTTTGTGTGTGCTTGTTGAACCCATGTCCCTTGCTGTTGTTCAGATGATTTCAAAGCAATCCTACCGTAGCAGATGCAGATGGCTCATGTGTGTGCTAGTGTGTGATGTTTGTGTCTCTCTGTATGTGGGAGTGTGTACAATCACACACACACCTGTAAACTTTTATCCCTTCTAGTGATGTGACTGTCAATTTACTTAATTCTGTAAACCAAAACTTAAACTCACAGACAGTTGCCAAGGTTACACTCTTTTCCAGCAGTCGTTTTTTCCGAGTTTCCAACACCGTGACAGAGGTTGGGTAGTAGAGAGTACCTTGCACGATCAGATTTTGAGGGATCCTGTAAGAGTTTCATAAATTTCAAGAAAACATAGCTTGAGGGTGAACTTCTTTCCAATCCGCCATTGGACCCAGAATGTTTTCACTTAAAACGGTTCTCCTTCGACTTTTTATCCTCTCTCTCTCTCCTCTTCTTTTTGCATGCAGTGATGGGGTGCTAGCTTGTTTGTATGTAGGATTTATGTTTCTGTTTGTGTCCCAGTAGACCGCTTTCGTGTGACTGTACAGACAGATCAATACTGAACCAAAAAATGCTATACAAATGTCCCTCTACCAAATGTGTGTTTATGTGTGGGTGTGTTTGTGTGTACACAGTGTGCGTATCGCTGACCTCTCATTCACAGACACATCATTTCTGCTTGTCAGTCAATCAAAGATTTTTTTTCAAGGTGATTTATTTTTCATTTTTTAAACACAGTCCGGGGATCATTTAATCGTTAATTTAAGATGGTTCGAGGTAGCGTGAGGCTGAGAAGAGCTAATCCCAGTTCACATCTGCCATGACACATGCAGTGGGGCAGGGCATTATATAACCGGGTGGTACCGCCCTCAATATGTCAGAACCAGTATTGAGGTTATTGATGTCGCATTGATCGAGTCTTCCTGTCCAACTGAAGCGAGACTGTACCCCATGTTCAAAACAATATGACGACCCCCTCCCAGTATGAAAGACGCCATGTGCCTATCTTTAGGAGATGGGTTGGGAGACCACCCTCAAATACTGAGTAACCAATGAATATTTTAAAAGGCTCAAAGCCTTACAAAGTTAAACGCATAAAGCATTGAAAAGCCTTGGCTTTCAGCAAAGTGGGCTATGTAGTCTAGCAGGATGCTAACCCACTGTAGACTAGGGAGTCAGATGGCTGAGCAGGGAGTAAGATGGCTGAGCGGTTAGGGCGTCGGGCTATTAATCAGAAGGTTGTTGGTTTGCTTCCTGGCCGTGCCAAATGATGTTGTGTTCCTGGGCAAGGCACTTCACCCTACTTGCCTCAGGGAGAATGTCCCTGTACTTACTGTAAGTCGCCCTGGATAAGTGTCTGCTAAATGACTAAATGTAAATGTAATGTAAATGTAGACTTGTACATGTGGTTTCGTATTTGCATTCGAGTTTTATGGACCTCTAAGCTGTTTAGAAGATGTTAATAATTTTTTTATTAATTTGTATTCTCTTCTAAAGGGAATGATGAAATGAGAACGTTTTGCTTGGCTCTGCCTGCTCTGTGCTCTGCCAGAGGGGGGTGGGGGGGGGGGGGGGGGGGGGTTGCGCTGTGCCCTGTTGTGTGTAAACTGGCTACACCAGCACCTCTGCTGGGCCTAAGATCAAACATTACATTTAGTCATTTAGCAGACGCGCTTATCCAGAGCGACTTACAGTAAGTACAGGGACATACCCCCCCGAGGCAAGTAGGGTGAAGTGCCTTGCCCAAGGACACAACGTCATTTGGCACAGCCGGGAATCGAACTGGCAACCTTCTGATTACTAGCCCGCTTCCCTAACCGCTCAGCCACCTGACTCCCCCAAACAGACTACTGTGAGATAGAGGGATGGGTGGTGAAAGAAAATTAGGTGTGTGTGTGGGGGGGGGCAACAGTGTTTAGTCATACCTAACTTAGCATGGTGTCACAGACAGGCACTACAGGCAGGAAGAGACAGCGGATATGAGAGAGAGAGAGAGAGAGAGAGAGAGAGGGGGGGGGGGGGATCTTCGAAAGTGATCCACGAGCACTGAATGTTCCACTGCCCTTAGAGAAACACTGTTCTTTCTGTCCGTTTGTTACTTCACCTTTTACTGAAAGAAATTTGCTAGCATATGCGTCTGTCTAGTCTGTCTCACACTCTCCAGCTCTACCCCCCCCCCCCCTCTCTGTCTCTCTCTCTCTCTCTCTCTCTCTCTGCCTAAAAGATTACCAAGATTACCAAGAGGGACGCTAGCTTCGTTTTATATTATGTGTAGTTGAAACCTTCATCCCTGCAGAGAAACGGAGAGATGGACGACCTTACCTCCCCGGAGACTGTACGATGGTATTCGACTCACTGGACCGTCTGGGTCTTGATCCCGAGCGCGATTCTTATGCTCGCCAAATAATTCGGGGTTGGCGGAACCGAACCTAATAAATTTGAGTTTACCGTTGTTTTCATTCCACACTTTGGCGGAGGAAGGCGAAAGAGGACCTTATATCGCATTACCTATTACACTCGGAACTTTTCGACGATAAAATATCTGAAATGTGACTTGAGGTGAAAAGATGCTATAAGGTTGCCTTCAGAGACTCTATCTGTCAGGACCGACCACTAAGGATATCAGTACCGTAGCAAGTGGACGGAGAAGCGCACTGTCTCCAGGTAGACCCGCCAAACAGACTTCCATAGAACAAAACATAGCGAGTACGTACACTTGTACTAATGCATCACGATGAACTGGTTTCATTTTGAGTGTCAACTGAATTCAACAGCTGCATTTATCGGTTTTGTTGTTCCAATGCTGCCACGGGTATCATCCTGCGATCACCAACTCCAGTGCGCTCCCTGAGAGACACAAACGTGAGCACGATGTTTCGTTTAGGGATCACTGTTATTGGCGGCTGTGTGGGGACTTAAGGTTCAGATTGGTTTGGCTAGGGATGCCTGACTCCTTCGATATCCTGAAGAACCGGACAGACTCAGGGTCAGGGTACGGACAGGTAGAACGTGGACTGGCGGGTGAGGAGGGAACGCGTCCGGCATGGGCAATAGCGGTTCTGGCGAGTGTGTTGATCTTCACTACGGTGGTGGACGTGCTCGGCAACCTCCTCGTGATCATTTCGATATTTAGGAACCGAAAGCTGAGGAATTCTGGTAAGGTCCGATGGCAACAAGATACATTTAAAAACATAAGCCTTACAATACATTTGAATACTTAACCTTACTTTACTTAACCTGTCCGATAAGTTCAGATGTAGGCTATTTGGTTAGCCTATTTCATTCATTAACACTGATCTGGTCATGTGCTGCCACATCACACTGTGTCGCTCTGAATTGATTATTTATTGAAAAGGGGGAAAACAATCGATCTCCATGTTAACATTGTTGAGCTACACACCATGTAAAGCGACTGTAAGTTAACCTTGAGAAGTGAGGTTATACAACAATGTGTATGTGTGCGTGTGCTTGAACATGTGTGTGTTGAAGCCCGGGGCATCAGGTCTATTTCTGGTCTGTCAGCACCATTGAAACTGGTGAAAGTTAGTTCAAATTCTTAGGAGCTAATTAAGGAATAGTTAATATCCGTTGGGGGATGTAAATGTAATTAAACTGTGTATGTGTGTGCGCACATGAGTGTAGGTATGTGTGTGTGTGTGCATGAGTGTTTGAAAATCTGGTAGCGCTCATGAATATGGATCGGGATTGATACAGATATAATTTTTATGATTCCCCAGGTGATTTGGTGGGTTTGTGTAGCCCATAAATCAGTTGCAATACCAGCTTCCTAGAGTAAGTGAGGGTGAATTGTCACTCTGACACTCTTTGAAGCAAAGTAGGTGATCTGAGGCTGTTAAAGAAAAGCTGACAGACAGGGACAGTCATTATGCAGATATTTGTGTGAGTGTGTGTGTGTCACATGTAGGTATGAAACTGTGTGTTTGGAGTCTTCAAAGAGGGGCTCACTCTTTCACCAAGCTTCAATGTACTTTATAAAACATCTGTTCTTTTCTCGTTCACTGCACACGCGCACTGTAACAAATTTGACTGTAGATTTTACAGTAAATACCTGGCAAAAAAGTTGCCAGTAAAGTCTTGTAAAATTGCTGTTAATAACTGTGAATATAATTACAGTATAATACAGGATTTTTTTTACAGGTTATTGGTGTAAATATATTACAGCAATGTATTGTTTTTTTCTTAAAAAACAAAACTTTATTGTAATTTAGTTTACAACATTATCTTGTATTCTTTTCAAATTACAGATGTTACCTGGCAACTCGAGTTGCCAGCTAAAAGCTGTAAATATTTCACAATACAATATGTTGTTGTAAAAACAATTACAGTTAATTTTTGTTTTTTTTACATTTGCAGCTTTGCTGATGCTTATTGTAAAGTGTTTTAAATAAGACCAGGTTTGCTTTTAATCCACAAATCATTTCATTAATTTTTCTTTAACTGTTAAATAAAACCAGTCCGAGATACAAAATCATGACACTTTATTTTTTAACGCAATACAGTATTACAATACTGTACGTTTTAACTTTTCAGTTTCTTAACAACTCATTAAACAATAAACATTCAATTAAATTAAGAGATGCAACGAGGTCCAGCTATATTCAAAGTTACCATATACATTGCTTGAAGACCCAATTTAAAATAATGACCTGGATTAGAAAAACTGTTCAAAACATCACCTCGACAAAAATAAAACATTAAAACTATATTCACATAGTGAGGAAGTCGTATTACAATATAAGCCATTCAAAGTCCATTAGCCGCTTTAGTAAAGAAGAGACGTGAGGGTTAATGGAGTTTCTCTTCTTCTCCTGTACCTTCCCACTTTTTTGGGTCACCATCTTGGTTGCCTTGGTCCCACTGAAGGGGTTAAGTCCGATGAAGCATCTGAAATCACAAATTTCATGAAATCTTTTGTAGGTGTAATATGACAATGAAAATAAACTTCATTAAAAAGTGCCTTAACTGCTTTACAATAACTGCTAACTTACCCTTTTTTTTACTCAAAATGTTAAAGGGGTTTAAGTACACTTAAAGCTAAATAAAATCTGTTACTCATAATAGCAAACTTTACAAAATAATGATCAACCGTCTTCTACTTCAAGCACATAGTTACCTTTGAATGAATTCCAGTGTGCAAGATGCTTGCTCCTGGTACACCAGATTAAAGTTGTAGTAGCTAGAAAACAAAGCTGCCATTCCAGCCACAAAGTTGGGATGTGGAGGCACAACCACCTGACCCTCAATGCTCAGCATCCAAACGGTTGCTGTGAGCAATTCACCTAAACATAAAAATAATAAAAAATAATGGTTAACATTTTTTTTTTCTGTGGCCTTCCACATAAACATATCCACGTTAAACTAATCTGTGTACTTCATAGTCTGTCTTTGCAATGCTTTACAACTGATAATAATAAAAAAAATACAATACCTAAGACAATCAGTCTTGGAGAGTCAGGAAGCTGCAGTGTTTGTTCAACGTCAGCTGCTGTTGCCAACACCTAAAAGACAAAAATGTACAGTTCAAAATTCAAAATGTACAGTAATTTTCCTAAGCTCAACTGTAGACTGTAAACATAATTGCAATATCATTTTTGAAAACTTCATAATATAATAATTTCACACTTACATCTGCCTGCAGCAGGAGTGCCTCCGGTGTTTCTTTGAAGTGTGCCATAAGCAGGAGGATTATGACTGGCCATGGATCACACTTTTCTTCTAGGTTGTACATCCCTAGGATGCGCTTTACCTCATCTGCATTAGTCCCTGCTGGCTATTGTTCGAAAAACTGAAGGATCAGCTTCCCCTTTTTTTCCATAGCCTCCTTCATCTTATCCAGGACAACAACGTCTGTGAGTAATTTGAAATGGCTGTACAGCTCTTTTGGTGTGAACAGATAGGGCCACTCATTTTTCAGCTCAGCAATCGAAGGAGGTGGGCTGGCATTGATGGCTTTTCTTTGAAGGAAGTAGGTTGTTTCCATTAACTTACTCAAATATCCCCTGTCTGCACCAGCTGGACCCTCGACATGGTAGAGGTCTTTCATTTAATTCTGCTTCTCTTTGAGACTCTCGTCAGTTTCCCCTTGTGGACAGTCAGGCTGCCATCTCACACATCCATATTGGTCAACTGGTCCTCTAGGTATGTCTGCAGCTGAATTTGGAACCCGTTTCTGCATCCTTCGTCTGGAGAGAGAACTTCCACGATTAACATGTTCTACTCGTGTTTTTAATTGAGTCAAAAGGGATCCATAGCCACTTCCAATTATGGTGCCATCTCTCATGACATCAGCAAAGCTTCCAGGATGCTGCTTTACAATCATCTTGGCCACTGTCAGGCACTGAGATCTTGACGGATTTAATTCAGTCAGCCTCATTTTATCTGTGATGATTCGTACCATTTCCCTGCGGTCTTTAGCAGATGGACGTTTCTCCTGTGCAATGGCGGTCCTTATACCAGCAGGCATTTGGTTCCATGGAACAATGAAGTTCTCAGGCCAGGCATTTAAATTCAAATTCATACTGGAGCTATTACTGCTAGGCAAACTTTGAGTGGTGGAGGTGTCGGTCGATTCAGAAGATAGAGGATCCTCTATAGTGGATCTGAAGAAAATCTCTGGTTCCACGGGAGTCAGTGTCAAACATGTTGTTTGGCCTATGAGAAAAAGAAAATTCTCTTAGAATAGCACGGCTAAATACAATAACATCCAACATTTTCAGTAACATCAGTTTACCCACGGGTAACAATACATTTACCTGAACCTTATGCATTCCTTAGCCTACCTAAATGCTACAAATTACAGTATGTAATATGTATAGTGCATAAAAATAACCAAGTTTTGATTTGATAAGTTTAACTACTAGGCTACATTATTAGCCTAACTTCTCAACAAGTTTTTTTTAAAGTTTAACAGCCTGACTTCATTGATCAATTGTTTGGGCTGCTGCAGCACTCAAAATAGAAGGCAAACGGAGCATTTGATTCGACATGGCTTGAAGATCTTGCTAGCTGACCGCCACATATAACCAACCCTGAAGATTACTAGTGCTTCCCTACCCACACCCAAACTGTAACATTTATAAAAGCCACAGAACATAATTGCATAACTGACAAACGTTTTTACCTGAAAATCGTCTTCATCCATGTAGCCTTTGGTTGATCACTGTGCAGCGATGGCGCTCCCTTTCGGATTTTTTTCCTAGACCTCTAGCTATCTATGCTAAACAATGCAGCAGTTGAAAAACACGATTAGTACTTCTACTTCCACTACTACGCTCAGTTCAAAATGAAATAAATATGAAAAGGATTAACGGTAACATAATACCCACTATACTTTTACTTCAGTACTATTACCATAAGCTAAACTGCTTCGCCTGGATTGCTTGTTCAAAATGTCTTCTGACATTTCTCCAGCTAACATAGCTAACTTAGTTAGTTACCTAGCTATAAGTGAACTTTATATTGGGTCCTGCACTAGACTGATACACGGTCAATGTAGGTTATTTCAACCAACATAAACAAGTTAAACCACAATTTAATTATGTAAGCTATTTATAGCTATGTATAGCTATTATTTATAGCTATGTATACTTACATATTGTAGATGAGGGGAGTGGAAATGTGGCTGCTCCTCTGCAATCTGCCATCAAATGGTCTTTCGTCAAGCTAACTGCCTCGTGCAACGCATTCAACAGTAAATAACTGTATTACTGCATCATTTACAGTCAAGCGCAAATATGCCTGTAATTTCACAATAATTATTGTAGAAAAAAACTGTTGGCTACTGTAATCGTTTTTCGACCCACAATGCATTGCAATATACAGGTACACTTTGTAAAATGACAGAACAAGAAGTTACTGTAAAATTTTGCTGTAGAAATTACAGAAATGTGTTACAGTGCGTGTATCACCCTTATCCCTTCCAGACTCATCAGCCTGCGTGTGAAAGTAACGTGTGTGTGTGTGGCTGTGAGTACTCAGAATAAAATGTGCCAGGTGACCCAGGCATGGGGAGAGGTACTGGGAGAGTGTTCACATGAAGGAGCAGGAACATTAAAAAGCTCCCACAGCTGTTTTTCTCTGAGTCACTCAACACCTGACTCTGCAAGGTGGCATGCTCAGAGACGGAGGGAGAGATTAGGCCTGTTGAGGTAAAGAGAGAGGAAGAAAGTCAGAGATTGACATTGAGTTGGAGATGGCATTGCAGAGAGAGAGAGAGAGAGAGAGAGGTAAAAAAGATAAATGAATTGAGAATCTGATGCATGGATTACATTGATTTAATTCCATGAAGAAGAAAAAAATTGTGGGGGGGCGGGGGGGGGGGATGGCAGGGAATAACATACAAGAGGAACGTCCTTTTGCAAATTGCTTGGCCCTGTGCCATGTTCCACAGCCATTATCCATTTGCCATATACAGAAGTCTTCTACTATTCCAACAGGACTCATCCCACTGGTCCATTTAGCATGAGGAGAGGGAGAGTGCACACAAGACTTGCGCGTCTGTGTGCACTTGTGGTCAAAGTGTTTTTCTACACTGTGCGTGTGTGTGTCTCTGTGCCGGGCTTATGCCTTTAAACTCGCATTTTTTCTGTCTGCGCGCGTGATGGCGCCTTTAAACGTGCGTGTATTGTTTCTGTCTGCGTGCGTGCGTGTGTCACTGTGTAGGTACTGCTGCTTGTTGAGTGCTGCTGACTGTTTACATCCCTCAGGGACGGTGTTATGAGTCTGAGTGGTCCAGGAGCAGGGGTGGGGAGGAAGTGACAGCAGTAGACCTTGTGGTTTCTTTTTGGAGGGCATCGTAAACCCACAGCAGCCCTCTCTCTGTCTGTTCATCTCTTTCTCTCACGCTCTGGTCCTCTCCCCCCCCCCTCCCCCCACCATTTTCTCTCATGTCATGCTGGAAGGTTCTAGCCAACTCTCTCTCTCGTTCCCTGCTGAGCAGGGGGAGCGAAGGACAGCCCTCTGTGAGAGGGAGAGAAAGGGCTCATCATGACCCCCCCATGATGAGTGTCCCTGCTGGAGATATGGGAAGCAGCACTGCCATATGGAACTTCCATCAAACCCCTGTTATATACAACTTGGAGTGCAGCACAGCGGGAAATACGCTGTACGATAACACATGCACGTCAGCATGCGCACTATACAGATACACACACAAACATTTATCATCCCGTCCATGGACATGTCTGATTGACCTATTTCAGCTGCCAAGCTAAGGATGAGTCCTTTTTTAGCCTTTTATTCCTTCTCAAATCCTCTGCCACAGCACAACTCTCTCCTATCCATTATACATGCATTGTGATAATTTGACGAGGCTTATATAACCATCTCTAAAGACCCCCAAGGCCATGGTGGGCGATGAGGTGGTTGAAGCGAGGGATGGGTTGGAGAAAAGAGAGAGAGAGAGCGAGTGTGACTGAAAGAAGAGAGTGAGAGCAGTGAGAGAAGTGAGGAGAGAAAAGAGAGAAGTTGGATGAGGAAAACGGGGAGAGGTGCAGTTGTGGTGCTGCGCCAGTGTCGAAGTTGAACAGAGTTTGACGCGAGGGAGAGGCCGAAAAGATACAAGTACAGCGTGGAAGAGGAGGAAAAAGGGACGTGTGGGGATGAAGGAAGTGAGAGACAAGAGAAGGAAGAACATGAATGACTTTGGCCGCAACCACACAACACTGAGTTGACAAAGCTCGAAAAGTCCCACAGAAAGCAACCCCTCTCTCTTTTCCTTCACTTCGTTCACCCTCCTGTTCCCTCGTTCCATCTCTCTCTCCCTCGTTCTCCTCACCCCCTCCCTCCTCTCGCTCCCTCTTCTTTCTAACTGCACCTGTTTAGGAGAGTGTGTACCCTTCAATGTGAACCGATTCAAGCACTGTGGTTGACATGTTCAGAAAAGCTGGATTCCCACTCCCACGCACATTCAAAGCCTAACCACACTTCACACCCCGTTTTCAGCTGAGCTGTCTTAAAATGCTGTTAAACTTGAAGTAGACAAAGACATCAATACAGTAGCTATAGTGAAAAATTTACCGACTACAATCACAGAAAAGCCTTACGTGACAGTAATTGTGTAAGTAGACTGTCCCGCTGTGAGCTGCAGTGTCCTCAGTTGTAAAAATAATGCATGACTTGATGTCAGGAAATCACTGCTCCAGTTGCTACGAGGCAAAGTCTCTTAACGCAAAGTATTTTGAGAACTGACATTAAGGATGTACTACAGAGAACTGCGGTCTTTTATTTGCATTGAACAAATCAAGGCTCAAGCTCTGTCTTTTCCAACTTGGTGACAACGGAGAGGTTTTGTGAAGTAGTTGAAAGGAAAACACTAATGGAAAAACACTTCTCATCCTTTTCCGAATGAGATCTGTTTTATCACTAATAAGGCCTTTTCTACTTCTGAGCGAAAGGAGATCTTTTTGTAGATATGCAGTTACAACTTGAGTTTTTAATCTACATAAGAGAGATGGGAACACGCGTGTGTACAAAGAAGCCTCCCTGTTGACCTCATTGATGTCACGAAAAAAATTAATTCACTCTTCGAAGACACTGTGGAAACCAAGGTCTCACATTTTAAGGATTTGATTTGATTTCATACTCAGACAAATTTATGTGTGCTTTCTGAAGCCTTCACTGACATTGCTTGCATGCAAACAGCAAAGAAAGTAGAATTTTATTGAAATTAGTGCCAATTTATGTCTTTTTGAGCAGTTTGGAACTACTGTTGTGCTACTGTAGCAGGTGGTTGGCTTTGCATAATTGATGAAAATCAGACGTGTTTTCTACCTTCAACATTCCGTCAAGCCATTGACTCAATCGACATCTCTGTATGGGCCTATTAGATAACGTATCTGTATGGTAAATAATAAAAAGAATACATACAATTGCTAATAATGTCAGGTTAACATACATAATTTATGCGACTGACTTGTTTTCTGAAAGTATGTGCACGTGAGCTGTGAATCCCAGTCTGAAGGGAAAAATATCATCATTCTTAAATGTCACGAGTCAGAGCGCCCTGAGCCTCTTAAGGCCTTCATTGTCTGCGCATTTGTCAACTAGAATTAATTACGACTTCGCCGGCAAGTTCCTCAGACGTCAGACAAAATCAGATGGCAGCGACGACGGTGCCTTTTTACGTAAGACAGAGAAAGTCAGCCATAGGGGCTGAAACTGAGCAGAAAGACCCCATGGAACATTTGTTTTGAGTAGCCAAGCAGATGAGCTGTCATTCTGTTGTTCAGGTTCAACAAATTGGGACAGGCTCTGGGGGTGTTTTTGGTTTTATGCCGAACACGGAATAAAACTGAAACTTGTATTATTCCCTCAGCATGCAGGCCACAAAAAGTTGGGTTTATCTCCTGATGGGGATTAGCCGTAAAAGAGAACGCTTTCATACAATGTATTCTCCGTCCATTTATTTGATCATCACAATTCATGTGTATCTTCGAGTGTGTGTGTGCTCAGGTTTGTTCTTGGTGACGTGAGCGGTGCAACACGCTCGGTATGTCACGGACCGCAGAGTATTAGGACTCATTGACGCTCATCTCTCAACAGGCTTTGTCCGTTCCAGCTTGCATCGGAGGAACTGCATTGTGACGCCATCTGTTTCCTTCCAGTTGATGTCTCGCCATGCCTACCCTCGAAACTTCTCTCTTCCCTCTCTTGCTTTTTTGAAGAGAACATCAAAACTGGCAATTCATGGGTGCAAACCATCAAGCCTGTCCATCACAGCTTTTCAATGTGTCCTTATGTTACTTACCATATACCCCCCCCACACACACACACACAAACACACACACATACCCTTCCTCAGAAATTATCCCTGGTCAACTCCAGAGACCCCTTTTAATCACCACACTTTGATGTACTGTGGTTCCTCTCATTTTACAGAAAAGAGAGGCATGAGCAATAGGAAAATAAGAGGGGGAGAGAAAGTGAGAAAGTGAGAGAGAAGGGAGGGAGGTAGGTAGAGAGAGTTGGAACTGCTAACACAGGGCATTGTAGCCAGGCCAGCATTCTCTGTAAGAGTGCTTTGTCATGTCCTGTATGATCATGCTCAAATGTTGACTGCACACCGACGTGTTCGAAGATGAAGAATCTTGTGAACTGTAGTGAATCCTCCACAGCTGTGATCCTAAGAAGGATGAACGCCCTGGAAAAGTGAAGAGTCTCCGTTTGCTCCACCTAGCAAAGTGATTTTACCTCATCTTTTGTTGTTGAAAGCACTTTTTGTCAGACTTACTCTCTCACCTCTCGTTCTCGATCTTCCTGGACTTGTCTCTGTCTCTTCCTCTCTCCGTCTGTCACGCACAGACACTCACACGCACATAAAGACACGTGCGTGCACAAACACACAACATAGACACACACACACACAAATACACACTGTGGTGCCAAACTGAATCATCTCGCCAGTTCATCATCCCAGATTCAGATATAGTCTGGGCTGTGCTCAGCGAGCGCTAAGCAGTTCGTTGGGACTTCCTGCAGTGCTGTTGAGCTAGCGGGAGGTGAGGCCCTCGTTAGCTGGTCGTAACATCTCTTCCGACACCCGGGCTGTTCACCACGCACTGCGGGATACTCAACCCTTATCAATCGGGCAGCTCCATGACAATGGCAGAGGCCAACCGAAATGCCGTTGGTCCAGTGCTCCCCCAACCCCCCCACCAGTCCACAATCCCTTGGAATTATAAAGTTGAGGGCCATAAAAGCCCTATACATCGACACGCTCCTTCTGCAACCCCTCCACCCCACCAATCATTCCTCCCTTATTCTTCCTGTATGCTCTTGCGTGGGGGATAACTTAAACATCCTGTCTGCATGCCCGGAAAGCTGCCAAGCTGATGACGAACAACTGAAATGGTAAACAGAGGATTAGCGTGTCCCTGCGTCCAAGGCGTTCTAGTTGATAGCAGGAGTCAGACTTTTTGTATAGCGCCACCTGGTGGGAACATGAGGAATTCTGCAAACCCAGCATGGAGGAAGATTGCTGGTGCTGCATCTGAATTGTTACGTCCAGTTAGAGGTCACTATGTGGCGTTGTTAAATAATTGTAGGCTTCACAGTACGAGCACAGTGATTCTGTGGTCTGGTGTTGGAGGGGGACCCTTCTTCATCCTTATGAAGGGACTCTCATGGCTTATGAGAGTTGTAGTTTGTTGCCTCATCAGTGGGTTCGGCTTCTTCATCTGCTTTCGTGCCTCTCTTTAACTGTCTAAGACAAGGAGGGTACATCTGCGCCTTGACGCTGCGCTGTTTTATTTATTTCTGTCTCTCTCTTTCTGTCTCTTTCACTCATTCCACACTCTGTTGTCTCTGTGAAATGTTACATTTACATTTAGTCATTTAGCAGATGCTCTTATCCAGAGCGACTTACAGTAAGTACAGGGACATTCTCCCCGAGGCAAGTAGGGTGAAGTGCCTTGCCCAAGGACACAACGTCATTTGCACAGCCGGGAATCAAACCAGCAACCTTCGGATTACTAGCCCAATTCCCTAACCGCTCGGCTGACCGCACGGCTGTGGTCCTTGTTGAGTGGGGGATAGAGTGAGACAGGCTGGGAAGGAAGCCAGATAGATTGCGTTAGTGCATTCGCAACACACTGGAGAATTACTTACTGGCAGGGTAAAAACTTGGCACCAAGAACCATGAGACAGGCCAACATGCAGGCAGACAGGCCAGTTCAGCACCATGGACAAGGCCTGCTCACTGACAGGTTCAGCACCATGGACAAAGCCGGCTCACTGACAGGTTCAGCACCATGGACAAAGCCGGCTCACTGACAGGTTCGGCACCTAGGCAGAACGTAATGGCTGGACAGAGAGAACTGCGTGTTCTATTCCCGCCCAAATACCCTTGTTAGTGTGAGATCTATCTCTCGCCCCCTCTCATTGTTTGCGGGTGTGTGTTTTTGTGTGTTAGTGCGTGTTTACGGGGCTAAGGAGGGGTCATCCACCATAGTTTTAATCCGCACGGTGGTCTGCTATACTCTCTAGCTAATAGAGACTGTATACCGTGTTCACAACAGTCTTACCGAGTTAAGGGCTGGAGGTCAACTCGGGTGGTCAACTTCGACTTTTAAAACTTTTTTGTGTTATTGCTTTCCTAACTAATTGCTACTCACTTTCTCATTAAAACATTGTCTTCCACGTCAGCGTACAGACAATTCCCCCCAAAATTACTCCTTGTTTTTTCGTTGTAATTAATGACTTCATTATGGGAATGGTGTTTAAATCAAAGGATGAATAAATCAAGGACAACACAACAGAATCCGTATTAATCCAGTGTGAGCAGTTACAAATGAGGATTACCTTGTAGCGATTAGAATGAGATGATTTTGTACCTTTTGAGCCGGTTTGACAAGCGCTCGTTGGTTTTCCATACTGTACGTCTGTTTTCCCTTTCCTGTTGCAGTGCATCGGTTGACATGAGAGGAATAGGAAACAAATGCAGAGTAATTTCGTTACCAGATGTCAATTTGATGAACATCTTACTATAGATTTTTGCCGCCGGATATTTTTCCCTGGCATTATCACGGCCATTTACAGTCCGGAACATACTGTACAGGCTTGGAAAACCCATGCATTTTATATGGGCACATGCACCACAATCAAGCGTTTGAACCATCCGCAGTTGTGGTTTTCTGTGTCTGTGCACGTGCGCATGTTCAAATGAATGGGAACACAACAAGCTTTTACATATTCATACAAAAAAACGGTCTACCCCAAAATCTGCAAATAGGTTCATCATGCCATGTTTCAATCCAGAGAGTTGTATACTTTTCATATACACACTCATTTTTCTGTTTTCTATCCATCTAGTAAAGTAGTTCCTACCTCTGGTGAAGGTGAAGGTAAACAGCTGGAATGAACATGCCAGTAGAAAAGGTTTACTACACCATTTGTTGACAGTCCTACTTTATTATAAACATTTTTCTCTTTAACAACTTGCTACTTAAATTATAGTCTTTTGAACACTAGATCTTGGCTGTCACAGTCTTTATGTTACCCATAAAACCAATACCATTAGAGGATATAACACACACACACACACACAAACAATGTACAGTCTCCCCAGTCCTGACCCAATGCAGTTATTTTCCACCCTTGTATCCTGTGCATTGGGACCAACATAACCCTGTTTTCTGCCTCCTGTCTGGTTCAACCCTTCCGTACGGTTCAAGTCTGATACGGTACCAATCCATGACCTCCAGAAGAGCGTCATAGCTTAGCCTTTTTACTAAACCGCCCGGACCTGAGAGTTATGGCAAACCCTGTCTTTTACAGTCTGCTTAGGCCCATAAAACAGATGGAAGGGTGGAATGGACACGGGCAGATGAAGGAGGAGGAGAAAAGCAGCAGGCGTCCTAAATCACTGTTCTTTTAGATTAGGAGACAGATGAGGGAAATTAGCTGAGCATGAAAGTCTGGAAGAAAGAGAGCTTCTACTACCATGTCTGGTGGTCTTGTCGTTCTGGTCGGGCAGGAATGACTGCACTTAATACTTTTCTTAGTCCTTAAATTCAGATGGCAGACTCACAACATTGTAAGTATTTGTTTATCCAGTTTGGGGTGGCCAGTTGACCTTTTCCTGTGAAACACTTTGGTACAGTTTAACTTGATAGCTCCCTTTTTATTGGTGGTGATTCAACTAATTTAGATAATATGGGGCGTTTCATATGCAAATACTTTTGTTTGTGCACAAGATTATACACTAAGAACAGGTGATATTTATCAAGAAAAATCTCCTAGAAGTGTGCGTACGCCGCTCGTACCAATGGTTGATAAATCGCACTTGGAACTGTTACTGGGAATATTCCAAGCCTCCACGTAAGAACAATTTCTACACACGCTTGATCCCAGTTCCCTGAATAATAATAATAATAATAATGGAACAAGAAAATAAAGGAAAGAAAAATATTTTTTCCCTAAAGGAAATGTGGAGGTTTTGGTTTTTCCCAAAAGGAAATGGAGGTTTTGGTGTCGGAGGTTGAGTGCAACCACAACATTTTATTCGGAACACTAAGCGGTGCTTTGACGGTTTGACCACCCAAAAAAAATCATTGTTTGGGAAAAGGTAGCGATTGCTGTTAACTCAGCATCTTCTCAGAGACGCTTGTTGGCAGAAATAAGAAAAAAGTAGTTTGTGCCGTCTTTTATAGTGGTCCACGAGCATATTACCTATTGTTGTATCATACATTACACTACATTACATAAATTCCCCAATATTAACAACTCCCTTTATGGTGTTCAATTACGTATATCATTACAATATTTCATGAATTCAATATTTCATGGAAATCCTTGCGAAATGCTTTCATTATTGATTTCAATCTTATAGGCCTACATTGAGTTCCCGTGTTCACGATGCAATTGCCTTGTTTCACCACTTGAAATTGTTCGTACTCAGCTACGCATAGTTTTGACCAGAGGTGGAAAAAGTAATAAAATACTGTACTCAAGTAAAAGTACCAATACTTTGATGAAATATTACTCAAGTACAAGTGAAATTACCTATCTGAAAGATTACTAAAGTAAAAGTAATAAGTAGTTCATTTAAAATGTAGCCTACTTTAAGTAAAAGTTACTTAGTTACATAAAAAATCTATATATGTCAAACGGGGCGGGACATACTCTCCCATGTAGTGAAAATATGACAAGGGGTCAT
The DNA here is from genome assembly GCF_963692335.1 of Osmerus eperlanus. Classification (NCBI taxonomy): domain Eukaryota; kingdom Metazoa; phylum Chordata; class Actinopteri; order Osmeriformes; family Osmeridae; genus Osmerus; species Osmerus eperlanus. The sequence continues at coordinate 5,591,379 of NC_085036.1, forward strand.
AAATCCAAAACTATTTTGTTTTAATTAAATAAAAATCTATAAAAATGTATACAAATCTATACAAATGCAACAACAACATATAACATGTCACATATGATATGTAATACCCTTATAAACGTGTAATTTTAGGACAGAACATTACATAAAACGTTTTCAAACAATCAATTGAAAGTGAGGGCCATACAACAGTTAATAAGCACATCAAGGCCAAATCAAGTGTTTGACTCCATAAATGACTAAAATATAACAAAAATATCGCTGTCGGGGACATTTCAGAAAAAAAAGCAAAATACTCTGATGGCAGGCTGGGCGCTTAATGTCTAATACTTGTAAAATTGCTACAGCCTACAGCTAAGACAGCCAGGAAGCTACAGAGCTACAGTCTGGGGGCATGTTCATTAGCCTCCATCATGTTCATACCCCAAGAGTGTAGCGCTGCAGTTGCCAGGCTGCGTTAGCTGCTGGCTGTAGCAACTCGAGCTACATAAACCCGATTGTTTTCGGGGTTTTTGTCCGTACCGCCAGTAGGACAGTTTTTTTTTACTCATGCAATGGATGGGATTTGTAATCTAGCGAAATACAATACTTGACTCAAAACGTAATCAAGTAAATTTTAAATGACCGATTTTAAAAACTACTTGAAAAATAAAAATTACACAACAAAACTACTCAATACAGTAATGTGAGTAAATGTATTTAGTTACTTTCCACCTCTGGTATTGACGATTCTTAGATTTACGCACCCTTCCAAGAAGTCTCTTGTCATGATAAATAGAAAATTTTGCGTGGATCCATTCTTACGCACGTTTTACGCACATATTAGTGCGTACGAGCGGTTGATAAATGAGGCCCCTGGTCTCTCTATCATTTTCTTGACATAGATTTCTCTCCCACCTGTCTTTCTCTGGTCTCACCTTAACACAATATATTTTCCCTTGTTCAAGGACACATCATAACCCTCAAACCCACAGGTCTTTTTCTTCCCAGCTAAAAGGAATCTAAATGCAAACAAAGTCAGTCGCCGTGGCAATCTTTCCACAGTATCTGTACTGGTAGGCCTCGCCGATGTGTGTCTAAACGGCAGCTTTGGGCTTCATTCCTGATTTGTGTAACGTGATTACAATATGATTTTAGAATTCCAAACTCTTCATAATGAGAAAATGTCATTATAATGACACTAATCCATGGCTTATTGAACAGTTGACTTTGGTGTAGCACCGGCGTGATAGGATGTGTGTGTGTGCACACCTTCCTGCTTGATCACAGATGTTCATCTTTCATTTCTTGCCCTGGGAAAAATAGCAGCAAAGCTTATCAGGCTTACAGCTGAATGGTAGAGGATTCCAGTTAGTGTGTTATGTGACCCCTGCCAAATCTATCAAAATCTGTCCAAAAACACAAGCACACAATACTTTCTCACGTTTTCCTGTTTTTGTCAGAGTAGCTCATTTGTGTGTGTGCGTGTGTGTGTACCGCCACCGGCTGAGTGACACTTCTTATCAACAGGTCGTCTCAATCAGCCACAGCTTACGTAAAGACCAAGCAGAGGTCTCAACAGATTGTGTGCGCATGCACGTCTGGCTAAGAGTGCCCTTCCAATGTGGGTTTGACAGTAATCCCCAGAACATGTTAGAGAGAGAGAACATGAATGAGAGAAATCGAGATTGAGAGAGAGAGAACGAGAGAGAGAACAAAAGATAGAAAGAGAGATTGGATGTCTGCTTTCTGCAAGTGAGTGAGTGTGATCGTGGGTGAGACAGAAATTTGGTTGTGCTCTCCCACATGGCAATCAGCACAAAAAGCACTTGTTCACATGGGTCTGGCGTGTAATATTATTTTACAGGGAATACATTGATTGTGGCTCTGAGTTTTATCAGTGTGTGCGTGTGTGATCATTAAGCGGAGGATAGAGATGGTGTGGAGGGTGAGTACAAGAGATAGCGAGGGATAGTGAAACTTTGGGATGAAGATGGATGGCATGATAAAAGCTGTGTAATCAAATGCAGTCTTGATTTCATTAAGCAGAGAAAATGGCACATGTGCACACGCACACACGAAATAAGACTATGGCCTCGGTGCCAGTACGTATTTCTCAGTCATTGTTCAGGGGAAGCTTGATGATGATAGGAAAGAAGTTGTATAGTGGAGAGGTTACGAAATGTCACTCTTTTGCTTTACTTGCTTTTTCAGAAGGCGTGCGTGTCCTCCAATTTATATGCATTCTGTGGTAGTGTTGGTGTGTGACTGTCTTGCAGAGATGTCAAGGGGAGTTAGCTGATGAGAAAGGGGAAATTCCGGTTAACTGGACTCATTTGCCATGATTGTAACACCTCAACATTAACCTGGTGCTGTTGTACAGACTATAAGTGGCTCCATGTAAAACAAGTTACTGTTGAACTGAATAGGGGTCATCAGGAAATTTCTGGTATGTAAAGAAAGCTTTTTTTCCTCTATTTCTTTGTCTTCCGTCTGACCTTTGATGTCTCTGTTTCTCCCTCCTCAGGTAATGTGTTTGTGGTTAGCCTGGCGTTTGCAGACCTGGTGGTGGCTTTCTACCCATACCCCCTGGTCCTCTATGCACTCTTTCACGACGAATGGTCCCTCGGTGACACGCAGTGCATGGTGAGAAATTATTCGCCGTATTTATACATTGAAATTTGAAAAAGGAAGAGAAAATGGATCAGATATTCATTCTCCTGCTCTTTTCTCTTTTTCTTTCATCCTGTTCTTTGGTTTAAATCTCTTCTCCCGCCGCCCTCTTGCTTACACAATTCCATCCCCCTGTCCTCTCACCCCACCCACTCCTACCACCCCAATACACACACGGACATACATATACACACATACACACACACAAACAACCACACACACACACAAACACACGCATAATACACACCCATCCACCCACACACATACACGTAGGTGAGTGGCTTCCTCATGGGTCTCAGCGTGATCGGCTCCATCTTCAACATTACTGGCATCGCCGTGAACCGCTACTGCTACATCTGCCACTCTTTCTCCTACCACCGCCTATACAGCTGCCGCAACACGCTGCTCTTCGTCGCCCTAATCTGGCTGCTCACCGTCCTGGCCATCCTCCCCAACCTGTTTGTGGGCTCCCTGCGCTATGACCCCAGGGTCTACTCCTGCACTTTTGCCCAGAACGTCAGCAGCTCCTACACTGTGGCCGTGGTGGTGATTCACTTCCTGGTCCCCATCGCCGTGGTGACATTCTGTTACCTACGAATATGGGTGCTGGTCATCCAGGTGGGTGTGTTCCTGGTTTGCTGCCTTGGGATCTGTGCTGTCATTTGCTGAGATGTGTCTCATGATGACTTGAGACTTCCTGGATTGCTAGGAAGTTGAGATTTCTGTTTGACATTGCTAACTCTTTGTCTGTGTCTCACGTAGGTGCGGAGAAAAGTGAAGACCAACGAGGGCCCCCGCCTTAAACCGAGTGACATGCGGAACTTTGTCACAATGTTTGTGGTCTTCATTCTATTCGCCATCTGCTGGGCTCCACTCAACCTGATTGGCTTGGCTGTAGCCATAGACCCGCCTCGTCTGGCCCCTCGCATCCCTGAGTGGCTGTTTGTGGTCAGCTACTTCATGGCTTACTTCAACAGCTGCCTGAATGCCATTATCTATGGCCTCCTCAACAGAAACTTCCGGAACGAGTACAAGCGCATTATCACGTCCGTGTGGGTGTCGCGCCTGCTGTACACAGAGACGTCACGGGCCGCCACAGATGCCGGTAGAAGCAGACCGTCCCCGGGGCCGCAGTTTAACAACAACGAGTCATTCAAAGACCTGAAAGACAGAAGTATGAAATCTTAGCTTGAACGGACCCTCTGTCTGGTAACTGTGGCTGGCATCTCCTTTAGAGAGAGTCTTTGGTATAGCATTAATGTACTTAAGACACACTCCGAACTGTGACCTGAAATGTCCATTCTTTTGTAATAGGCTGCCTGCCTTTGTCTTGTGGTGATGTTAATTTGAACTTGTGAGGCAAGGTTCTTATGAAGGTTTACCATATCTAATACCTTTAGATGCGTGAGTTCTAAATATTTCCGACGGTCCCCACAGCGTAAGTAATTTTTCCAAAACGAAAGCTAGCTAGCTTTAATTAGCTTCCATTACCTAGTTACATAGCATAACACTCCTAGCACTGTTACAATGCTATAATGCTAGTGTTACTTATTATCTTCCTCATTGGTACATTTTGAAGCCATACCAAAGAACTTATATTGACAAGAAGTGAAAGCCAATAGAACGCTCCATTGCAACACCACTGCCCAGTAGCAGCGCTACGTTTCCGCCATTTTGGGGTGAAAGCGACTCGGCAGTCCACTAGCTTGCTGTTGCTTTGGCAATATCAGCTGCTTTCTTTAAAAAAAACTGAATGATGACAACACAGTATAACGTAATCATTAGACTAGTGATCATCGAATCCCTTTTAACAGTTTATTTCACAGACTTACAGACAAGTCTTCCACTTTTTTTCCACAAAAAAAGTTTGGTTTGAAATTCTTTAAAGCACATTTTCTATTGCGCTGTTTGGCTGTGAGATTCGTTGATTTTGGGTGTCCAAGATATGATGGATTCTGATCTGTATCAAGAGTCTAGCCATGTACAGGGCTCGACATTAAGGCTTGTCTGGGGATTTTTTTGTAGGTCTGGAAGAGAAATGTAGGCCTACTTGCCCCACTGGACAAGTAAAAAAAAAAGAAAAGCCATGTTACTTAACGTTATGTGCCACTCATTACGTCTATTTTACCGATTATATTTGACCGAATTCTACATTAGCAAAACACAAAAGTGGCTTCATCCCAAGATCACATACTATTCAGCTAATTTAATGCTCAACACGTCAACGGGGGCTTATTACTTGAAAGAGGAATTATTTACTGTGTCGTCTCAGTTACACTATCAGGGGTTGAAAATACTGCGACTTGCTACAGTAGGCAAATGGCTTGTAGAACATAACATTTCATAATAATTTCAGTAAATCAAGAAGTGCTGCAAGGCCCAGTGAAATGTTATATAGCCTACAGCTAGCAAACTAACGTTAGCTAGCATCTACATTGGCTAACTCAACTTCGGGAGGCTCTCCTCAGTATTTGCCAGCTAGCTAAACTTACTATACTATACTATATCTAAAATAATTTTGTAGACATAAAAATTGATTTTGCCACTAAATGTTGGTGTTAACCAACCTTTCTTCTAAAATGTCCCTTTCTACACGGCAGAGGCTGATTTACCAAGGGATACTTTAAATGGTGTATACTTTACAGTTGAATATTAGCTAGCTGATATTTAACTACGTACATTTAACTGATACAAATGCTGCTAATGCTTGCTAGGTACACAGCAGCCGCCGCTAGCTAGCTAACGTCAACACAAAACAAATATATAAAAAATGACTGTTAGCTATAACTAGCTAGTATGTAACTATCTTATCTGTGCTGTTGTCCAGTAACTCCAGTTGGAATATTCACCCCAAAATGGCAGCCGCACTACCAAAGCGCCACCTAGTGACTGTTACCAAAAAAGCATCAGAGTTTCGCCTCTTGTTCTTATATACTCTTTGGCCATACTAAAGTGTTTGTCGCATTGTTTTTGTCTATCGAAAAATATTCAATTGGAATGTTCGAAATCGCATATGCGCGACGTTACGCTGTGGGACCCACATTTGAATGATCAAATATGTGCGACGCTACTCCTTAACGGGTTAAGGAGCACTTTTCTTGAAAACAAATAGTTTTCATCAATCTCCCCCCCTCCCCCGGAAAGTGAGAACATTTTAATGATCTTATTACAATACCATTTGCATGCACACCACACTCTTTGAAGATTGAGAATACATTCAGTATTAACCAACAAAAACATATTTTTTACATCAATGGATTTAATTGTATCAGTAGGTAATTATCAAAAGTGTTGTTTGGGTAAAGTGCTCCTTCACCTCAGAGCTCAAGGTGCCTGTGAAACGTTTTCTTCTGAATCCATGCCAGAAAAAGTAGAATACACAATCAAAAAAGAAGGTAATTTAATATATTTTACTCTGTTCAGTACATTCTCTTTTTGTATATTTGCTTGAGTCAAAATAGGGTTTTATTATGCTTATAATTCAGTAGGTTGTCATGTTAATTTATGAATGTATAGAATACATCTATGGAATATAGAGTATATGGTTGTGAGAATGAACTTAGAAATGTATGTTATTTATTTCATAATATTAATACTATAAAAAACAATGCCTTACACCCATGAAAATAACACTAATTCACAGTGTTTATTAGTAAGTTGAACTTAGTACAAACTCAAAGTGCCAAATCATCACCTCGGAACCAAAACATCAAAGTGTTTATGCCAAAATGTTTTATTTTTAATGACTTGACACTTTGGGTCAGTGTGTCTTGAACTGTGTGGCTTCAAATTCCTTGTAAAAAAGCACAACAGATGAAGACTGATATTTTTGCCTCAAACTGCCTCTTAGAAACATACTACACATTTTGCATACTCAAACTATGCTGATTGGCAGAGTGACTACAGACAGGGATGGGGAGAAAATCCTTTTAGGAGTGTGGGCTGAAAATGCGGTATTTGTATGATGGGCTGGGTAGGATAGCTCTGCTGAGTCACTACCCAGCTTCCATCCTGGTAAATGTCAAGTATGGACATGAGAGACTCATATCATGTCCCAGGGAACAGGCAACAGTGAACTTGCATGCCAGTGTTTTCTCTTCTGTTTATGATGAACCACAATTTGGGAGCAAAAAAAGAGGGGAACAAAGGGATGAGTGTGGATCGAGAGTTAAGTGTTATGTGTTTACATGTTTTCTTCAGAGCCTCAACACCTGATTGAACAAATAAAAATCAACATGATCGTTACCTTGTGTGATGTCGTTGAAGAAACATTGGGGTTGGTGAACCGTTATTTAGAGCAGTTCACATCGGTTGAACCAAAGCTGAAATCATGTATTTAATCTGTCCATGCTATGGAGTAGCTGAATTTTACAACACAGCAATCACATATTACGAACATAATGAAAATAAATTGCACCTCAGGACCCAATCAGCATTCATACGCTTTCCTAAGAATATGAAGAAAACAATGCGGCCAATGGTATGTTAATGAAGCTGTTTAATGTTTGTCTTTTAAAGCTACAGCTGCTAACCACAAACTTTCTAACCCCTTGCCAAAATATGTTGGTCCTTTGTACTTCTATACTGAGAGTGCTTCTCAGTTTGTTATTGCTTAATATCCCACCACAAGGAAACAGACTGGTATTAGAATGGCCTTCTGCAAAATGTAACTATTGTGTAAATGGATATATTAGCTCTTTCGCAGTTACACTAAACTGCCATAGTACCCAGATATGCATGTACTGTATAAAAGAGGTTCACAAAGTTAGAACCAATAACACATTAAATGTCTTTGAATCTAGTTGTAAAATGATGGGCATAGTTAGATTTTTTTGGGGGGTTTCTTGAAAAAGGGTCATAGACAATACCCTATAAAAAGGACTTTAAAGGGGTCATTGACTGATTTTATAGGGTACACTGTTCCTTAAGGTCTCCGAATAGGGTATGTAACATTGGTTGGGCTGAAAATGGCCCGGGTGCTGTTCTATGCTCCCGAATGCAACCTTGTGAAATAGCCCTAGAAATAAAACGAGAGGTTTTCTCCCTTTTATGGTATGCACATAAATATTTAGAAGAGCTGCGCACTGATTGGTTGGTTTACAATGAGCGAAGCTGCGGAGCAAAGACGCAACATAGCCAAACATGCATTGTGAATTGTAGATTTATATGACAACACAGGTTATTTATTCGAATGAAACACAATCAGGAAAATGAAATAACGTTAGCCCCATTGCCAAGAAACTAAATCATCACACATTCTACCGGTGCTAGATACAGGAGACGTTAGCATTGCTAATAACTGTTAGCGACAAAATCATACTTAAAGATTGCGGTTGTGATGAGCATACGGTCGGAACAGCATCTCTTTTCTGCAACAGCCTCTTAGCAAATCCTGCTTTAAATTGTCTAAGGTTTTCAAAACTGTCTTTGGAGAAATGGTTAGAAACTTTCTTCTTTGTAATTCCCGTGGAAGTACACAGAGCAGCGCACAGCTAAAACTAGTGTCTGAGATCTACTGGGGCGTGACAAATGAACAGACCAGAGCCAAATAGGGTGGAGCCACTGAGTTGACGTCAACCGACCGTTTTACAGCAGCAGTTTCAAATTGTGAGATTTGCATAGGAAAGAGGTGTCAATGGACTTTGAGGTTCACTGTATGTCCATTTTACCCACCGAACTGTCGTTATTCAACTATGATAAGGTAAACTCGGTTTTGCAGTCAATGACCCCTTTAATCAATTACTGTATGTTACAGTTGCTGGTAAAGTCAATGATGCACCGTGATGTGACTCACCAGATGGTTTGACGTAACCGTCTGGGAAGTTGTCCTTGGAAACTGTTTGGAAAAGAGCAGGCACTTTCGAAAAGTATTTGGCTGGTGATTGTATGAATCATCTGACTATCACCATCGATAACAGATTAACTTCAACCACGCCCATAGCTGCAGTAGTTCCTCATAGGATTGGTCTGGGAACTGTGGTTCGGGCACAAATGAATAACATGGTGCTTGGTAAAATAGATATAAAATAGAAAACAGACTTTACTGTCCTTGTACCCATCAGAAGGCTCAGTGCATCAGCGATTCTCACACCCTCCACCTACTACAAACCTCACAGCTGCCATGTACCTGAATGACTGTTTCCGAGAATTCACAATACAGATTTGAACACGAACATACATACATAAAATGCATAATTTTGCTTTCTTGAGTGGCTAACTGGACTAACTTTTATGCACCTGTGGGACCCAAGAAGCTTGCATGTCTCACGTAAAAAACATCTGCCCTGCTACTGGAAAATATAAATGGTTTTCTATGCATACTCACTGAGTCAAATGAACTAACTAAATAAAAAGAATAGATACATCTCTCTAATAATGCCATGAATCTCAGTGTGTGTATCTGTGTACGAATTAGAATGGGTTTAGATTCCAACGAGAATTTCAACATTGTCAAAACATAATTCGCTGCCAGTTTTGCTCGGTTTGCTCTCAACTCTCAGCCATGTTGAGTTGACTGAAGGACCCGGAAGCGCCACGATCGGCTACGAATGGCGCTAGGCTGTTCACACCATAGACATAATAAAGAGCAGAGCCATAGAAAAAGAGAGTTGCGACACGCTTTGATCTCGCCGACACATGATCACGTGGTTCATGTAGCTCGCTGTAGTTCCAAAAAACCCACTGCTGTCAACCGGTTTGAATGGTTTTCAATGAAGCTGGCCAACGGAAGTCGCTTTCTCAGGCAAATGATGAATGAAACAGGCTCGGTTAAAGAAATCCGATATTCTAGCTATCTTCAGCAGACTCGTATCTACAAAAGGTAGTCCTCCCTGACGTGTTTGGTGTATAATGGAGTGAAATACAACATTGTGAACACTCACTGCCAGTGAAACACAGGAAAAAAGCTAGAGCTTTTTTGTCACGTGGTTCCGGTAGCTCGCTGTAGTTAAACAAAACCCCCACTGCTGTCAACCTGAATGGTTTTCGGCGGGACAGACAGCAGCACCATCTCGATCCACGGACATTTTCGGTACATTAACACAAAATGGCCGGGTTTCCCAGATTCGATCGTTCTTAAGGACTTAAGAAGGCTCTTAAGAAGGGTTCGACTAAGAAAGAGCGCTAAGATAGGGGTGTTTCCCAGACGCGTTCTTAACTGCCTTCTTAGGATCCCGCCAAAGAAGCTTCTTAAGAAGCTCTTAGAGGGAGCTGCCCACCGCCGTGGTGCTGAAACTAAGTCAATCGATGCCAGGCAAATCGATCACCCACCACTTTATCAGCGCATAAATCACACACAACACCCTGTTTCTCTTCTTTTTTTTAAATAAACTTATTTTCCTTTTCAACCATGTGTTCTGTGGATCATTTTGCGTCATTTCCTAGCTTTCAAGCCCTATAGCCTACATGATAGTTGGTATGGGTTGTGTGATGGTAGTGGGTTTAATGTTGGGAGTAGGGGGGTGGCACCCTATGTTGAAGGCAGCGTAATGTTTCCTCCCAATCCAGCACGGATCCACCAGGGAGGGATTGTGGATTGGGATCAGTGTGCCATCCACGACACCAATCACCCGGGGGATCCCAGCCATGGCATGAAATCCACGGTGGACCTGGCGGACCTCGTCCCATATGGTGGGCATTCTGATGTGTGTCCGGGCATGGCGCAGGAGGATCGGTGTCACGGCTGCCACACTCTGTGAAACCGATGCCTTGCTGAGGCCGGTGCCGTCCCCAACCACCTCCAGGAAGCTCCCCACTGCGTAAAAACGCAGCGCGGCCAGGAGCTGCACCTCCGGGCTGAGGGCAAAATTGCATCGGGTTGCCCTCTGACGAGGCGTTGGATCTCCACACGGGGAAGCCGGTACTTGGACTGGACAGCCCGGTCCGACAGCACATTCAGTGGGGAGAAGTGCTGACGCACATAGGCATTTATATAAACTGTCTGGCTTCGCGCACGGCGACGCTGTTGATTAGCAGCGAGAATATGCTGTATTGCAGCCATGGTGTCTCACACGCGTGGACTTCAGCAACGCCTTTATATAGACTAGCAGGTGGAGCCTCTCTTGATGAGGTTCCAGCCGAGTTCAATTACACCTGTCAGTTTCCCTGATATCTGTGAAATACCACAGGGTTGTTGATGTTTTTATAGCTAATGTAAACTCATATGCATATGCCGAATGTGTGTGAAAACGTAATGAGTGATAGTAATGATGATTCATTTTATTTAGGAACACATGGGCAATTATTTATTTTTATATCTTTATTTTTCTTCTTATGCTATCATTTTTCTTGTTCTGCAACTGTGGGCGCACATTTATCATCACGCATGGTTTTAGTATTCCTTTGAGTGTCAGATATAACTTTCCCTGATGCAGCTGCAGTGAGCGTTTGGTCGCTAAGAAGGCTGTTAAGAGTGGGTCAGGCTGATCTTACATTTCCTTCTTAGTGAAAGATAGATAGTGAAAGATCTTAAGCTAAGAACGACTCTGGGAAACACGTCCTTCTTTCACAGCGCTCTTAGAACGCTCCTAAGAAGCTCTTAGCGCTTAAGAGCTTCTTAACGAATCTGGGAAACCCGGCCAATGTCAATTGGGTACTGGTGTGTTGTATCATGTATGTATGATACTTTATTAAGATGTATGTATTACATGAACTTATAATACATAACGCAATATTGTGAAGCAGAGCTAGAAATGGCTATGCTAGTTACCATACTGTACCAACTGTACTGTACCATACTGTACATACCAAACAGTAGCCTTATGAGGACTAACTATATTGTTCCACTTAACATTTAACCTTCGACTGTTGAAGTAAATGGGACTTTTTATTCATCAGCCCACTTACAATTTACCACATTAACAACACTTTTTGGGTGTGCTCAAGCCTTCGGCGAGAGCACAACCTTTGTTCTCTCACATATATATTATTGGGTGTGCTCAAGCCTTCGGCGAGAGCACAACCTTTGTTCTCTCACATATATATTATTATTATTATTGGGTGTGCTCAAGCCTTCGGCGAGAGCACAACCTTTGTTCTCTCACATATATATTATTATTATTTTTTTTTTTTTAATTTCTTTTTGCCCCCCTAAAACTCGGTCAATATTTGGCCTACATAGACAACGTAGGTGTCAAAAGTTTCGTCTTGGTAGCGATTGAGTTGCTTCTATTGGAATTTACGTTCCGTTGCACGGTGGCTAATTTGCTAGCCACAGTCACTGACGTTACTAACGTCACTACGTCACTAACGTCACGAAAACACGCGTGACTACCTTTGGCAGAACATTTGTTTCGCATCTGTTAACTTGGGGGATAGCTAGGCTAACTATAGCTTTACTGCAAGGCAGCTGCAGAAACGCCACAAGCAAAGAGGCCAGGGTGATAACTATTTACTCATTTTACTTTGTGATATGACACACAATTGTGATGTGTAATGTACAGTATAAGCTGATATTATTAAGGAAGTACATCTACTTTCGGAAACAGTAGTCTACTATTTCACTGAAGTATTAGCATCATGACATTAGCCTGTGTTGCCCGGGCAACACATACTACAGTGGTCTATGATGTAGCGTTATCTGTTTTCAATCGTTAAAATAAACATTCCTCACATATACATTTTCGTTGTAGGATTTATTCTGACATTAGTAAACGATTTGTTGGTGAAATTATAATTACCTGTGGTTTCAAACCAGTGTAGCTCACTGCAACGCTGTAGCTTACGCGAGACACACGACAAAAACATCTAACTTACACAGCTGTTTAGGAAGTCAAACGGCGACAGAACATGTTCGGCACTCCCCTTACTTAAATCAAAAGTCTATCTAACTACTAACCTGAACTTCATTGCCACAGCCTAAACGTTGTCAATCTGTTCATGAAAATAATTAATTTCAGCTTAAACCGTACAACGGAACGTTAAATCCAATTCAACCAACGCAATCGCTACCAAGACGAACACAGCAGTAGTCTAGTACTGTACCGTAGTAGTACAATTTACCGGGGCAGCTTCTCCAAACAGGGCTATATCGCATTTTGCGTTGTTACTGACAATGATCGCTACCAGTGAGCTTTTTATGAATGAGCGATTTTCCACTAAATGAATGTCAAGCTTATTTACGTTTTGGGGGGCATATTTTCATTTAGAAGATGGTACTGTTTGAATCGCGATTCCATCTCCTACTGTCGGGTAACGTCGTAGAATAATCTTCAAAGGGGGTTCTTTATTAATGAATGAATGCAATGAGTAGGCTAAATGCCTGAAAATATCATGAGAAGGGAAAAACTTAAAATGACGTTTAAGTCATAGAGATTAGGTCAATTTTTACACCGGTCTGCCAAATGTATTCGTTTTGATTCAACGTTGAGGCTGCCTCTTGCAGGGGAAATGAGAAGACATCTATTCCATTCTACACTTCACTCGTATTTTCAGTTGTAAATGAGCAGGAAAAAAAATATGCTTTTAAATCTATGTAATCTTTATAAATAATAAGTATGCATTTTTATATAACATATACAGAAATATCAGTTGTAAAAATGTCATTCAAAAACGGACCCCTGTGCAACCGACGCAAGCAAGCACACCCTACAATTTCCCCAGAAATTGTACCCTCTCTAGTTGTGAGAATGCTGTTAAGCATTCTCACTATTGTTTTCCTGTTTCTCTTTATTATTATTATTATTGTGAGAATGCTGTTAAGCATTCTCACTATTGTTCAGCTTTCAGCTTCTCCCACATTGTAGGCTATTTTAGCTCTTAGCTTTGTTAAGATGATGCAGATGATGCAGTTCAGCTTCCACACTGCCTCTTTTGTGTGACTCACACATTTTTGAAATTCATTTCAGCTTGCGGGTATTTTCTCATTTCTCACTTTTATACTTTTTAAAATATTAAGGTTTTTGTGCAAATTATTCTCCCTTTAAAAGTAATGGTAAATCCTTTCAAATCATTGTTGGAATGCTGCTCCAGCCCCTTTCAAAAATACCTTTCGGTTGCTTTGAAGCTTCAGCTTATAACTTTCTACTAAATTTTCACTATTTTCAGCTTTTTTAGCATGGTCAGCTATCCCCATTCAGGTTTTCAGCATTCTCACTGCTGTTTCGCAGGAACAGCCTTTTCTAGTTATTATTATTGTGAGAATGCTGTTAAGCATTCTCACTATTGTTTTCCTGTTTCTCTTTATTATTGTGAGAATGCTGTTAAGCATTCTCACTATTGTTTTCCTGTTTCTCTTTATTGTGAGAATGCTGTTAAGCATTCTCACTATTGCTTTTCAACTTCTCAGTTCTTCCGCCGTTTTTTGGCCTTTAACTCGTTCTGCATACTTTAACCGATTCCTACAACTTTTGTATCAAAACGTTCAGCTCCTTCAGGAGATGATGGCTATGACTTTTGGTATTTCTCACTTTTATACTTTTTAAGACATTAAGGTTTTTGTGCAAATTATTCTCCCATTAAAAGTAATGGTAAATCCTTTCAAATCATTAAAAAGCTTCCTCCTCTTTCAAACGTAACTACTTCAGCTTACTTTCAGCTAGAGACACCATTCAACCTTTAAAATGTTCACAAGACATTCAGCTATTCCCAAATGATTCAGCTTTTTCAAATGTTCAGCCAATTTTGAATTATGACAGTTTGAAATACATTAAAATGTTTGCTCCTTCTTGATTTTTATGAATGAGCAGCAAGCAGAGTGCCACTCTGCTGGCTGCTCTTTTTCTGATATTCAACTAATTTGTCAAACAAATTCCTCTAACGTTCATATAGTTTAACTTACAGAAACAAGTTATACCTTAAAATATGGGAAAAATTGTCCTCTTTCAGCCAATGTAACTACTAAAGAGCTCACGTTTACAGATTTTCAGCTATGAGCCTTGAAGCGAGAGCAGCCTTTCAAATTCTCTCACTAACTTCAATGGAGAGGTGAGTAAAATCAGTCAGAGAAAGCAAGAAGGAACAAGATTTTGAAACTGCCGATAGAGTCGTATTTCTGACCGCACAGACATATAAAGGACATCTCTGGTTTCGGCAGAGTCTTGGGTCTCGGAAAATATCCTTATATTTTGGATTGGACGTATAGTTTTGCGTCTAGGTCAACTTGTTTGAGGTGTGGATGCTAGGTAAATGTTCGTTTTTCTCTCTGCCTAGCTCGTTAGCTATCACAGCTGCGCCATCACCGTGGCAACCAAACAAACAAGCACCAGGAAAGCAAAAGGAACACGTTTTTGAAACTGCAGGTAGAGTCGTATTTCTGACTGCACAGACATATAAAGAATATCTCTGGTTTCGGCAGAGTCTTGGGTCTCGGAAAATATCCTTATATTTTGGATTGGACGTACAGTTTTGCGTCTAGGTTATCTTGTTTGAGGTGTGGATTCTAGCTACATTTCTCTTATTCTCTGCCCTCAGCGCGTTAGCAATCATAGCTGCACCATCACCGTAACGACAGACACGCACCACTCAGTCTCTCACACAGGTGATTGGTACGTTTACTTGACCATGAGAAACACGATTACTAGCAATTGTCGGTTTATGCCAATAATACGATTACTCCGTTTACATGTGTAATTAGTTATGCGATTACTCAATAAACGCGTCTACATGATTCTTTTTTATTAATCGTTGTATGCTCCACGGACAAAACTTGCACCATCATCCTTCTGCAACAAAGTGTCGCTGTGTCTTCCTGTATCGGCTCTACTGCTGTATGTTTCATTCCATCAACACATTGAATCCTACTAAGAAAGCCGAGTAAACGCACTCAATGGTAGGCTACATCTGCTACTGCTATTACTATCCCAACTATAATTTCAGCTGTTAAAACGATAATATTCTTGTTCCGACTAGCTAGCCTACTTCTTCTGTTTAACAGTTCAGCTTTCAGCTTCTCCCGCATTGTAGGCTATTTTAGCTCTTAGCTTTGTTAAGATGATGCAGATGATGCAGTTCAGCTTCCACACTGCCTCTTTTGTGTCACTCACACATTTTTGAAATTCATTTCAGCTTGCGGGTATTTTCTCATTTCTCACTTTTATACTTTTTAAAATATTAAGGTTTTTGTGCAAATTATTCTCCCTTTAAAAGTAATGGTAAATCCTTTCAAATCATTGTTGGAATGCTGCTCCAGCCCCTTTCAAAAATACCTTTCGGTTGCTTTGAAGCTTCAGCTTATAACTTTCTACTAAATTTTCACTATTTTCAGCTTTTTTAGCATGGTCAGCTATCCCCATTCAGGTTTTCAGCATTCTCACTGCTGTTTCGCAGGAACAGCCGTTTCTAGTTATTATTTCTTTTTGCCCCTCTAAAACTCAGTCAATATTTGGCCTACATAGACAACGTAGGTGTCAAAAGTTTCGTCTTGGTAGCGATTGAGTTGCTTGTATTTGGATTTACGTTCCGTTGCACGGTTTAAGTAGAAATTACGTTTTTGTGTCGAAAAGTGAAGCTAACGGTGGCTAACTTGCTAACCACAGTCAATGACGCTACTTACGTCACTAACGTCACGAAAACCCGCGTGACTACCTCTAGCAGAATATTAGTTTAGCAGCTCGTTAACTTCTGGGAGATAGCTAGGCTAACTATAGCTTTACTGCAAGGCAGCTGCAGAAACGCCACAAGCAAAGAGGCCAGGTGATAACTACTTACTAATTTTACTTTGTGATATGACACACAATTGTGATGTGTAATGTACAATATAAGCTGATATTATTAAGGAAGTACATCTACTTTCGGAAACAGTAGTCTACTATTTCACTGAAGTATTAGCATCATGACATTAGCCTGTGTTGCCCGGGCAACACATACTACAGTGGTCTATGATGTAGCGTTATCTGTTTTCAATCGTTAAAATAAACATTCCTCACAAATACATTTTCGTTGTAGGATTTATTATGACATTACATTACAAGTAAACGATTTGTGGGTGAAATTATAATTACCTGTGGTTTCAAACCAGTGTTGCTCACTGCAACGCTGTAGCCTACCCGAGACACTACAAAAACATCTACACAGCTGTAGGAAGTCAAACGGCGACAGAACATGTTCGGCACTCCCCTTACTTAAACCAAAAGTCTATCTAACTACTAACCTTAACTTCATTGCCACAGCCTAAACTTTGTCAATCTGTTCATGAAAATAATTAATTTCAGCCTAAACCGTACAACGGAACGTTAAATCCAATTCAACCAACGCAATCGCTACCAAGACGAACGAACACAGGAGTAGTCTAGTACTGTACCGTAGTACCGGGGCAGCTTCTCCACACAGGGCTATATCGCACTTGGCGTTGTTACTGACAATGATTGCTACCACTGAGCTTTTTATGAAAGCGATTTTCCACTAAATAAATGTCAAGCTTATTTACGTTTTTGGGGGCATATTTTCAGTTAGCAGATGGTACCGTTTGAATCGCGATTCCATCTTCTACTGCCGGTAACGTCGTAGAATAATCTTCAAAGGGGGTTCTTTATTCATGAATGAATGCAATATGAGTAGACTAAATTCCTTAAAATATCACGAGAAGGGAAAAACTTAAAAGGACGTTTAAGTCATAGAGATTAGGTCAATTTTTACACCGGTCTGCCAAATGTATTCGTTTTGATTCAACGATGAGGCTGCCTCTTGCAGGGGAAATGAGAAGACATCTATTTCATTCTACACTTCACTCGTATTTTCAGTTGTAAATGATCAGCAAAAAAAAAGCTTTTAAATCTATATAATCTTTATAAATAATAAGTATGCATTTTTATATAAAATATACAGAAATATCAGTTGTAAAAATGTCATTCAAAAACGGACCCCTGTGCAACCGACGCAAGCAAGCACACCCTACAATTTCCCCAGAAATTGTACCCTCTCTAGTTTTATTTGTAGTACTTGATGCAAGTTGAATCTAACCATTATCACCAGCAACTGCTCAATTTAAGACAAGAAAGGAGTTTGGTAAATAGAACAGAATAAACAAGGCAACCAACTGCATTCAATAAAACATTTTATTGTACAATATGTCCAGTGTTCTTCCACTCCTTTTGTTTGTGGTGATCTTCTGGCTATGATACATGTAGGCCTACAGCTAGCTAGAGTACAAGTGTTGCTTACGTAGACCTACAGTCTAGCTCCAACTGCATTTAGAATCTAACAAGCTTACGATAAACTTTAACTAAAGCTGGCTATATAAAATACTACTAATAACAATTGATATGTGGTGGTAGAAATATGAAAAAATGCAGGATTTTCGTGAATTTACCAGCTAACTTACTTCGGACCCCTTAATCTGATATTCATTGTTGCTAGCTCTACTAACTAGGCTAATAAGACCTATATATAGAAGACTTACTTTGTATGACTTACTTTGCCAACGAACACCAATAATTAGAACTAATTTGACAGACTATAAGCCAACTGACTTCTGGTTGTGATACACGTGCTCTCTAGCTAGCTTCAGTAAAAGTGTTACTTATGTTAGATACTAGCTAGACCTACAGTCTAGCTCTAACTGCGTTTCGAATCAAACAAGCTATAATCTTACGATAAACTTTATCTAAAGCTAGCTATATGAAATACTAATAATAACAATTTATATGTGGTGGTGAAAAAATGAAGGATTTTCATCAATTTACCAGCTAACTTGCTTCGGAGACACTGAAAATGAATGGGGTTGAACGGTGGAAAATGCAATGTTTGGAACTACAGGTCGCATGTGACACGCTTTACTTCCGCATTCCTCGATAACAATGGGAGTCTATGGAAGTGTCGCAACTCTCTTTTTCTATGGCTCTGATAAAGAGTAGATGCCACATTGGCTGCTGGGCGCAAGTAATGCGGCCGCCATCTTGGACCGGGCATACTCCTAGTTGCGTAGCAGCAGAAATAACAAGATGCCAGCACTGTGCAGCATATTCCTGCTCAAATCGGCGGATCATCGTAAACAGTGCTCGGGGGATGACTTTTCACAAGTAAGATATAACATTACCGTACTATTGGTTGTTTTTCATGACTAGAATAACCATGTCCTGTATCATGACTACATGTATGACCTTTGCAGCAAAAAAAACCAGCATGAAAATCAATTTGGTATTCAGTGAGGTATGATTACTGTGTTTTCCGCACCATAGGGCACACTGGATTATAAGGCGCACTGTCAATGAATGGTCTATTTTCGATCTTTTTTCATATATAAAGCGCATCGGACTATAAGGCGCATTAAGCGAAACAAAACTGTCAGATACGTCAATCAGTCAAACTTTATTGAACGTGTTCACAATAACTCTCAAGTCAGATACGTCAATCAGTCAAACTTTATTGAACGTGTTCACAATAACTCTCAACATTGTTCAGTTGTAACACGTAAAAAAAACTGTCTGATACTGCTAAATCGAACGTTAGCGTATTCACAATGTAATATTATGTTGAAGCACAGTATGTATTATTCCGCGACGCTCCTGACTACGGTAGCCGTAATGCTGCAAGCGGTGCGGCTTTGTAGTTTAACAAAGTCGTACAAAAACATTTTGACAGAGCGCCGTGTGCCACACAAAATCGCTTCGAGGTCAGTAAACACAACCAGAATTAATCCATATATAAGGTGCTCCGGATTATAAGGCGCACTGTCGTTTTTTGAGAAAATTAAAGTGCTTTTAAGTGCGCCTTATAGTCCGGAAAATACGGTAATTAAATGCGCTGACAGCTCATTGCCCCTACCAAACTGATTACACTGAGTGGAGCGGGTGCCAGTTCCAAGATGGCGACCCCACGGCTCGTCAGCGCCAGTAGGCAGTAGCGGTCGACACGGCGTCTACTCTTTATGTCTATTGTTCACACCAGACGCACATTTCTCCGCGCGGGTCATCAAGCCTTTCACCTCCTCTGAGCTTTCCTTTTTCACATTTAACGCTAACATGTTACATAAACATGGCATAGGCTATATTTAGGAAACGTGTTATTCAACTTCAAGAATTAATTTGATGTCGTCCATCTCCTAGAATATCTCCGCTGAATTTTCAAAATCCACTTGGAGGTTCTCTCTCGGTATGTCCAGGGCCACGTTTGTGCAATGGGCAGGAGGGGCTGCTGCCCTGGGCCCCGGCCACTAGAGGGCCCCGGCACGGGAGAAAAAATTAATAATAATAATACATATTTTTGATGCATTTACCCACCCGTAGTGAAGTCCACGTTCTCTTAGCGTCACGTGTCGTTGCCGGTATCAAAGCATGCAAGACAACAATGGCTTCGCATGACGGTGATGTCAAACGAGTTTGACCTGCTTCCCCAAATTGACTTCAACGATTTGATTCGTGACTTTGCCTTAAAAAAAACTAGACGAGTGGACTTAAACTAGTCCCACACTGATTATCTAGCCTATGTTCTTTTCAGTAGGCGGCCAAAGCCTGATAATTAAATTGTTCAATCGAGTTGTTTGTATATATGTGTTCGCTGGGTTGTGTGTGTGCACGCTAGACTGCATGTTCCAATTTATTTGACATCGTGGCTGGCTAGCGGTGCGTGTTACAATGTATTACAATCAGTGGCGATTTCTTTAAGACTGCAAGGGAAGCTCAGCGTCCCCTAAAATTAAAAAAAATGAATGGTCAAATATTTACTATTGTGTTAACAATTTAAATGCGTTAGAACACGTTCATATCGAAGACGAGTTCTTTCAGAATCAGCTACATATATTAGCAGGTCGACTGACTGATTTCCTTCTCATACATTCCCGTAGCGTCACAGTGCATTTCCCTGTTGAAGCTCAGCTTCCATGGACTTCAATGGGGCTGCTTTTACCATTTTTTTTCAGTGCTTCGAAACTATACGGTCATTGGATGAATGCTGAGATTATGTCCCGCCTCGGACCCTCAGCGTCTCTGGGGGTGAATGGAGGAGTGGGCTGGCCTGGACGCTGGGCTTCCGCGTGATGATTGGAGGGTCTGTCGAAAGACTGCATCTCCTTTTGATTGACAGTAATTTTGTACTACAAAAAGTCACCGAAGCTATTCAAGCTCAGTCCCATCGCGGATTTTGCAACTGTAGTTGAAAGACAAACTGCAGCAATCTATTTCTTAGTATTTGCTTGGCGAAATTGCTAACCAATTTTCTTCATACAATTATACACCACGTTCCTTGTTTCAGTTTAACCTAATTTCCACATTTCCTCCTTTATTAATAATATTGTTTTGTTAGATCGTTCGTTCATTCATTCAGTAGGCTAGGATAGTGTCGTAGGGGGAACTAGCCAGTGAACCAGCCAAATAAATAAAACATTTTTTAGGATGTAGGCCGAAAATGAGCTTCCCCTCTTTGAAAGACCAGCAGCTGCCACTCATTACAATGTATCACATACTGATATTTTTGTCTGTCATAATTTAATTACCAATCCCTCTCTCTAATATATATTGATCAAAATCATAGTAATAATAATATATATATATATTTAAAAATATCGGGGAGGCTTCTGCCCCGGGCCCCAGATGACCTTAACCTGGCCCTGGGTATGTCTGCACTCTAGTGTGCAACGCGTGACAAATAATTTCTCTCTGCCAATAGACAAACCGTTCAGAAACAACTACAGGCATGCTGGCTCAACAGATCAATCCGTTTATTTTCATTCATTTTTATCAGGGTAACCACATGGAACGTCCGTTTGTTCCCAACATTGTGTAGTTAGGTAGCTTAAATGATATAGGGTGAACATTGGTAAAGTACGTAAGTGTAACGGTGTGAAAACCGTGAGACTCACTCCTCAGGTATGTAGCAGGCCACCTGCGTCAATGAAGAGCTATCTTTTCTTTGGCGTTGGTCGCGCTTGGCAAGTCGGAGGTCGAGCGTTCGAATCCCGTGAATGCCGAACGATACCTTGTCGTGACGGAGCGTGGCTACGTCTGTTACATACCGTCAAATAGGCTTACACAGTAATATTTAATACATAATTATAAAGTTTACAACTTTACAAATGTTCACCGTAGTCAACAATTAATGTAGTAAAATCATCGTTTTTTAATTCAAATATATAAAATAATATGGTGTATTTTATCATCCTGTATCAAAGACATGGGCACTATTCTTACCACTTTAGGCTCCTTGGTCGTTTCTTGAGGCATGGATCTAGCGATCCACAAACGGGCATACGATAGGAACAATGTTTGTACGAATTTAGTCTCCTCGGTCAGTTGTCGTGTCTTATTTATGCAAATGCGATACATAAAATACAGAACTATTTTACAGCATTGCATAATACAAACGTTAATGGAAACACCCCTTAGGCAGAACTGTACATGCAAGCACTGTATGGTGAATTAGGCCTACAATTACTGGCTCAACCATTGTGCATATAAAGATTTTTGTTATGAACTAAATGTCTAGATGTTTGTGGTGGTAAGACAATTTAACAGAGAACCAATATAATACATTTTGATCACTGAGAAGAACCGTCATCACCAACTGCATCACAGGCACTGCACTATAATCTGTAATTCCAAGAATCTGTACCACCAATTTTATCAAGGGCACTGTGCACTATCTATAGTTCAAGTAATCTGTATTTGTGTGTTACATTGACATCGTGATCACCGACTGCATCACAGGCACTGTGCACTAGTCCTTTAGAAGGGAAGGGAAGTAGAAGTGGGCGAGATGCAAGTGGGATGGGGGAAGTAGGGGGCCAGAGACTCATAAGGTGTCAACAGGAGGTCACAGTGAGACGTTATGGCTTAATGTATTATCCAGCCGACCCCCAGACTCCTAATTATGAGGGAGGAGGGGGGGTCCATTATCACACACAAACACAGTAACCCACACACCTGAAACCGTGGGTGTCCGGCACATTTGAAATGTTTTAGATGGGGGATTTTTATGGCGTTCCTGCAGATGCTTGAAAGCTGTAGTCTTCGGCTGAAGTCTTTACAGATAGACATACCCAATTATGCAGTTTATGTTCTGGATGCTATTATTGGACAGGTTGTTTGGACAGCCTCTGTCCAACACCTGTTACATTAAGGAAATGATTATGATTATGAAAGGATTCTGATCGTTCTCTAATAAACCTTGTTTGAGTAGCTATTAAACATTGTTGCTCAATACTGTTTCCTCACACTGTAAATTAATTAAACTACAATACAATCTACACAAATCCTGTAAATTCTTTCGTTCTACGCTCCACTCCAGTCATTACAGCTTCTATTTGCTTTCAGAATTTTTCTTCCCACTGACAAAAATAATAAGAGAAGAATCCTTTAATCATCTCACACAAATGGCACACACACACCAGGTCCCCCATCGGAGGAATTAGTCTCTGCTTTTCTCCCATCCTGCTGTCCTTCCTCCCTGGGCAGCCAGGAGCAGTGTTCAGATACGGTGGCCCACGGGTGTACAACACAACAACATTAACGAAGAAAACAAAAGTTGAAAACACTTTCGTTGTGAGCAACTTGAAATGCAGCGTTTCTGCCAATGTTGTGTTTTGGGCTAATTCTGCTGTGTTCTCGGATGTTGTGCGGTCACTTAATGTTGTGGTGTTGTAAGTAGTTTTTATTTTTTTAAATGCAGCATTTTTATAAATGTTTAATTTTTGTTAATGTTGTTGTGTTTTCAACTTTTGTTTCCTTTGCTAATGTTGTTGTGTTGTGCACCCGTGGGCTGGTATCAGCTATATCAGCAGTGCCCAGGGTCCAAGTGCTCAGCCATTCCCTGGCCAGAGACATTTATATTATTCAGTAATGTACCGAAAGAAAAACACATAAACACCCACCCACCCACCCACAAACACACTGATTATGGTTAAGCTATGCAATTTCCCAAATGGAAGGAGAGGCACACAATCACTCAGAAAACAGAGGAGGTCTGATTTCTCTGATACATGGTCTAATTTTTTTTAGCATTACTGAACACAATACAAAAGAGAACTCTATTAGTTTGAACATGGTTTCTGATTTGCACTCCTCTGTGAATGTTATCTACAAGTGTGACAGTGTGGGGTGGGGTAGGACCCAAATGCAGGAGAGGTAGCCAGGTAGAACATCAAAACAAGGGTTTATTCTTGATAATAGGGAAACAGACAAGATACTCACAAGTATAAGGGTACAAGTACAAGACAAAAAATGGGCACAAAACAGGAAATTAATACACAGAACCAAACAAGACAGATGATTGTAGCCGGTGGGACCAAGGAGTGTAGGGAACTTTTATTTTGATTCACCTCTGTCACCTTTTCTCCCGTGTTGACGTCACAAGTAGGGGCGGGGGTTGGTTTCCAATTAGTTTAAGTGGGGACAGGCATGGATATATACCCTTGTTATATACCCATACCCTTGTTACTGTGAGTATCCTGTCTGTTTCCCTATTATCCTGGTTTCGATCCAAGATGGCGCCGATGATGGCTGCCTCGGTTGCTAGGTGCGCTCTGTTTAGTCTTGTTTTGTCTGTTAATTCAGTGTTCTGCCAAGATTTCCGGGGTTCTCTAACAAGAGAAGTACTTCTAAACATCAGGACTACAACTCCTGTGGATTTGTTTCCCACTTTTCTGCTTCCAGCGGCAGATTTAGTGGGAATTCTAGCCAGTGCCGCGCTAGGCTTTGCTCATGCAGTGAAACGCTGTAGAAGGGGATGCTATTATTAAAGCTAGCGGGAGCGTTAGTTCGGCTTCGCAGACGTGGAATCCGAACAGTGCTTCCAAGTTTTTTCCTCTCCAACGTACATTCACTGTGCAATAAAATGGACGAACTTCAGCTACTGATGGTGAAAAACAGAGACTTTCTTTCATCTTCGGTTTTGTGCTTCACGGAGACATGGCTGTGCGATTTGATCCCGGACACTGCATTACATTTGGCAGGCTTTCAACTCGTGAGAGCTGACCGGGACATTGCACTCTCCGGCAAAACCAAAGGCAGTGGTATTTGTTTCTACATCAACAGTGGCTGGTGTGTAGATGTGACAGTGATTCTGCAACATTGTTCTCCGGATCTGGAATCATTTTTTATAAACTGTAAACCTTTTTACTCGCCACGAGAATTTGCGTCACTCATTTTGGTTGGCGTTTACATGGCACCGGGTCCACAGGTTAAAGAGGCCCAACGCATGCTCACCGACCAGATTCTGAGTGTGGAGTGAGCAAACCCGGATTCCCTTGTTATCGTACTCGGCGACTTTAACAAAGGTAATCTCAGCCACGAACTCCCTAAATACAGACAATTCATCAAATGCCCAACCAGAGAAGAGAACACTCTGGATCACTGCTACACTACAGTCAGTAGAGCCTACCATGCCGTCCTTCGTGCAGCACTGGGTCACTCTGACCATACCATGGTCCATCTGATTCCTGCATACAGGCAGAAATTAAAGCTCTGTAAACCTGTTGTGAGGACATCAAAACAGTGGACCAGTGAGGCTATGGAGGATCTGCGGGCGTGCTTGGACTGTACTGACTGGGATATGTTCACGACTGCTACCAATAGTCTGGATGAACTCACAGAGGCTGTGACATCATACATAAGCTTCTGTGAGGACTGCTGTATTCCAACACGCACCAGGGTGAACTTCAACAACGACAAGCCCTGGTTCTCAGCAGAGCTCAGAAGGTTGAGGTCAGAGAAGGAGGAAGCATTTCGGAGTGGGGATAGAGACAGATTCAAGGAGTCGAAGAACAGGTTTAGCAAGGCGGTGAGAGAGGCTAAACGACTGTACTCCACGGGGCCTCCTCCCTCACCCCCTCTACAGTGACAACTCTCTCCATTCAGGAGGGTGAAGTTAATAGACTTTTCAAGAGGCAGAACCCCCGCAAAGCAGCTGGGCCAGACTCTGTCTCTCCTGCCACCCTCAAGCACTGCGCTGACCAGCTGTCTCCGGTGTTCACCTACATCTTTAACACCTCCCTGGAGACATGCCATGTGCCAGCCTGTCTCAAGTCCTCCACCATCATCCCTGTGCCCAAAAAGCCAAGGCCAACAGGACTCAATGACTACAGACCCGTCGCCCTGACCTCTGTGGTAATGAAGTCTTTTGAGTGCCTTGTGCTGGCACACCTCAAAGCCATCACAGACCCTTTCCTGGACCCACTGCAGTTTGCCTACAGAGCCAACAGATCTGTGGATGACGCCGTTAACATGGCCCTCCACTTCACCATACAGCACCTGGACTCCCCAGCATCCTATGCCAGGATCCTGTTTGTGGACAGCTCTGCCTTCAACACCATCATCCCTGCCCTGCTTCAGGACAAGCTCTCCCAGCTGAACGTGCCCGACTCCACCTGCAGGTGGATCACAGACTTCCTGTCTGACAGGAAGCAGTGCGTTAAGCTGGGAACACAAGTCTCTGACTCCCGGTCCATCAGCACCGGATCTCCTCAGGGCTGCGTCCTTTCCCCTCTGCTCTTCTCCCTGTACACCAACAGCTGCACCTCCAGTCATCCGTCTGTCAAACTTCTGAAGTTTGCGGACGACACCACCCTCATTGGGCTCATCTCTGACGGGGATGAGTCTGACTATAGGTGGGAAGCTGACAACCTGGTGACCTGGTGTAGCCAGAACAACTTGGAGCTCAATGCTCTTAAGACAGTGGAGATGGTTGTGGACTTCAGGAAGAATACAGCCCCACTCACCCCCATCACCCTGTGCGACTCCCCAGTCAACACTGTGGAGTCCTTCCGCCTCCTGGGCACCATCCTCTCCCAGGACCTCAAGTGGGAACTGAACATTAGCTCCCTCACCAAAAAAGCACAACAGAGGATGTACTTCCTACGGCAGCTGAAGAAATTCAACCTGCCAAAGACAATATTGGTGCACTTCTACACAGCCATCATTGAGTCCATCCTCACCTCTTCCATCACCGTCTGGTACGCTGCTGCCACTGCCAAGGACAAGAGCAGACTGCAGCGTATCATCCGCACTGCTGAGAAGGTGATCGGCTGCAATCTGCCTACCCTCGAGGACCTGCACACCTCGAGGACCCTGAGGCGTGCGAGGAAGATTGTGGCCGACCCCTCCCACCCTGGTCACTCCCTGTTCCAGCTACTCCCCTCTGGCAGAAGGCTGCGGTCCATCAGGACCAAAACCTCACGCCATAAGAACAGTTTCTTTCCATCTGCTACTGGCCTCTTCAACAAGGCCAAGGACTCCCATTGACATTCATTCACTTATTTAACTATTATAAGTCCATCTAATGGCAATTCAGTATGCATAAGCCACTTTATCTCAGTATCCAATTGCACTATGTTGACCATTCACGCTGCTCATTATTCTTATTTTTATATATATTTTATTTTATATTTAAATTGTTGTATTCTTAGATTGTTTAGTTCTTAGAAATAGTTAAACTTTTGTACTTTTACTTAATTTAAGATCTGTATATGTTTAGTGTTTTGCACCTCCCTGCCACAGTAAATTCCGTGTTTGTATAACATACATGGCAAATAAACCGAATTCTGATTCAGATTCTGATATATATATACACCTTGGGTCCTTAAGCCGGGAGCGTCCATTGCTGATTGTGGAGTGTAGCCGTGTTCTGGAGTGTTGTCTGCAGCGACACGGTAGCGTGTTATTGAGCGGATGCCAACAGGACCGCGTTGAGCGCCTTCCTGACCAAGTGTACTCCAAGCCCTTCTACATGCATTGCAACGGTGGTAGTAGCAGTCAGTGTATCAGGTATTTTAGACAACGAAGAAGCTATAGAAGCACGCAGCTATACAGCATTGTTGGCTGCTGTTCTCTTATGTTTGTTTAAATGTAAATACGGGTGCTGCTTTTAGAATATAATGATATTTGTTTTCCACTCTAGCCTGGTGGCCTAGTGATATATATGTGGTTAGGAGGATATTGTGAGCCCCAGGTTAGAGGTTTTCTTTTTTTTGTTTTGTTATCTGTCTCCTTTGTGTCATTCCCCTCCATTAATAGCCCGGGTATTGATTGGGCCCAAGCCTAGATTACAGGGCGGCCAGTTTTCCTCCAAGAATATTGTTCTCACCCTTGACATGATGTGCAGTGTAATGCAGTGAAGTGTGAACCCCCTTTTCTTAATGTGCCTGAGTGGTGCGCATGCAGTGGTGTGGCCAATGAGCTTTTAGTGTGTGCTCTCCTTCACGTGTGGTATTGGAGGTAGGCCCCTGTTAGTCTGGGTGTCAGTGGCTCTGGACTGTTGCCCATTGGCTTGGTTATCTCCCATGAAATCCCTTTAATGTATGGTCTATGTATTTATCTATTTGACAATCAAGTGACACCTTGTTTTAACAAGAACCAAGAATAAAATTAATATTTTATATTTTGCCAAAGAACCTGTGTTGGACTATTATTGGGAGTTTCCCTTGCTCTTCCAGGGTAGCTCAAGGGGTGGCGTAGTCTGGTGATAGGCCTACCAAGGGCTACAATTTGGCGTAGTCGGCAGGATCAAGTTTCTTGAACAAAAGTGTGTCGCTAGGTTGGTCAAGTCAATCAGCACCCGTGTAGCTTTGTACGTGTTTGAGTGTGCGTGCGAGTAAAGAGAACAGCAGCTAGCAACGAGATGACTGACGCGGAGGGGGCTGCGTTGGAGCTGGAACAGCTGCGACATCGTATGGAGCATCTCCAGGCAGAGAATGAGAGGCTGTCGAGAGGCCCTGGGCATGATGCTAGTGGGAGTAGCACCCAGCTGGCAAGACAGGAACAGGCCTTTTATTTGCCTCGGGAGCGGCGGTGCCCCAAGTTGTCCAGCTCTGCAACTGCAGGGTCTCTGTCGGTGGAAGAATGGGTGGAGTAAGCCCAAAGCTGTATAAGGTTGAGGCACATGTCAGCTTTTGAAAAAGCTTTGTTTTTGTTTGATCACTTAGAGGGTGAAGCCCGTAACGAAATAAAGTATCGACCTATAGCAACTCGCGAAGATCCTGATATGATTATCAAAGTCTTAAAAGAGGTATATGGATGTCCAAAGTCGTATGTATACTGGCAGCAGCGTTTTTTTGATCGTAAACAAAAGGAACATGAAAGTTTGTTTGAATGCATTAATGGCACTGATGGATAAGATAAAACAGGCAAAGAGTGATTCACTTCGTAACACTGATACTGTATTGAGGGACCAGTTTTGCGAGAATGTCTGTGATCCTATGTTACGCAGGGAACTCAAGAGACTAGTGCGGGAAAATGGGGGGTTGTCTCTTCTGGATGTCTGAAAAGAAGCCATTAGGTGGGCGGAGGAGGGGCAAAGGGATCGCGACCGTAGCCTTCGTGTCTCGGGCCGAAGCAGTGAAGCACAGGGTGTATCGCAGTGTGCAGCTACAGTTACTCCATCTTCAGAATTTTTTGAGTTGAAAGACCTGGTTCTTAAGCAACAAGCCCAATTGGACAGTCTGTGGCCTCAGTCTGTCTTGAAGCGGGGGGCCCTGGTGGTTAAACGCACCAGTGCACACAAATTCACTATGCCTGATTTTCCAGAACTATTTCAGCCCCAAGTTTCCCAGGCCCAGGCTCTTTTCGCTCAATACAGTAGTATCTTCTCCCGAAACGACGGAGACTTGGGATGCACATCCTTAATTGGGGGGGGGGTCAGATGGCTGAGCAGTTAGGGAGTCGGGTTATTAATCAGAAGGTTGTTGGTTCGATTCCCGGCCGTGCAAAATGACGTTGTGTCCTTGGGCAAGGCACTTCACCCTACTTGCCTCGGGGGAATGTCCCTGTACTTACTGTAAGTCGCTCTGGATAAGAGCGTCTGCTAAATGACTAAATGTAATTGGCCATGAAATCCCATTGTCGGACGATGTCCCGGTCCGCCAGCCTTACAGGAGAATTCCACCTTCCCAGTACGAGACCGTGAAGGCGCATATTCAACAGCTTCTGGATAGTAAAGTGATCAGGGAGAGTAGCAGCCCGTACTCGTCCCCTATTGTCCTCGTTACCAAGAAGGACGGGAGTCTCCGCCTTTGCGTCGATTATAGACAGTTGAACGCCAAGACCCGTCGGGATGCATACCCCCTCCCCCGCATAGAGGAGTCGTTGGATGCGCTGTCTGGGGCAACGTGGTTCTCCACTTTAGACCTCGTAAGTGGATACAATCAGGTTCCTGTAGTTGAGCGTGACAAACCAAAAACTGCTTTCTGTACACCGTTTGGCCTGTTCGAGTTTAATAGAATGCCCTTTGGCCTTTGTAATACCCCAGGCACTTTCCAGCGCTTAATGGAGCGCATGTTTGGGGATCGCAGATACCAGTCTGTTTTACTGTACCTGGACGATGTGATTGTTTTTTCCAATACGGTTGAGCAACATCTCGAAAGACTGGGAGAAGTCTTTGGACGATTGAATAAACAGGGGCTGAAGGTTAAACTTTACAAATGCAGTTTTTTCCAACACCAGGTCAGCTATCTGGGGCATGTGGTGTCTACTGAGGGGGTGTCAACTGACCCAGCCAAGATCGAGGTGGTTAAAGAGTGGAGACACCCTGGGCATCTGGCAGAGCTGCTATCCTTTCTTGGGTTTGCAAGCTACTACCGTAGATTTGTAGAGGGCTTTTCAAAGCTTGCCGCCCCTCTACACCAACTGGTAGGAAAGCTCAGTGGGCCACGCAGAAAGGGGAAGACTCTTCCAGTCCCTCTGGCATCCGCGTGGGATGAAGCTTGTGAGCGAGCATTCCTATCCCTAAAGGAGAGACTTATTTCAGCTCCAGTGCTGGCATATGCCGACTTTAGGAAGCCCTTCATCTTGGAGGTAGATGCCAGTCACGGGGGCCTTGGTGCTGTTCTCGCACAGGACCATGAGGGCAAAGTGCGGCCAGTGGCGTTTGCCAGTAGAGGTCTTAGAGTGGCAGAGAGGAATATGGAGAACTACAGCTCCATGAAGCTGGAATTGCTTGCAGTCAAATGGGCAGTGACGGAGAAATTTCAGGAGTATCTGCTAGGTAATCACTTCACCATTCTCACTGATAATAACCCCCTCAGTCATCTGCAGACAGCTAAACTGGGCACGACTGAACAGCGATGGGCCTCTCAATTGGCATCGTTTAATTTTAACATCAAGTATCGACCTGGGAAGAACAATCAAAATGCGGATGCTCTGTCCCGCCAATATCTAGAAAGGTTTGCCTTTGGGAAAGAGGTCCCAGTGCTGGGGGCCCTGGGGGAGGTTGCTCAAGTGCCTTTCACAGTGGGACAATGTGAGGAAGTAGTCGCTTTGCCAGGGCGTACACCTCAGGACCTCCGCCTGCTGCAGCAATCGGACCATGTCATCGGACCAGTACAGAAGTACTATCAGGAGGGGCAGCGGCCAGGGGCAGGAGAACGAAAACTTTTGTCCAGGTCTAGCAGAGCGCTACACCGGCAGTGGGACCGCCTGACTGAGCAGGAGGGGGTGCTGTACCGGTTAATCCACACCCCGGGGGGAGGCCCAGAGACGGTCCAACTGCTACTACCCCAGTGCTTACAAGAAGAAGTTTTGCGGAGTGTACATGACGGACAGGGTCATCAGGGCACTGAAAGGACACTCCAACTTCTACGGAGCCAATGTTTTTGGCCAAGTATGACCAAGGACATGGAGCTAGGGCGCCAGCAGTGCCAGCGATGTGTATTGGCAAAACCCAAGGTCCGCACTTACTGGGGCACCCTGCAGGCCTAATGAGATCCTGGCCATCGACTTTACGGTGTTGGAACCCGCCAGTGATGGAAGGGAGAATGTGCTCATCCTCACGGACATTTTCACTAAGTACTCGCAAGCCATCACCACTAAGGACCAGAGGGCACCAACTGTGGCCCAGGTATTGGTGCAGCAATGGTTCCATCGGTTTGGGCCCCCTGCCCGTATTCACTCAGATCAAGGCAGAAACTTTGAGAGCCTGCTGATCCAGCAGCTGTGCCAGATGTATGGGATTCAGAAGAGTCGAACCACGCCGTATCACCCACAGGGTAATGGACAGTGTGAACGGTTTAACCGTACCGTGCACGACCTCCTACGCACAAGGCCTGTGGAGGAGAAGCGACGCTGGCCACAACATCTTCCTCAGGTTACCTTTACCTATAACACCACACCCCATCAGACTACCGGACATACTCCATACTATCTGATGTTTGGACACCACCCCCGGCTGCCAGTGGATTTCTTGCTTGGGACCAGAGAGGCTGCATTAACCAACCAGCCCCTGGAGGAGTGGGTCCAGAAGCACCAACAAAGCGTCAGAATGACTCATGAGCATGTCAGACAACGAGTAACCAAAACCATAATGACCAAGTAAATGATGCTGGCTTCAAAGAAGGGGAGTTCGTTTATTTGCGAAACCGTGTCCAAGGAAGAAATAAAATTCAAGATTATTGGAATCCGTCAGCTTTCCAAGTGATACGTGGCCCCTCTGGAACAGGCGTAGTTAACACAGTGGCCCCGGCAGTTGGGGATGGACGGATCCGGCAGGTACATCGGTCCGAGATGCGGGGCGTCCCTGACGGATTACGACCCACAGAAGATCGTGATACCGCATCAACCAGTGGAGCCGGGTTACCCAGGGTATCTCCTGCCTCAGAGGGAGGCAAAACGACGTTGACCCATGGAGCTGGACTATCTGGGGTACCTCCAGCCTTAGAGGAAAGTGACACGGGGGATGTGGTGGTCTGGTACCGTGGAGAGGAACCGCAAGCCCTGCCCGAACCGCCTGATACCCCTCCTGCTGTTGAACTGGATATGCCTGTACCGCCTGACACCCCCCTTGCTGTTGAAATGGATCCTGGGTCTGAAGACACGACCCCCCCCTTGCGACGCTCAGTAAGACCCAAGCAAGGTCAGCATTCTCATCTCCATCACCTCCCCCGAGCAGTGGGTGCCAGGAACAACGAACCAATAAGTACAGAAGAAGAAGAGTCCAGGACTTGAGCTGTCATCGTCGGGTCGCCGATTCATTTGGAGGGGGTGGATTGTAGCCGGTGGGACCAAGGAGTGTAGGGAACTTTTATTTTGATTCACCTCTGTCACCTTTTCTCCCGTGTTGACGTCACAAGTAGGGGCGGGGGTTGGTTTCCAATTAGTTTAAGTGGGGACAGGCATGGATATATATATACACCTTGGGTCCTTATGCCGGGAGCGTCCATTGCTGATTGTGGAGTGTAGCCGTGTTCTGGAGTGTTGTCTGCAGCGACACGGTAGAGTGTTATTGAGCGGATGCCAACAGGACCACGTTGAGCCCCTTCCTGGCCAAGTGTACTCCAAGCCCTTCTACATGCATTGCAACGGTGGTAATTAATTACAGACCGTAGAGAAGGAACATTCACGTGTCATGCGTGTCAAGAAAGATAGGACAATAATCCTAAAGAAACTAAGTATATACGATACACCCATTATGTTCCCAAGAGTCTGCGCTTCAGAGATTGGATAATGTCCTGCCTCACGTCTCCTTTCCTGAAAGTAGGTCAGCCTGTGCTGAGGGGTCAGCAGGACAAAAGAGATGGAGTTTCTTTGCTGCCCACTGGCTATGAGCTGTTTATCACCTCACACTCACACACACACATACACACACACACACAGCAACATACACTCAGACAATCATATAGTTGAAACTGTATCACTGACTTAACCTCTGTAACCCCACTGCATATTTCTGATCACTACTTTATCCAATTCTCTATCTCTCTCCCTCCAACTCCTTCTACCTCCCCTCCCCTTGTAACTTTCCGGCGCAACCTCCGCTCCCTATCCCCCTCCCATTTCTCCTCTATTGTAACATCCTCCCTCCCCTCCATTGACGAGTTCTCGTCTCACCCCACTAACACTGCCACCGACACCTTGTTAACCACTTTAACTGCATCACTTGACTCTCTCTGTCCCCTGTCAACCAGGCCTGCGCGATCTTCTCCCTCCTGCCCGTGGCTTACGGATGTTATTCGTGAAGAACGGTCCACCCTTCGGGCAGCTGAGAGGAGATGGCGCAAGTCCAAAGGCGGTCTGGACCTTGATAAGTATCACTCCCTCCTCAAATCCTTCTCTTCTCACATAACTGGTGCTAAAACCCTCTACTTTCTGAACAAAATTAACTCTGCTTCAAACCCCCACAAACTTTTTTCTACCTTCTCCACCCTTCTCAACCCACCTCCCCCACCCCCTCCCTCCACCCTGACAGCAGACGACTTCTCCTCCTTCTTTGAGAAAAAAGTCGCCGACATTAGCAGTCGGTTCCCTAAACCCACCTTTCCTACCCTCTCACCCTCCATGACTGACCCAACTAAATGTCTAAACTCTTTTTCTCCCCTGTCTGAGGCAGAGATCTCTGACCTCATTCTCTCTCATCGCCCCACCTCCTCTCCCCTTGATCCTATACCTTCCCCTCTCTTTCAAACCATCTCCCCCTCCATCATAACTTTTCTTCTCCATGTCCTAAACTCCTCTCTTACCTCTGGCACCTTCCCCTCTGCCTTCAAACAGGCTAGAGTTACCCCTCTACTCAAAAAACCCTCCCTTAACCCTGCCGTTCTCCAGAACTACAGACCGGTATCACTGTTACCCTTCCTTTCAAAAACAATTGAACGTGCTGTATCTAACCAACTGTCTAACTTTCTCTCTCAGAACAACCTGCTTGACCCCAACCAATCGGGCTTCAAGACTGGCCACTCCACAGAGACTGCCCTCCTTTCAGTCACCACTGCCCTCCAGTCTGCCAGAGCGGCTTCCAGGTCATCCGTCATCATTCTGCTGGACCTTTCTGCAGCGTTTGATACGGTTAACCACCAGATCCTGCTCGCCAGACTTTCTGAGATGGGCATCACTGGCACTGCACTCCAGTGGATCTCATCCTACCTGTCGGGAAGATCCTACCAGGTTTCCTGGGGAGGCAAACTGTCAGGCCCTCGCCAGCTCTCCACTGGTGTCCCACAGGGCTCCGTCCTTGGACCCCTCCTCTTCTCTCTGTACACCACCTCACTTGGACCAATCATCACCTCCCATGGCTTCTCCTACCACTGCTACGCTGACGACACGCAGCTGTACCTGTCGTTCCCCCCGACCGATCCGGGGATCTCAGCTAGGATTGAGGCCTGCCTCACAGACATCTCCGCCTGGATGACCGAGCACCACCTCCAGCTGAACCTCGCCAAAACAGAACTTCTCATCATCCCGGCTAAATCCTCCATCTCCCACGATCTCTCAATCACCCTGGGATCTGCGACTGTGACCCCTTCATCCTCTGCCAGGAACCTTGGGGTTACCATGGACAACGAGCTCTCCCTCACGGCCCACATTGCTGCGGTCTCCCGGTCGTGTAGATTCACCCTCTACAACATCCGGAAGATCAGGAGATACCTGTCTGAGCACTCCACCCAGCTGCTAGTCCAAGCACTTGTCCTCTCCAAGTTGGACTATTGCAACTCGCTGCTCGCTGGTCTCCCAGCATGTGCAACCCGCCCCCTTCAGAGGATTCAGAACGCAGCGGCCCGCCTGGTCTACAATCTACCCAGACGCTCCCATGTTACCCCGCTCCTCATCTCTCTCCACTGGCTACCTATCATGGCCCGTATCAGATTCAAGACCCTGGTATTGACCTTCCGAGCAGTGAACGGGACTGCACCCGTCTACATCAAGTCTCTCCTGCAGCCTTACACCCCCACCCGTCACCTACGGTCTTCTTCAGACAACCGCCTGGTGGTCCCACCGCTCAAGACCACCCGGTCCCAACACAAGCTCTTCTCCTGTCTGGCCCCCCAGTGGTGGAATCAACTCCCCACCTCCATCAGAGACACTGACTGTCTCTCCACCTTCAAGAAAAGGCTCAAGACGCACTTATTCCGGGAGTACAACGGTACTTAGGAATGGTTCGCTTGACCCGATGTTAGTTTCCTCAAGGATCACAATGACTCTTGCTTAGAGACTTGTTGCTCTTGTGGTTAGTGGTAACTGACTTAAATTTTTGTACTCGCTGTGATATATTGTTTTTATTATTGTTGCTTGCTTTTTTCCACAGGTACACTTGCACTTATAGCAGTTCATGTTGTTTAATTGTAACTTGTTTAACTACATGCTCTTATGGTTCTTCCCTTTGGCACTTATTTTGGTTGTTCACAATGTGTGCTTCATGTTTTGGCTACTCGCAATGTTTTGTGGCTATCTCATTGTTATGATCAGTGACCTATGCACTTTGTAAAGCTCTCTCTTGGAAGTCGCTTTGGATAAAAGCGTCTGCTAAATGAATAAATGTAAATGTAATGTATCCATGACTGCTAGGCAAAGGATTTATATGGATTAAGGATACTACCCAAAAGAGGACAAACACTCAAGTGTTTCTTCTCTGTTGTTGCTTTTTTAAACATCTGGAACCTTCCGTTTAACAGTTATACTGGCTGTAACTTCCCAGGTAACTGATTAAACATTTTAGTCTTTCTTAAATGCAATGATTTCCTCATTAGAGGAGTGCTCTGCTTCGAGCAGGAGAGTGACACTTACAGAATGAGTGTCTCCAGCTACCTGTGTGCTGTGTCTGTCTGTTACCGCACTTTGGTAATAATTAATTCAAGGGAAGGGCAGCCTGACAAACAACACTGATGTGGTCGGAAAGACAACAGAAAAACCCATAGTCATTTACACATGTACACACATGCGCCCACAAACACACACGTACACACACACACACACACACACACTGAACGCTTGCAAGACCAAGCCAGCCAAACACTGCCCACACACAGTTTGTTCTACAGTGGCACTCACATCATCCAAAAGTCATGGACTAACATTGGAGCACCTGTGCACATGTGGATGAGCTTGTGCGTGGTCCTCAAACGGTATTGACATGTAAAAGTACTCTTTTACTCCTGGTTTATCTGAATTCTGCAGTCATCTCTTTAACATAATATGTTAAAATCCCACAAGAAGACCAGAGACTCCTCAGGCCATCTCACAGCTCAGATTAACATTAACACAACCTCTGGCTAACATTAAGCCACAGAAATTTACGTGGAATCATAAACCAAAAATATTCCCTCCATGCTGAAATATAGTTGGGCTCTTGTATATCCTGGAAAGCCACTTATCAATATTCTCCAGTGCTCAATGTGTGCTATGAGATCTGATATGGCTTGATAAAACGTTTCGCTCCGGAGGCGCTCATCGACTCTAATCAGTGACAGGGAAGTGTTATTCCAGCGGAAAAAAAGCTATCCTAAATCTCTGGTTGTGTGTCTCTGTGTCCTGTTATTTACATCCGCCATAATCATCTTGACTGAAAAAAGAGAGGGCCTTGAGGGGAAAAAAACTTGTCCTTTGTACCTTACCCAATCAGCAGCATCTTGCCTGAAGTGGGACTTTGGGGAGCGAGAAGGCTTTTACCTTGGAAAAGCCCATTATTCACCAGCTCCAGATGAGTGGCACTTAGCTTGCTGCACTAGTGTGGTTCATAATGACAAGCATTGCGATTTATAGCTACTAATGGTCGTGCACTCCCATCCTCATTGTTTAAGAAAAGGTTTGAAAATGTAGCCGTCCCACAAAGGAGAAAATGTGTCGTAGTATTCATGAACTCAAGGAGCTGGGAAAGCATTCAGGTGGAGAAAAAGAGAAACTAGAAAACAAACCAAGGCGAAGACGAGTGAAGAGAAGAAAGGAAACAAAAGGACAGAACGAAAAAGGAGGATCACTGTGACACAGAGAAAGGACTAGTATCTCGGAAAACACAATGCATTGTTTACACTACTGCGCTATCAACATGAGATGAATTTACTTGAATGTTGTTGTTTTATTTAATTATATGTATTATCTCTATTTTCCACCGGTCTCTCTGCTGCTGTTACACCCAAATGGGGTAAACTTGAACATTTTACATTTAACGATTACACTGTTTGTTACTACATGTACATTGTTGGTTTATTTATGTTATTGGTTACATATTTATGTTGGTTTTGTTTATATGTTTACAGTGCCATTTAAATGTCAAATTGTTTTTGTTTTTTTTGTTTATTATTTGTCCAAAAAAGTTGCCTGTGTTTCTGCTGCTGTAACACCCAAATGTACCCTTCTGAGGATTAATACAGTTGTATCTACTCATCTCTTATCTTACTTCCATGGGCACATATTCAATCTTTGCATGTCCTGTATTCAGTACTTTGTAGCAGAGGCAAAGCTTTTGAGTTCATAGGTAATCTAACTGTGGGGAAGCTTTTTGTGGGCTTTATTACAGATCCTCTGAAGCTCTGCTGGATAGGGTGGGGAGTATCTGAGAACTGTGATCTTCAGGTCATTCCTCAGATTGAAGGGGGTTTCAGTCTGGCTTTGGCTGTAACACTGAAGAACATTCAGACACCTAAATGAACCCCTCTAATGTTGGTTGGGCTGTGTGCTTTGGTTAAGGACATTTATTTTGATAAAACATGTTAAAAGATGTTTCTGTTCTCCAGAAATTGGGAGGTTATTTGTTCAATGGTTAGAGCATTTGGCAGATCAAGAAGTTGCATTAGAATCAGAAGATTCTGATTCAGAATCAGAAAGGGGTTTAATCGCCATGAAAGTTTGCACAGACAAGGAATTTACTTTGGCAGGAAGGTGCATACATTAAACATATAGGAATCTTAAAGCTTAAATATGTGGTCTAACTATACAAAAGGAACAAAGTCTAGCTAATACTAAGGGGATTTAGAATAAAAAATAATATATAAAGAGCCATAATTTACAATCTAAAAATACAGATAGTACAAAAAATACAAATAGTGCAAATTGCAAGGTGTCATTGTGCAGATACTGATTAAAGTCATTAAAGTCAGTGTGAGCCCTTGGTCTTGTTGAAGTGGCCAACAGCGGATGGAAAGAAATGAGATGGAAAGAAATGAGAAAAAGCATGTTCAAATCCTCCCTGTACTGTACGTTGCTTTGGATGAAAGAGTCTGCTGTAACACATTTTTACTAGTGTGCGCAATGTCTGGTGAGGGCAAAAAGCTAGTTTGCCAAACTTTGATTGTGGTTGAAGTTCTTTTGGTCTTTGCTCATGCCCTGTCCACATTTTACTCTGGCACAGAAGCTATCATTTCCTCCTGTTCACACAATCTGTCTTTCATAATGCTTAGCCAGTAGTTTACTTATTTAAAATTCACCTTTGTTGAGTCCTTTGATCATGGAAAATGGCCTTGCTTTCGTAATTGCTCTTCTTTGTCCTTTCTTATTCCTGCCAAGGAATTCATTTGAAAGCCAAAGTTATAGAAAAAAAACTGTTCTTTGATTTATGCAGTATACTTCCACCCTAAAACACCCCTGAGACTATGCTGGTGTCAGTAGTTTGTTTATGTTTTTGAACATTGTCAGTCTTCAATCGTCAGATAAGGGGTGAGTGTGTGTGTTTGTGGGTTTGCCAGGATACGCAGCATTCACTCAATGTAAGCATTTGTCAGGCAGATAAGGTATGACATCATCCATGACACGGCTGATATCTCGCTTTGTCATTAATGCGTCCTAAATATGTCAGCAAATTGGCTCTCCTTTGCTCTCCTCCCATATAATCCATGACTGCCTCCCACTGGCTCCACCAACACCACACACAGCCACATTAGGTGGGTTTAGAGATTCCTCTCTCTCTGTCTCACCATTTGAGTCTTCTGTACTGTATACACTTATTTAGCAAAAAACACTTGTGCACCCCTGTGCTACCTTGTAACACCACAAACAAAATGTGCCTAGAATTCATTAAATTGTATCACTTTCAATCGGTTTAAGGCAGGGGTGTGTGTTTGCCACTTTAATTGTATGTTGTTTTCTCGAGTTCATAATCTTCGCTGCTTCTCTGGTGTCAGTGGTTTGAGCCTCATGGCCAAGACATGTTCCGAGATGAGATGGCCCTCAGATGAGCTGAGCTGGAGAGCAGAGGGAGTGAGGATAGGAGAAAGAAAGACAAAGCGTAGTCCGAGAGCGAGCGAGAAAGACTGGATGTGAGGAAGAGGGGGGGGGGGGGGGGAGATGAAAAAAGAGAGGGCGAGAAAGAGCTGTGAGGTGGAGGGGAGGCAGCTCAAAAGAGCTCGGCTCAGGCTGTGTGTGCCACAGAAGAGGAAAGGAGGCATTGGGAACCTGAGGTTTTTGCTACAGTGTTTTGAAATGTGTGCAAGAGTCCTTGAATGCACTAAAACAGTGCAGTATTTGGATACTAACACAATCACAGTTGTATTTGTACTCCAGCAAAGTGGGTTGGAAATGAAACACTGACTATGAGGCAGGAGGTGTAGACTGTCAACTTTCTTTTATGGTATTTTTTACCCTAATATTGTCTTTAGAAATAGTTATTGGTAATACTACCTATTACCATTGGGTCACTATCACCCGGGGTCCTAAAAAAATAGGTGTTACTTTTTTGTGGGAGCTAAACTGATGTTTTTGTGTGCTTACTTAGATTAATGTTTTATGTAATTTTCTTAGGTTTGAATACGCTTTTGGATCATTATGACCCCAAGACAACTGAATGGTTAATGTTGACATCCGTAAAACTGTGCACCTCATAGGATAGGAATTATAAACAAAATACATAAACCTTTCATAAACACCCCTGCTAAAAGAATAAATTGCAATGTATTACCTAATGCTTTCCCGGCAATGCCACAGAAAAGCTAGAAATTTGAGGGTGGGCTGTATATCGAATGAGTTTGACTCGGTAGCACCAGTTAAAAATTAAATCAAATCAAAAAGTATTTGTATAGCCCTTTTTACAAGCAATGTCACAGAGGGCTTCACATACACCCATATAACTGCCCCTCAACCAACCTAAACCCTCAAGGAAGACAAGGAAAAACTCCCAGAAAAACTCACTAAAGGAGAAAAAATTGAAGAAACCTTGGGAGGAGCAATTCAATGAGGGATCCCCTCCTCCAGAGATTGGTGAAAGAGAGTTGCAGAACACAGGCTTAACATAGTCATACAGCAGGGAAGTGGAAACAGTGTTGAAACCCCAAAATCCAGTGTTTAACTTGGGGCAGTTGGTAAATGTCAGTTTAAGATGAGGTAGCCACAGGGCTGGGGACTGTGAACGGTGCAGCATCACAGGCTGTGGGGTGAGAAAAGGGACTGGGAACTCGCTGTTGTCCGTCATGGAGACCAGAATCAGAATCAGAATTGTGTTTAATCGCCAAGTAAATGGTCACAAACAAGGAATTTACTTTGGTGGGCAGGTGCATACAGCGCAAAGATTTAAACATAATGAACAAAAAGAAAATGTACAACAAAATAAAATAAATAAAATAAACTACTGGCAGAGCTATACAATATAACATAAAATAAAATAGGATAAATAAAATAATATAGAATAAAAACTTGTTTCCGATTGGCGACTAGATCCAGCTTTGGCAGACTGTCACAGATCGACGTCCACTGGCGACCCGGTCCAGTGTTGACGACCCACGACCAGGCAGATGCTGACAGCTCAAACCCCCCACACCACAGGGGATGTGTGGAGGGGGGACAGAGAGAGGAGAGCAGTAATTAGAGATGAGATCCCCACCGGTCAAGTATGGACTAGTGCAGCAATTTAGCAGAGCAAAAAGGGTATTTGATGCAGCCCTAGACACTAAGATAGCGCCAGCCCCCCTCGGTTGGAACATGAAATCTGTTCCAGGAAAGAGAAACTCTAAAATACGTTATTCTTATAGGAATGGGAATGCCCGTCCCCCGTCGTCTCCAACTAGTAACAGAAACAATAACAGTAACAATATACAGTAACAGGTTTACTTTATTTGTAAAATCTAGATGGGGCGACATGAACATATCAAAGCTTTATTTGTAATTCAAAAGTTATATATGATACATATACAGACAAACACACACTTCAGGTTTACATTGAAAGTACATACACACACACTTTAGCAGTCGTAGAACTAACTAAACAAAAACGTTTTTAACCTCATTCTGAATGTTGAAACAATATCAGCCTCCTTAATTGAGACAGGTAATTTGTTCCAGAGAAGAGGTGCTCTATATGAGAACATTAATTTTTAAAATTAATTTTGGGAACCACCAGATAGCCGGCATCTTGGGATCTTAGTGACCTTTCGGCGTGATAGGGTGCAAGAAGACCAGAGAGGTATAGTAGTGCCAATCCATGCAGAGATTTGTAGGTTAGTAATAGAACTTTGAAATCAGCTCTGGCTTGGATAGGGAGCCAGACGAGAATAGATGTTATGTGGCCATACTTTCTGGTTCCGGTCAATAGTCTAGCAGCAACATTTTGCACCCGCTGTAATTTTTTTAAGTAGGTCAATTCTTTCTGTGTTTTTTTAGGTCCAAAAATGTGCACCTTTGTTTTATTCGAATTGAGAAGAAGGAAATTTCTTATCCCAGAAACACATTTCACTATATTAATAAACAACGAATACAGAAGTATAATGGTACACTTTGCAGATACTGTGGTGTGACAACCAACATCTTACACGCAATTCTGCCATCCTCTCATTCCTTCGCAGCTGTCGTGCACACACAACATGCACACATCACAAACTTCTAAGCGGTCACAGGTTGTCCGAGGGCACAAAGAAAGAAAGAAAGAGGACCGGGTACAGTTTCATTTGACCTACTTCAACTTATTGTGGAACACAAATAGATACTTGAATATTTATTGCTGGTAACAGAAACAAATCCATTAAAGGCAACGTCTCCTATATAATGCTTGCTGCATATAGCGTACATTCAGACAGGATTAATGTGATTGAAAAGGCTTTTGTGTTGTGGCTATGGGAAGACGGGTCCTTGGAAAGAAGAAGATTCGATTTGCAGCTCAGAGTGACAGAACTATTTACAAAGCAGCTGTTACATAAATTATATGTTTGGCTTGGATTACCACATGCACATCAAGACAAACACATTATGGCCATATAGTATGTGTGTGTGTGTATGTATTGACTTGCTCACACCTACAGTAGCTGATGGGGTAAGTCTCTTGCAGTCTCTCACACCTATCTGACATTCGGACATTAATGTTTTTACAATAATTTAATGTCCCACACACATGGGCGGCGCTAGGGAGGAGCTAGCAGGTGCTTCAGCACCTCCAAGACAGACCAAAGCACCCCGATAGCACCTCCAAAAATAAATTCTAGAAAATCCGATCAGAGAATCGTATGTTAATTGTACGGAGTACAACTGCAGTTGTAGTTAGCACAGCTGCAGTTCCATTCAACTTAGCATCACGAGTGGAAAAGTTTTGCTTACTTATTATTAGTATTTATATATAATTGCGCAGCTCCCCCTGTCAATGATCTAGCACCCCCTCAGCACCTGCATTATTAAAGGTCCCATGACATGCTGTTTTTGGATGCTTTTATATAGGCCTTAGTGGTCCCCTAATACTGTATCTGAAGACTCTTTCCCGAAATTCAGCCCTGGTGCAGAATTACAGCCACTACGAGCAGTCCCACAATGAGCTTTCCTCAGGACGTGCCGTTTCTGTTTCTGTAGCTTTAAATGCTAATGAGGAGGGAAGAGGCGGCAATCTCGCACGCCATAACACCAACAGCAGAACAGTTATCCAAATAACAAAGGGTACAACACTGGCGTTACAGTGTGTGTATTTACACACATAGTCTACTTGAGCTAGGTAACCATAGGCTATACAGTAAAGCAACAAAATGATGTTAGTTGGCTAACTTGTCCGAGGTTTGAAGCTGGACCAAAGACAGCTGGTACTGATCCAGACGGTTGTAGCTCAGTTTCTCATGGGCGTGCCAGATTGTCTGGGCGGACAATGCTACTTTTATGATGTCATAAAAGTAGCATTTTTCACAAAGGCAG
This sequence comes from Osmerus eperlanus, assembly GCF_963692335.1. Lineage (NCBI taxonomy): Eukaryota > Metazoa > Chordata > Actinopteri > Osmeriformes > Osmeridae > Osmerus > Osmerus eperlanus. Next base: position 5,634,677 of record NC_085036.1, read on the forward strand.
AGAAGAATACCCAGGGCTTGGTTTACACCTATAAAAAATTCTAGCCACTTGAGGACCAAAAGCAGGCTAGGGGAACTCATATTAATTTTAAATAACCTCCTCAAGTGAAATTTTCATGTCATGGGACCTTTAAAAATTATCTGGCGCCACCCCTGCCCACACAGCTGTTGCTGGGCAGAAGACTGAGGTAACAATTGCTTCCATTGCCTATGAAAACAAATTTACTTTTGCCTCAGTTTACTGTGTCAAGCAATTATCACGTCTGACTACTGTATTTGGGGAAAATAAGCCGCATTTTCTATAAACCGCACCCCACCAGAATGGAAGCTTTGTGTTTGTAAATCTGAGTATAAACCCCACTGGAATATATGCCGCACTTGATACAGGAACAATTATAGCAAGCAATGCACGAGTATAGGCGATCCCTTACGAAAAAAAGTATATTAAAGTATAATATAACTATACTACAAAATGGATCGGACACTTTTAGTTCACTTTTGATATACTTTTAAGAAGTATGCTTGGATCTTGTATATTCTAATTATTCATGTCTTGGAAAATCTATTATGCATTGCACATTGAATCTTTTTAGTTACTAAAGCTGTAACCTTAATTACTGCCAAAACATTTTGAAGCCCTATACTCGTATACTATAATAATAATGATCAATTGGAGTTTTAATGGAAAAAACAGAAAGAGAAAGAAGTAGACAAAAGGGTTGCATTATGCATTTGAAGGTTATACTGTCAAACTGACTAAAGAACGAAATAACAACGTGAAAAAATTAAGATAGCGTGGCTCATTGGCTGGTCTATTCCCATGATGCAAGGCGGTAAATAGAGTGTTAAAATGTGCTGATAAGTTTGCCGTTTGTTCGAAATACAACTTTATGAATTTCGTTTTTTTTATGTGTCTGCTTAGAATGTAGTGTTTTTTTGCTTGGTAATTGTCATTGTTGTGCTGGTTTACTATTGTAACCATGAGTTAAATGACTGTTACGTTTGATAAGAAGAGCTGGATAATTCCTTCGTAAGCTCATGGCAGTAATTAGCTTCCTTCAGCTAATAATTAGTGAGTGCCCCGATCGGCGGCCTTTGAGGGGCCCCAAGCAATTAAATATATTAGTAAATCCTAGTAAATAGACATTTATTAAGTTTACTTCTTGAAGTATTTACATTACGTAAGCAATTGGAAAAAACTGTAACACACAAATCCAACAACTGCACACACAAAATGCCTTGCTTCTCTTGCAAAATGAAGCACTGTATTCAAAATATCACAAACACGTCTCAAAAGCACACATTTGTCTCATGTTGCAAACACTTTTGCCATTATATTACATTTTTGTATATATCATATACACACAGTTATTCAAAACCTAAAGCTCTTCTTTCATGAGCTCCTTTGTAGGCTACATTTTTGTACAAGCAGAATGGCAGAGATTATGAAAAATTCATGGTGAACACGAAAACAAGATTGAAACCAAACTTTTGTGAGGAGTTAGTGTAAGGCACTGATGAATTAGTGTGTCATTTTGATTGGTTGTGTTTTTAAAAGAAAATCAAGATGCTTCCTGTTAGAATTGTGTGTGTTACGTGGAGAATTGTGTGTTGTGTTTTGCAAAAAGTGTTTTATGAAATTGAAAACTGAGTCAAAGGCCCAAAATGTGCTTATGGGTTTGCAGATTTGAGGTGTGGTTCTGGTGTTTGTGTCAGGTTTCAGAAATTGTGTGAAAAGTAAGGAATTTGTAAGCATTTCAAAAAACTGTAAATGAACTAAAAAGTGGGCCAATTTAGTTTACTTAGTATAAAAATAGTATATAAATAAATACATTGCTAGTATACTCTAAGTACGATGATAATAGTATACTTTTTATACTTAAGTATACTTACAAATAAAACTTGTATAAACTTGTAAAAAAGTATTTTTTTTTTTCGGAAGGAATCTTACAGCATGCCGTTTTGTAACACACTTCGAAAACAAAAGTAAGTAAGGGCGTAATGTATGTTTTTTAATGCCCGGGAATTAACTAATATTTAAATAGCATTCAAGAAAAAAGTGTTTCTACTGTTGTTTTGTTATAAAAACGTGCTATAAGCCGTTTCAAAATAAAAACCACACCACCACAAGAAAAATTTAAAAACGGGGTATAAACCGTGGCTTTATTTCCGAAAAATACGGTAAAACCTTATCTCCAAGACAACAGTGAGGGCTTCACTTACAGCTTCAGTCCTAGTCCCTGCATATCAACAGGTCAGAAAATACAGCCTTTGAACCCATAGTCGGTTGGAACCACAAGCAGCAATTATAAATGACAGGCAGATGCAGGCATGCTGCCCCAACTATGCAGTAGACACACATACACTCGCACCAGCATGCGGATGCATTCACACACACAAACACTCACACACAGCTGATTTGTTTGCTGCTGGGATGTCAGCCTTATAAGGGCTGCACAATGAGCGCATACCAGGGTGGTGCTCAGTGGAGCGTGTTTTGTCACTTCTAATAAGGATGGTGAGTGGTGGGAAGGAGAGGAGGGAAGGAGAAAAAAGGGAAGGGGAAGAGAGGAAAGAATGTATGTGCCGGCGCAAACGTTTCGATTAATTTAGCAAAGTCCAAATTCACGGTAAAATTTCAGGCCTTGAATATCTTTTTTTTTCTTCTTTCGTTCACAATTACAGCACTGAACATAATAAAAAATCCATCGAACTCTGAATAAACAACCGTGGACTACTTCCCAATTTCTAATGAGTGAATGATTCATGGAAGTGGAATAATGCCTCGGTCAGGCAGCGTCCAGATGCACAAACACAGAGAACGCTTAACCTTTTCATGTTCCTGTTAAATTTGCCTGAAAACGCCTAAACAGCATACCCAAAGTAAATTGGAAGCTGTTCTTGAACCATTTGGAGTACATGCATGTAAATGATCTCTTTTGAAAGCTGACACTCTGAAGTTATGTCCCCTGTTGTCAGGACCCCTGTCAGTCCTTCTAGTGTTGAGTAATAGAAGCTTGAACACAAGGAAAGTGAAAATTTCTATTTCCGCCTAGATTTTGTTTTGAAAACAGAGGCCTGAAGAGGCCTAGAGGTGGTAGGTATTATCTGGAAGACTAAATTGGACCACAGGTTGAAGCCTTACCCAATTCAAATCAAAAGTCAAACATAATACCACAATATATTCATATTTGACACATGTTTTTATAAGAGTACATCCAGGAATTTTCTAAAAGGGTCTTTTGGAGACTCCAAAATGACCCTTTGTAACCAAGGTCAAGGTCAAATAAAAAGGTATTATTTTTCATAATTGTTATCTCTGGCCCATCTCTGGTACTTAGAAATATCATATATAATAGCTAAATCCCTAATTAGTAATACTGAAACACAAAAACTGAAGCATGAACACATTGGAGTGCTTTATCTGATTCCAAGGATTGGCGCACAAAGAACACTGATTCTGTCAACCATATTGCGCAATCGACTGTTATTTTGAAGGCTCCACAGACGCATACAAATGAGGTATTGGCATTTTCAGCTAGCTGTCAGCTACAAGGCTAACGAGCTAATTTCAGAGCCAGTCGAAGCCAGTTCGAGAAATTTGTTTAGAACGAGTGTGGGGGGGGGGGGGGGGCGGGGGGGGGGCAGGACGCACAGACCTAGTTGGCTTTAGAGGGCTGTCAACGGGGCATGGAAGCTCCTATTGGGTCGAACAAGGTGTCAATCAAAAGGGGAGGGTTCAACGGACATTTTGAGACCTTCATTTTGTAAATACTCCGTTGATAAATCGGAGAAAATAACACTTTTATGTGAACAAGTTGTTTCTTCCTTCGGCTAACTTGCATAATGAAACAAAGGATAATGGCTATTCATGAACGTAAAACATTGTATTTGGACGAATTACTTTACATGGTTAGATACTTTGAACCCTTGGGACTTACGCAGATCAAGTTTTGATGGCATGATTTGCACACCTGGACCTATTTGAACAACTTAGGGTGAGTACAACTTTTTTCTTTGGCATTGTTGAAGGAATGTTCACCGGAAAAAGACGTTGACTTTGCTTGCTATTGCGACTTGATCTTGAATTGGTTTATTTCAATGGAAGCACAAGAATCGTAGCTTTCCAACGATGTATAACATGTGTAGCGTCTAAAAAATATATTTTTTAGAATTTAGTGCGTCGTAACTGAGGAAGGGGGAGGCAGCATTTTTGTCTCGCGGGCGAAACAGGAGCGTAAACAGGTTAAACGCAAGCCTTCAGACCTGCCTGCCTGTCTCTTTCTGTCTGAGCAAACAACATCCCAGAGGAATCGGTACATGTCTGGGAGAGAGTTAAGATAACATTGTTTGGAGACAGAGAGAGAGAGTTCAGCCAGATATAGAATGAGGTGGAGTATTATTGTGTTCCTCAGGGCTCAACGAGGAGTCTGTCTTACCCTGCCGCATGCTACTGGCTTGGCTTGATGGAATGAAGAGGGCGAAGTAAACATCCTGGACTCCAACACGAGCACACACACACATTCACACAAACTCACGGGACTAACGAGCGGCTATGGGCCTGCGGCATGTGCACATTCTGCTCCTGTCACTGGGGAGCTTGTCACACACACTGTTGTGCACCCCATGGCACCCCAAGGCGTCCCTCTGAAACACACAAACAGATTTCAGAGATGAACTCTTTTATTCCACGCTGTCTTGCTCTCATTCACTCCCCCCCCCCTCCCCCCCTCTCTCTATCTATCTTTGTCTACGCACCCTGTCCACCAAGGTTAAGGGGGGGGCAGAATGTATGTTTCTTTTTCTCTTGTTCTTTTTCTTATGTTATTCCCTTCCAGTGATAATGTGAACTAGAGCAGAATTTTCATACACTCCTCTCCTCTTCCCACAATGCATCAGTGTCAACTTGGGTGTGTCATCAGTGACACATCCTCGTTTGGCGTCCGATTTTGCGACCGTCTCACTCATCCGTCTTCACCTGTTCTTATTTTTTTCTCTCACATTACCGTCGACTCTCCTTTGTCCCACGTTGAAAGGGCACAACAGCTCCTTCGCCACATCTCTGCTGTTGACTGTGTACATCTCTGGTAGGCTATCATTGGACTAGTTCAACTATTGAATTGCCACGGTAAGATCTGCCAGGTCTGTGGCCTGTGCTTGGGCATGTGGGTGAAGAGGAGTCAGACATCTGTTTAGTAAAGCTCTGCCGTGCTCGTCCCCTTTGATGTCCCGCTGACGGACTGTTGACTAGCGTTGTGCCATCACTGCACTGTCTTTGAAGTTAGAATCCCACCCCGGATAAAAAAAAAAACGTCTTATTTTTTGCAGTTACGCACACGCACGCACACAGGCACACACACACTCACACACAAACACACCTCCCAAAGCAAAATAAGTTGTCTGAAAGCAGAGGAAAATGTGTTAGAGAACGCGTGCGTGTTCATCTGCTGGGTGTGGGCGTCATCTGCAAGTAATTAAATGATAAAGCAGGAAGTGAGATAGCCGTGCTACGCCACGCACCTCGTTAACGCTTGGGTGTGGGAGACGAGAAGACGTCCTTTGATATGAGGCCTGAGTCCCCAGAGACAGGAACACGCCGTAGCACAGCCCACTCGCTTGGCTACGAGCCCAGAAATGACACGGCAACTTAGCGAGACGTCAGCTGGAAACATGGCTATTTCATGTTTTTCTTGTCCAGTAGTGCCCGTGAAAGATGCGAGATCAGGAACCTTTGGTGTGGCTGGTGGATAAGAAGCCAGATGATAACACCCCCCATCCCCACCCCTCCCTCTCTCTCGCCCCATACATTCATTTCAAGATTGAAGTAGGTGAAGAGAGGTTTTATGATTGGTCTCTTACACTTAAGATCCCAGTGCACGGATGCCATAGTAGCGCTCCTCCCTGTTCTCCATTGTTCTCTCTGTCCAGCAGAGAGAGAGAGAGAGATAGCAAATGAGTGAAGAAAAGGTGACAAGGTTGTTACTGCCCAATTCCCTCAATGCTAACTACTTCTCCAAACCTCTCTTTCTATACCTTTCTCTCTTGCATTCTTCCCATGGTCTCCATCCATCCATTACTAATCGAAATTGGAAAGGGGTGCCATACAGCCAATTAACAGGAGTAATTATGAGTTTTGCAATTAGGTGACAGTCACCCTTTAAAAAAACAAGCTTAACAAAAGCATTGTCTAATTGGATTCTCTTAAAAGGAATGCTGGATCTTTCAGTAACCCTTCCTTTTACAGTCCTTTAACCCTCGTGCTGCCTTCGGGTCACATGACCCAAAGGTTCATAACGAACCATCGTTGTGTTTACCCAATTTTACCCAATACAAAAACAAATAAAAATAATTTTCTTTTAACCTTCGCAATGTGGGGGGTCTGAGACAGCCCAACGGTTAAAAGAAAATGCTTCACTTTGTTTTTGTATGCGGTAAGTTGTCGCAATACGACGGTGGGTCACAATGACTGATGGGTCAGAATGACCCGAAGATAACACAAGGGTTAAGTACTAGGTATTTACGTAGAAAATAAAGGGTGTGTTTTGTGTATTATCGGGTATTACCGATTGGTACCAAGGTGGTAAATACAGAGAAAATTCAAAGTATTTACCCCTTAAGTACTAGGTATTTTTGTAGAAAATAAAGGGTATGTTTTGTGTATTATTGGGTATTACCGATTGGTACCAAGGTGGTAAATACAGAGATAATTCGAAGTATTTACCCATTAACTAAATACGAACTTGCTGCTGGGTTATTTTCACTGGTAATAATTAGGTAAAGACAGAAAAAAACTAAACTTTGCATTTACCTGGAAACTTATAAATATTACTATTTAAATACCGCTGGTAGTAAGTTGGTAACTACAGGAGATACATATGGTAAATTATAATGTGTTATTGGGTAAATACCACTGCTACTTAGTAGGTAAAGACGGCCAAGCTCCAGCAGAATTACTAAGAAAAAGCTTTACTATTACCCTGCAGTTACCTAAGGTTTATGTCAGTAACAATCCACGTCTAATTATAATATAAGATAGTACTTTCCAATAAAATACCTTTTCAGATACATTTATCGATGATGGCCATACTCATTTACTTGGCTGGTAACAACCTCCGCGGGAAGAGTTTTCCTCTACTATCATGGTAAATCTTCTTGGATACTGGGTAAGTTCTTGCGCATGTTTGGACTATTTACTCAGTAAGTAAACTAAAACTGTACTGTAAAAGGAAGCTGTGTTTGTTTCCGTGGTGTTACCAGGCTCTTACCATATCCTTTGTAACCGAATATTACTTTGTCAACGTTACCCTTATTATGAGCTTGTAATATATATGTTACACAGTGATACCAGGTAACACATGGCTATTTACTCAGTAAGTAAGATGAAACTGTACCTTAAAAGGAAGCTGTGTTTGTTTCCGTGGTGTTACCAGGCTCTTACCATATCCTTTTCAACTGTTCATTCCCTTGTCCATGCAATAAACACAAACTTGGATTATTTTACTAATAGCATTACTTGAGTGTTTATTTTCAAACACTTCCGAAAATGCGTAGAACATGTCATGTTCTGTACCCTTGTTTTTTAGGTGTTTCCCTGTGTTCTTTTCAGGAGCTGGCTCTTCGCTCTGCACGCAAGCTTGCAGTCACATCCTTCCTCCGTGGTGTGCAGCATATGTTTACGAGGCGGGATATCATTCCGCATAGTTTGTGTGGTCATCAGGACCTCTGTGTGCCCTGTGTCCGACAGATATGTGGGAACCTGGCCCCGGGATGATGGGGGAGGGTGTTTGTGCTGACATAAGGAGAGTGACTAATTGCTGGGTAGGTCAGAGGATGTTTTCCTGGACAAGGCCTGAGGCAGGACACTGAGTCATTGCCTCGACTGTGTCTACCCTGGCAGTGCTTCGATCTGTTAACCTAAGCGCTGCTCACAGGGGTATGTCTTCACCTTTCGTTCGTTCTGTCCTTCTCGCTGGTTCTTTTAGTCTGGTCTCTCTTTTCTATTTCTCTCTCTCTCTCTCTCTCTCTCTCTCTCTCTCTCTCTCTCTCTCTCTCTCTCTCTCTCTCTCTCTCTCTCTCTCTCTCTCTCTCTCTCTCTCTCTCTCTCTCTCTCTCTCTCTCTCTCTCTCTCTCTCTCTCTCTCTCTCTCTCTCTCTCTCTCTCTCTCTCTTTGCCTCTGAAAGTTAGATTACCCTGGCCAGCCATAACTGTTTCCCATGTGGAAGCTGGCGGTTGGATTCCCGCCTCGACCCACCTTTTCGCGCGCGGCGCTATCGCTTTCCCGGCGCTTTCGCGTGCTTCTGCTCGTGAGTCTGCCATTCATTTTCCTCAGCCAACACCGTCGCAAAGAGACGCTTCCAGAAATGACAGGACTCGTGTTTCCCACCCCCGGATGGAAGCAGGCAGGCAGAAGACAATACAGGAGATGTTCTGAGCGCTGACGCCTGTTACGTAAGCGTGTTTGGCAGGTGTTTACAGAGCGGTGGCAGACTCCTGGCCTGAAGCGCAGCATCTCTCCTCACACTACGGAGAACAAAGACCCGGCATCTTCTTCTCATTTCTGAGAAGCTTCACAAAAGCCACCGTTGGGCTCCCACTCTGAAAGGAGAGAAGACGAGGAGGAGAGAAACTTCTAGTGGTTCAGATCCCCCCCACCAGACTTCTGGTGATAGGAAGGTCCCTTTGTCTCTGATGTTGTCATCTGGGGAACACACGCACACAACCTCGCTCAAAAACTGTCACATTGATTGTGTTGATGCTGGGAAATAGGGGACTGTATTAGTGATTGTGTGGGTTGAAAATAGCTACAGCGTATTAGTGAGAGACTAGAGATTAGTTTCTGCAAGAGATTTTCTTTGAGTTTCTTTGTGTGTCTGTCCCTCGCTTAGCTGCAAAGGGTGTTTGTGTGTGTGTATGGGGGGGGGGGGGGGGTACTGTAGTTTACAGTAGAATAGAAGTGTGTTTGAGGACAGGACTACCACACAAGTTAAGATCAACAGGGTCTACAGATGTGAAAATTGTTTCTGGGTCATTATAAATCCCCCAATAATGTAAACATTAATAAGCAGGGATTGATAGTTAAAGGGATACAACCATTTCCTCACACCTAGCTAGTTAAGGCTAGGGTTAGCGTTAAGGTCACTCCTCACCATGGTGTGGTGAGGAGTGAATTAGGAGGAGCAAATCATGATTTTGTTCCGCCCTTGCTGCAGCCTGTCGCTCTCTCTCACCAACTGTTTTATTTGAAAGATTTTTGGGTCTTTCGAGGCGTTTATTGAATTTATTTGATAGACAGTGAATCGAACCCTGGGCCCTACGTTAGGCCTGTCGACCCGGTGAACCACCTAGGCACCCCTAACCCAACAGTTTCTCAACCCCGGTATTCCAGTCACTCCTTGCCAGTTGGTAGTTCTACTGACCCCAGTTAGTTAGCAACCAACGTTTTGAATCTTGTTACCAGAGTTTCTTGTTTGCTTAACCTAACGTTTGTCTCCTGTGCCTCCAACTCGTTCCTGTCTGCCGACCAGCCAAGCCTGCCCTGTCCTGTCTGCCCTGATTCTCCATTCCTCATTAAACACCCTGTCGAGCCCCAACCTTATCCTTGTGTTTGGTGTCGTGCCGTAGGGTCCACTAGCTTCACCCCCCTGTAACAGATTTCCTGTGGGCCAGGCAATCGATAGAATGATTTCTGGTTGTTTCCTGGTCATTGAGGCTGTTATCGACATTATCTCAAAGAGAGATGAAAAGGAGGAGGTGAAGGCAGAGGGAGCTTGTTTGGTACATAATGGATTTAGACTGCGACTGTGCCAATGCAGTACTGTGGCGTGTAAATGTATGTGTTTAGCATGGATGGATGAATAAGTGAACAAATAGGATTGGTTTGTGATGGATGGAATGGTATGAATGGACAGGCAGATTGACTTGTAAACAGATTGATGGAAAGATGAGTCTAGGACAAGCAAGTTCACAGATTATCGTGACAATGAAGCCACAGAAGGAACACGTTGTCACAAACATGAAATCTGCGCTAGGAACCTCTCACATGCCTTTGTGTGAGGTTCAGCTTTCCTTTTTTTCCTGTAACACAAACCTTGACTTGAGCCACACATAAGAGGCATTTTGCATGAGTGCAATTGTAGCTGGAGGTGCCAATCTGTTGGGTTTTGCCCACACACCACATCTACCCTCACACCGCCCCATCCAGTGGGCAGAGACTACAGGTTGTTTTTTTCCTTCGTCTTAAACATGAACAAAACGTTGCTGTCTTTACATTTACAATAGATCTCTGAAGCATGCCGTTATGTCAGTTTGGTGACCTGCACTTGCTTTTTTGAATTAGACTCGGCTTATTGCACACAGTTTGCAGTCATTTCAGTTATGGGAATAGATCAAATGAATGAATAAAACGACGAACGTATTAAAATGAAATGTATTCATGAATAAGCCAGCGCTATGTAAATGACCACTGGTTGTTCTTACTGTGAGTTCAAAGCCAATACCTCATCCCTCGTTTTCTCTACACAAACCTGTGACTCAGTGTTGTGAATGAATATAGGAAAAAGGGCAGTAAAGGGACAAATAAAGGGATTCAAATTCCCAGCAGAGGCCTGAGTGCTGACAAGAGCTCAAGGGCAAAAGAAAGGAACAAATTCCCCTCTATCTCCCCCCGTTTCTCTGTCATCCTTAATATCCCTTCACATTCTCCCCTCTCCCTTCCCACCCCTTTCTAACACTCTCCTTCTTTCCTTCTTTCCACAGCCGCACAAATATCAGAATTAAACAAATGGCGACGTTGTGGTTATCTGCGTTTCTACCCAAGCTTTTTCTGTCTTTGCCAGGCTGTGAAGAGGTCCACTTGCTTTCACAGTGCAAGCCTGTCGAGGCTACTTTTCATTCATATTGCCCTTCACAGCCCTTGCATGAGGATCTGAAGGGACGCTGTGTGGTTATCCTAAACCTCCAGCTAATACGGAAAGTCTCACTGATGTCAGCCATCCGCACTCGTATCACTTACTCACAGGCTGACGAACTCCGTTATCCTTTAGCTGAACAGCAGAGGGCAGTTGCATAATTGGGTCCTTTGCCCAAAAGTGTGTGTGTGTGTGGGAGGGGGAGGAGGAGGTGGGGGATATTAACTAAGTCAATTTTACTGATGAACACTTTTGAACTCATGCAAGCGTGCCACTGTCACAACACGGTCATCATTTCCCCAGCTCCAGCCCTCTTTCTCTCTCACTCTATGATCAGGTGGCTGAGCGGTTAGGGTGTCTGGCTAGTGATCTGAAGGTTACCGGTTCGATTCCTGGCTGTGCAAAATGACGTTGTGTCCTTGGGCAAGGCACTTCACCCTACTTGCCTCGGGGGGAATGTCCCTGTACTTACTGTAAGTCGCTCTGGATAAGAGAGTCTGCTAAATGACTAAATGTAAAATGTAAATTTCTCCCAGTTTCTCTCACCCTCTCAAAACTGACTGGATCTTACAAGGGACCTTGAGGTGCTGTTGCGGTGTTCTGTGTACTATTGATGAGGAGGGCATCTGGTATTAACCCTTGGAGGTAGAGTTATTATTTCTTAATTCCTGTCTTTGTACTGCTCCTTTGCACGGGTTGTGTTTTGAATTGTACTTGTCCAGTGAAGCTCAGTTCCATGATACTGTCATACCTCTAGGATGAGTCTTAGTAAGAGAAGGCTGCTTTGCCAGGGGGAGGGTGTGTGTGTGTGTGTGTGTTCACAGGTGTATGTATGTGAGCACAAAAAACTACTTTCCAAATTGCTCTTTGATAGTAGCTCCTGTAAAAATTCCCAGTATCTATCAAACACCTGCTGTGATGAACGCCTTGTCTGTTCCGTCACAATACAAAAAGAAACATTTTCTACCGGTAAAAGGAAAAACAATATCATCTTGCTGGGTAGCCAGTTTTGCCAGCTTCCCTCCTCCAGGGATGTGGAGGTGCTTCTGCAGGTCTCCAGACCACCAACACAAGGGGTTCCTCACCCAACAATATCTGCCCCAGACTGAAGCCCACATGGAGGCACAGCATCCCCAGAGAGCACACTAACATCTAGACCTGTCATTACCAAACACTCAAGAACAAATTGCACCGTCTCTAAAATTGCAATGTACCGTTTTGAAATAGGCTGGTGGGCACTCTGTCACTCATACCAAGATGAAAACACTTACACATAAACAAAACTGCTTGTGGCATCGTACAAACACACACACCCTGTGGTTTCAACTCACGGTCTGAGCAATAAGGGAGAACCAACTAAGCAAAAATGTGTATTTCGCCAAAGGTCACACAGTCCTTCAAGGGCTGCTAGAAGCCAGTGACAGTGCATGTGTGCGCACATGCAGCTAGCGTGCCTTCAGAATGAGCACTCATCCATGAGGACAGATGGATTTCCTCAAAACAGCAAATCATTCGCAATGCTTACTGAAACAATCGCTTCCAAACAAAACACTTCCACTTGATTATTTCAGTACATCTCTCAAAATACACAAGTCGTGGAAGGCCTCATTCACCCCACCCTGGTTTACATACCAGGTTTAAGTCATACTGAACCATGAATGAGTCTACTCCTACGGTCTTTGCAGGAAGAGGTACCAGTACTATAAGAGCAGTTAACTTATCAAATCACTTATCAGGCAGAACCAGTCAGCAGGGATCACTTCACGGCGGACAGTTAAAACTGTCCGCCGTGAAATGGTCAGTGCAGAGGCGGCTGTTGGAGTTTATCCGAAGCTTTCCATGAGCGTGGCTCTTCACAAAATCTATCCACCTATTTTTCCTTTCATTATAGGGAACTTAAATGGCGTTGCAGCGCAGCTGGAGTTCTTGCATCCAGGGAAGATGCAGTTGCGGGTGGTGGGAGACATCCTGAAGCTAGCTGGCTAGCTGATGTAGGCTACAATAACAGTACAGGAGGAGGAGCCATTCAGTGATCTGACGTAGATATAGATAGGGCGAAATGACCTAGATAGGGCATTTTTTGCCTACGCCCATTAAAACCTGATCTGAAAACGGAAGAGAAACTGTTCTTCGGTTTAACTCCACAATTCAGTGTGCTCAGTGGCGCAGTGAGGCAAGCGAGAGCGCAAAACGGACCGCACCATCTTTCCAGTGGCTCGCCTTTTTCCTAGCTCCGAGACTCGTGCACGCTTGCATCTAGCTGTACATGTCATACTTTGCGACAACCAGTTGCGAGTGTGTGAGCTAAGCCAGAGCATTGCAGTGGCAGAATGGGGTACAAGTCCGATCAAGAAGCCGATACATCAAATGAACTTTACGAAAATCAATGTTATTAGTACTGTATAGTATTCCTTTCACTTGTTTTTTTTAGAAATATAGGCCTATTCTACTTGGACATACATTCCACATATGACTCACTCACCAAATATAGTTGTTCTTTTTGCTTTGTGTTTTTAGTATGACTGCTAAAGTATTGTGTCGGATTAAAGAAACTGTAAACTTGAATATCTGGCTCCGTCGTTGTTGTAGCTCGATCGGCAAAGCAAGCTAAATTAAATAAGCCTATGAATATGTTACTATTATAATGATGACGAGTGTTGCTTTACTATTACTAGCTTACAGTTATTGTTAATGCCATCATTGTGGTTTTAACTGGCATAACGTTACATAACCATAACAATATTGTGGTTATCGGACATGATTTATTCATCGTCGTCTTTGCTCCAGAAGACGTCAACAATCTATAATGACACCTTAACATGCCACAATATCACTTATTATATTAGGGTATAATTACGTTTGTCATGCCATGAACATAATGTAATGACCTGACTAGGGGAGAAAGCAACAATTGCGATGCGATGATGTTTCAGAATCTCCAGTTTAATCACCCAACGGTACACAGGCTGCTGTTTGGCCGTAGCCTATGCCAAATAAAAGAATGGTAATACACAGGACAATCGTGACCGGCTCTCTTAAAACCCAGGCGTAACAGGAAGAACAAAAAGGCTAAACCTGGTCTTAACAATGCCCCATCCCTTCTGCCCAACCCCCCTCCATGCCCCTCCACCAACCACCAGGATGCCCTGCAACAGAACATTCTGGGCATTCCTGTGATTGGCAGATAGCAGGTTGATTGGCATGTCAGAACCCCGCGAACACTGAGCAATGGCAACACAACATAACCAGCAGCCCAACATGCAACACACATCTGTCTGTGTGGGTCGCTACACAGCCCCCCCACCATAAAGTCCCTCGTCCCCGAGGGAACAAACAAAGTCTCTGAAGCTACGCGGATTTCTCCTTCGCCTTCGTGACCGTGAAGGTTGCAGAGTGTCCAGATGTGGAACAGGAGGCTCCACCCGTGGCAGAGGGCTGACTCTCTGAGAACCAGGGGAAGAGGGCAGGGATATGGGGGACAAGGGAGCAGGAACGGGGAATACAGTCCATGGCTCCAGGGAACCACACGGTGACACAGGGAGGGAGACAGGGGGAATGGGCCGTCTGGAGCCTTGTCTGCGGCTCTTGGGGGTGGGTGCCTGGGGAATGTCATGGCTAGAGAGGGGAATTGTGGGGGTCCCTGGGGTTTGGGGGGAAGAGGCCCCTCTGTATGGGGCTAACCTGTCCCGGAGCAATGTCATCTTTCTCCCCCTGGGAGGAAGCTGCACCTGGTAAACCACCTCCCCTACCCTTTCCAGGACGCTGCAGGATCCCATGCAGTGACTGTCCAACTTGGGGCATCTGGCTTTTTTCCTTAGGGGACTGTAGACCCAGACCAGCTCCCCAGCCACAAAGTGCCTACCCCGGGTGTGCACGTCATAGTTCCTCTTCTGCCTCACGCCTGCATTCACCACCTGCTCTCTGGCGAAGGTGTGGGCTGTCTCCAGCCCCGGGGTAACAGGAGGGCTATCCAGGGGCCGACAAAACGCCATCTCCGCAGGGGTGCGAATCTCTCTCCCCAGCAGGAGGTGGAGTCTTGGACAGCGGAGCGGCATGACATGAGGACCATAGGCAGGTTCTTGTCCCAGTCACGCTGGTGTTTGGCAGAGAAGATGGCCACTTGCTGTCTGAGTGTTCCACGAGGCCATCACTTTGAGGATGGAGAGGGGTAGTGCGGGTCTTGTGCATACCCAGCCTCTCACACATGGTGGCGAACACACGGGACTCAAAGTTTATGCCTTGGTCGCTGTGGATCGCCTCTGCAGCTCCAAACCTGCTGAACATCCCCGCTGTCAGGGCGTCGACGATGGTCTCTGCCTCCTGGTCAGGCAGAGCATAGGCCTCGGGCCACTTTGTGAAATAGTCCATGGCCGTGAGCACCCAGCGCTTTCCACTGTCTGTGGTGGGGAACGGCCCAACTACATCCACTCCCACCCTCTCCATGGGAGCCCCCACTGGGAACTGTTGGAGCTGAGCGTGAGGGCGGCCTGTGGGGCCCTTTCTCGCTGTGCAGTTGTCACAGCGGCAGCAAAAGTGCTCAACATCCCTCTTGTGCTGCCCCCAGTAAAAGCCCTGACGGAAGCGGCTGAGTGTTTTTGTGACTCCAAAGTGTCCAATCCCCACCCACCCCATGAGTACTCTGGAGCACAACCTCCCGCAATGCTTTTGGGACCACCACCTGCCACCTCTCCTCCCCTGTAGCTGACTCTTTCCATGCCTGCTGGAGCATGCCATCCACCAGCCGCAGTCTCTCAAACTTTGACCACAACCCTTTGGTTGCAAGTGAGAGCGCTGTTACCTCTTCCCATGGTGGCCTCACCTGTGCCTCTACCCACTGTAGCACTGGCTGTAGGACTGCGTCCCTTCCCTGCTGTTCCCCCCATGCAGCCACATCGACAGTCTGCAGCTCACAGCTGACAGGCCCGCTCACCCGACACTCTTTGGCACAGGCCCCCTCCTCTGCACACAGCTCCCTCTCCCGTCCCTCTCTCCGCTCACAGTGGCGGCAACCGTTTGCAGTACCGGGCCGGTGGGACATGGCGTCGGCATTGGAGTGGCGTGCCCCAGCCCTGTGCACCACTGTGAAGTCATACGGCTGAAGCTCCTCCAACCAGCGAGCCACTTGCCCCTCTGAAAGACATGAGCCACTGGAGGGAGAGCAGAGTGATCAGTCCTTACAGTAAAGGGCAGGCCACCCAGGTAGTACTTGAAGTGTCTGACAGAAGCCACAACAGCCAAGAGCTCCCTCCGGGTGACACAGTAGCGGCACTCGTGTTTGTCAAAGGTTTTACTGAAGTACGCCACCACTCCCCCCCCCCTCTGGCCCCACCTGGGCCAGCACCCCACCCATGCCCACATTGCTTGCATCTGTGTCCAGGATAAAGGGCAAGGTGAGGTCAGGGGGAGCGAGCACGGGGGCCCCGCTCAGTGCCCGTTTTAGGGCGTTGAAGGCCTCGTCATACTCCACTGTCCAAGTGAAGGCCTTGTCCTTTGGAAGCAGGCGGTTCAGGGAAACAGCGATGCTTGAGAAGCCCTGTACAAACCTCCTGTAGTACCTCCCCTCCTTCCCCACTCGATGGCCCAAGAAGGACACCTCCCTCCTCATGAAGTGGCACTTCTCGGGGTGGAGCTTCAGACCTGCGGCAGCGACCCGCTTCAGCACACACCGTAGCGCCCCCAGGGATGACTGGAAAGAGCTGCCATGGGCCAGGATGTCATCAAGGTAAACCAGACACTGCTGTCGGGGAATGCCATCCAGCACCCTGTCCATCAAACGCTCAAACGTAGCTGGTGCGTTGCACAGGCCGAAGCACAGGACCGTGAACTGCCAGTGTCCTCTGTTAGTGGAGAACGCAGTTTTGGCTCTGGCCTCTGGGGAGAGAGGCACCTGCCAGTAGCCACTGCGGACTGGTGACGCCCAGGGGCTGTCAGAGGGTTCTATGAAACCCACCCATTGCATCTTCAACACAGCCTTGTCTGCCGCCTCCTGGCGTGCCAGCGGGATACGGCAGGATTGCATCTTGATGGGTCAAGCATCACCTGTTTCAATATCATGCTGCATCAGATGAGTCTGACCCACCTCATCTTCACTCAGCGCAAAGCTGCCTCTGAATTTAAACAGCAACTGCCACAACTGTTCCTGCTGCTCTAGGTCGAGACCAAGCAAGTTCTTCTCCCATATTTCCCTCACTGCAGACCATGTCCTCTCCTCTCCCCTTTCGGATAGCTGGGCTGGGGGGCGCAGCCCAGGCTCACAGAGGGATGTGTCTTGGAGGCTGCTGGGGGGATGTAACACACAGCCGTAGGTGCCAGGGGGATAGGGGAAAAGTCACACACAGACGTGGGGGGGCGGGGGCAGCCATGAGTGTCTGCTGCTTTAACCGTCAGAGTAAAGGGTTCGATGGGTTGAGTGAATGTGACATTAGGGGGAGCCATGGTGACTTCTGGCCCTCCCTGAAAGCTGTGTGCCCCCATGTAGGTTAACTAACTGGCAGCCTGTGGCCTTAAGAAAGTCCAATCCCAGGATACAAGGGTCCTGCACAGGCGCCACCCACACAGGATGACGCACAGACCTGCCCCCTACTGTCAGTCATCATTCCCTTCCCTTTCATGGGAGCAAGCTCACCTGTGACTGTGCAGAGCTGCACAGTTGTGGGCTCAAACTGAGTCCAACCTGGCACAATGTCTGGCCTCACCAGGGTAACCGTAGACCCAGTGTCCACCAGGGCAGAGCAGGGCACCCCTTCCACCATAACAGGGACATGACAAAAGTCCCCAACACAAGTCCGGCCCACCACAACTCCCCGCTCGCCCGCTTCCGGGGAAAGTGAAGCCTCGCTTCTCTGGAGGTCCCCTCCCGAAGATGGTGGTGGTCGGGAAAGGAAGCCAGGGGTCCGCACCACCCGATTTATGCGGACCCAGAGCCTTTTCCCTGAGCTCCGGGGGACATGGGGCCATCCTGCCGCAGATGGCCCACAACCCCAGCAGACCCTGGGACCAGGGCAGGTGTTTTGTGCCTCCTGTAGTAACAGCCCAAATCAGTTCTTTCATCTCAGCCACCCATGCAGGCTTTTCCGGCTCTGGGCTGCTCTGGCCCCCAGCCCGCACAGAGGGTCTGTCTCCCTGCACCCCCATCACAGCCCCAGCCCACACCAGCTCCTTCTCCAAAGCCATCGCCAAGGCTATCTGCAATGACTCAGGATGAGCCAGCTGGGTCTGTATGTGCAGCTCCGTAGGAGAGGTTGCAGGTTGTTAGGCCAGGCATTTTTGCAAAAACATGCATCTCCGCCAGTTTTCTAGGCATTTTCTCACGGGTTCTAATTTGGAACCATGTTTTGGTTCAATCTTACAAATCAGCAGCATTTGTTTATGGCCCAGTTAAATAGCAGTGAATGCTACAAACATCATGCTTCAAGATACAAAAAAATAATCAGAAATGGGGTGACCCTTTATTCAGAAAGTCTCAAGTGTTCTTCAATATAGAATACATGGTTGAAATAGAGCTCTTAAAACCCAGCAAGTCTTGCTATCAGTGTGGCAGAAAGAGCCCTCATCCAACAGTCTACACTGAGAGAAGGGGAGAAAAGGTTAGTCAACACAAGATTAGCCAAAGCCCTTAACCTGTTGTTGACCTTCACTCAGTTCAAGTGTAGAAATCATCATGAGGTACATGTCAAAATGCACTTCAGAGGTCTTGGGAAGTCATCATTGTGAAGAGCCATTTTTGGACCAAGTAATGTCGAAAAATTTTACATTACTCACCTTATAAACGTATTGTGAACTCTGCTTCCATTCTTTAGGACCTAAGACGGTGACAGTAACCATGACAGAAAAATTAACGAAAGTATTCTGAAGTGTTGGATCTACCAATACTCACTCTGGGAGAGCAGTGACTCCACCTACAGGATATTCTGTCAGTAAAGGAGTCAGCAGGAAACCTGTCTCAAGAATCTAATATTAACTCAATGGCATTCACACAGGACATCTGTTGAAATTTAAGCCAGTGCCACACAATGAAAGTCCAATATGGAAAGGTTGAGGTCAAATATGCATTTAACTGGGTTGCCAATATTCTGGTTAACTAACAGGCAAGTCAGAAACATTGGTTCATGGAACAATGAAATAGCAGTGAGTCAACCTGTGCAACATCATGAGCCATGATCATACACAATTCAGAAATACTTGGGGGGGGGGGGGGTGGGGGGGGTGGTGGTGGATGGATTCAACATAAACCATGTATTGTACACTGAAGTACAGTAGAGCTGCTACAACCCAGCATGTCCTGCCATCAGTGTGGTAAACAGCAGAGCCCTCATCCAACAGAGCCTACATGGAGAGAAGGGGAGAAAAGGTTAGTCAACACAAGATTAGCCAAAGCCCCTTAACCTGTTGTTGACCTTCACTCAGTTCAAGTGTAGAAATCATCATGAGGTACATGTCAAAATGCACTTCAGAGGTCTTGGGGGAAGTCATCATTGTGAAGAGCCATTTTTGGATCAATTAGAAAATGGCAAATTACTTTTTACCTTATAAAAGTCTTGAGAACACTGCCTTATTCTTTAGGCCCTAAGAGGGTGACAGCAACCATGGCAGAAAAGCAAAACAATCAAGCAGCTGCTTTTATAAAGGTCAAACCACTTCTGACTGATTTGCCTTTATATTAAGGTGATACACCTGTGTGAACAATCCGAACGCAGAAGTCGTTTGGTAGTTGGGATACAAAAAGTGAGTGTCTAAACCCCCATTGCACTTGACTGAAGAGACGCCCACACCGACTAGGACGAGAAGTGTCATCAGCCCACAACAGTTCAGGACTCAGGACATCATGAGGTACATAAAAATGCACTTAACAGAGGTCTTGCACTTGGAAAGTGAAGAATTGCTCACCTTGAAAGACAATCACAATACGAATGCTGCACTATTCTTCCTGCAAAGCCAACCAAGTTAATAACGGCAGAGCAAACATACTTTTATTTTATTTTTTTCCCTACCAGCCTTGATAGGAAACCAACTACAGAACACTAAAAATGAAAAGTGCCTCTTTTATAGAAGGTCACACCACTCTTTGCTGATTGGATAATTGGTGTCAATATTAAACTGTTGCACCTGTGTGAGCCATCATATAATTATACAGAACAGGTGCAGAGAGAGAGAGAGAGAGAGAGAGAGAGAGAGAGAGAGAGAGAGAGAGAGAGAGAGAGAGAGAGAGAGAGAGAGAGAGAGAGAGAGAGAGAGGAGAGAGAGAGAGAGAGAGAGAGAGAGAGATGAGAGAGAGAGAGAGAGAAGAGAGAGAGAGAGAGAGAGAGAGAGAGAGAGAGAGAGAGAGAGAGAGAGAGAGAGAGAGAGAGAGAGAGAGAGAGAGAGAGAGAGAGAGAGAGATGTCTGTGTGCATATGGAAAGTCCCACAGGCTGGCTGGTGGCTCATATCATTATGATAACGTTCATCATAACAAAATGTTTGACACAAAATGATCTATGAGCTCAACCAAGCTGTCAGAAAAATTAAAACTCACTGACAAATGAGAACATGATATGAGAATATCTCAAATTCACATGAATTCAACAAAGTTTTCAACTCTACTATTGGTAACCAGTAGTTACTAACTGAAAGAAACTGAATACCTTACTTTATAAACAAAACAAAGATTACCAGAAGGTTGAATGTTTTCTCTGGTTGTGTTATATAAGGTTGTGAGACCTCAAGGCAAAGATGGGTCCTCGGATATTTTCTCTGGGATCAACTTTTTTGGAACGTTTTGGAATGTTTCCTAACCCAGGCAGCCAAAGCAGGGCTGTAAAAGAAGAGAAAGAAGGAGAAGATGACGAGCAGGGAGACGACGAGGAAACATCCATCAGTGGAAAAAGAAAACTGCATGTTGAGCAGACAGCTGCTGCGAAGAAGAAAAAGAAAGGTAGATTGGGAGTAACCGAAGGTAAGCAGGAGTCGCTTTAGCTAACTCTTGAATGGAATTGTTAAGCAGGGACAAAGTAATGCAGGGACTGACTCAGCAAGCATACAAAGGCGATAGCCCCAAAGCAAGTACATCCTTATGTGTTCTCCCTTCCCTAGGAACACAGAAACGCCAGCCTTGTTTTTTTTTTATTAAAAGCCTCTTATACTTTATATCAAGCCTCTTATACTCTATATCGAGCCTCTTATAAACTATATCGAGCTCCAGGGTTCTTTATACAGGGCCCTCACATTGTCCGCTCCAACCTGAAACAAAGAACATTGTCCCTTTGCAAGGCACACTTGGAGAAAAGTTGAAGGTGTCCATTTGACTACTGTGTTTCAAGGTTCATTGCTTATAATTAGTGTATTTGTCTTGGCCTTAAAGTGGAGGCCCTAGCTCAGGGGGAGGAAGACGTTCCTCTTCCTGCTGAGTTTAACACCATAGCAATTTAATCAATTGAGTCATATTTGAATTGAGCACTGTAAGGACTTGTGTCTCATGTTCAGACCACCACCATTAGCAAGTCATTACAGACACTTCAATCACAGCCACACGTTCACACACTCTCACCATCTGTGTTGCAAATGGTAAATAAAACTCAAAAGTGTACCCCCCAAAACTGTGTCTGAGCAGGCAGACACAGTTTCCTGATCATCTCATGACCACTTGAGAAGTAAATGGCATATTTGATCAATATTCAGCAACACCACTGTATTTCCTGTCACTGCAGAGAACAGTAATATATTTCACTCCTACAATATTCAGTCAGATACTTGAAACATACATATGCTTGGGTTTCCAAGCTTCTGCCACCAGGGTCTGAAGAAATGCCCCCTTCCACTCCTTTCCATCAGGGGGCGACCCTGATAGCTGGAGAGGGCCAGCTCCTCAGCAGGAGTGAAGTCCTGTGGAGGAGGGCCCCCCGTTTTCTTTGCCTTATTTTTCTTCCTGTTGGCTGCAAGCAATTTCATTGTTCGATAAGCCCTTTGTAGCAATCGATAAGTGGTATCACGGGTATTCCCGTGAGGTAGCAGGTATTCCTCCTGCGTGAAATATTGTAATACAAACATATCAGGAATGCAGACATATAATACAGACAAAAATCTACAAAGTCGCTGCTGCCAAGCTGGCAGAAAATAGCAGACGCTGTAAATGCGTAGGCTAAGCTACATGACTTATTGATATATTGTGCCCCAGTCACAAGATGTGACCATAATTACACGTGTGCATTCCATAACGTTAAACTTTTGTTGCTGTATTATTTTAGTTGCAACCCTGGCAGTGGCAAACGATCGTGGGAGCAAATAAAAAAAATAATATAAAACCATAATTCAAAACGGTAAGTAGCAGTAGGCAATACTTGCACATATTTTAAGGCCAACAAGTACAAGGCTGAATTGCCTGAGTCAGTCCCTTTTGTAGGATATTGGTATAGCTACAAAGGGCCTATAGAACAATGAAATTGCTTGCAGCCAACAGGAATAAAAATAAGGCAAAGAAAACTGGGGGGGCCCTCCTCCACAGGACTTCACTCCTGCTGAGGAGCTGGCCCTCTCCAGCTATCAGGGTTGCCCCATGATGGAAGGAGTGGAAGGGGACATTTCTTCAGACCCTGGTGGCAGCAGCTCGGAAACCCAAGCATATGTATGTTTCAAGTAATCGATGTGACCATGTTCATTCAACAATTATTTATGAATATTGTAGGAGTGAAATGTATTACTGTTCTCTACAGTGACAGGAAATACAGTGGTGTTGCTGCCACCACCCACTGTTGTCCCACTGTGCCATACAGAGGTAACAGTGAAACTAATAGTCATACGCCAGTATGCCATATGTGGTTGCTGAATATTGATCAAATATGCCATTTACTTTCTCAAGTGGAGGTCCTAGATGATCAGGAAACTGTGTCTGCCTTTGCAGTGCAAAATGCAGTGTACCCCCCTGCATTTTGGGGGTACACTTTTGAGTTGTATTTACCACTTGCAACACAGATGGTGAGTGTGTGAACGTGTGGCTGTGATTGAAGTGTCTGTAATGACTTGCTAATGGTGGTGGTCTGAACAGGAGACACAAGTCCTTACAGTGCTCATTTCAAATATGACTCAATTGATTAAATTGCTATGGTGTTAAACTCAGCAGGAAGAGGAACGTTTTCCTCCCCCTGAGCCTATAGGCCTCCACTTCAAGGCCAAGACAAAGACACAAATTATAAGCAATGAACCTTGAAACACAGTAGTCAAATGGACACCTTCAACTTTCTCCAAGTGTGCCTTGCAAAGGGACAATGTTCTTTATTTGTTTCAGGTTGGAGCAGACAATGTGAGGGCCCTGTATAAAAGAACCCTGGAGCTCGATATAGAGTATAAGAGGCTTTTAATTAAAAAAACAAGGCTGGCTTTTCTGTGTTCCTAGGGAAGGGAGAACACATAAGGATGTATTTGTTAAACTTTTTTCTATGTTTTGGTATTTTTATACCTTTTTGTGTCTTTTTTGTTGTGCATTTTGAGTATTTTGTGGGGGTTTTCACCATTTCTTTCAATGTCCTATTTATTCTTTTTGAAAAAATGCTATAAAACTGAATGAAACATCCAAATTCAATGAAAGTAGTGAAATTATCATTTATTTAACTTGTGAAGAGCATTGTATGGTACCATACACATTGTTCTTTTTGGTTTGAAATGTTTTGATGAAAGAAACACACATTTCTGATATGGAAATGATTAGAAAAAGGCACAAAGCAACCCAAACAAAAGAATGGGTTAAGGGGAGACGCCCCAGTGAATAGGGATAACATATTGTAGCGATCTCAGTCACTACGAAGAGAGGTTTTTCTTGAACGAGCACTTTATTACTTCACAACAATGCACGTAAATCACTGCTACTAAACCGTGAGCACGAAGAGACTCATCAACCAGAAAACACATTTTCTTATTCAGGTGTCCCCGCCCCCCGGCTCCTCTGCCAGCCCCCCCCGTAGTGCCTAGCAACCCCCACATGAGCTTCCGCTGCTGACAGAGAGCAAGGACACCAGCACACAGGCCCACATACATCACAATGAACATGAACTTGAACAAATCAACACATACAAGACACTACATTACCCCCCCACTACAAAGTCCCTCGTCCCCGAGGGAACAAACAAAGTCTGCATAACGATGGGGCAGTGGACGTGAGGCAGGGGGTAACAGGCTTAACCCGGGGGCAGGGGAAGTGGGCTGAGACCCGGGGGACACAAAGACAGGGTCACCCCCTCCAGGCTCTGGTTGTGGGGAATGCGGTGTGTGTGTGTGTAGTGCAGGCGGTTGGGTGCGTGGGGTACCTGGAACCTGGGGTAAGGCATTGCCTTGATAGGGGGCCAGTCTGTCTCTGTGCAGTGCAACCTTCCGTCCTCGTGGCGGTAGCTGCACCCGATACACCACCTCCCCCATCCGCTCCAACACCCTGCAGGGCCCCACCCACTGACAGTCGAGCTTTGGACACCGGCCCTTCTTTCTTTGTGGGCTGTAAACCCAAACAAGCTCTCCAGCCTGGAAATGCCTACCCCGTGCCCGCACATCATAATTGCGCTTTTGCCTTGCCCCAGCACTTTCCTGCTGTACCCGGGCGAACGCATGGGCAGACTCAAGCCTGTCCTGGAGCCTCCTAGCATATTCCGGGCCTGGAGAAACCACAAGGGCGTCTGGAGGCCGCCCAAAGGCCAGCTCTGCTGGTGTGCGGAGCTCCCTCCCTAGCATGAGGAGTGCTGGGGAACACGTGGTCGACTCCTGGACTGCAGACCGGCACGTGATATGGAAAAATTCTAGTGGCACTGTGTAAATTTGAATAGTCAAGAGATGGCGGTTACAATAAATTTATTTTGCTTGTACAAATCAAGATTGAACAAAGTACTTTGTGATCAGTCTAACGAAGGAGGTGCTAGCCACAGGTCGTTCGCCAGAGTGATAAAGAACAATCATAAAGCTTGTGCTTTTATACACTTAAAACAGATCCCCTAATAAATGTTCAATTCATCAATGTAGTGGTCTCTGTGATTGGTTAACACTGGTCAGTGACAGTTAAGACAATATAACCCCCCAGGTCAAATGACCAAAGTCTTTTGATGTCACGACTCTTTCTCTAAATGAGGACAGTAAAGATACCCTTAATGAAACACAAACAGGACACAGGACACAATCTCCTTGGCCAAAAGGTCAGGGCTGCTAGATCAACTGAATCCATCTATCCATCTCCTTTTAGGCCACAGAACTCAAACATCCCCCAACCTCTGTGCCCCTAGCTTCTCAATCAGGCATCATAAACCAATACCATAAATACCTTAAGACCAACTGCAACATCCATTTGTTTAAACACAACCTCAGTCTATTAAAAATACATTCTTAGTAACTATATCAAAAAATGCCATTACATTCCTTACTTTTTTTTTTTTTTTTTTTAACAACAAAGGCATACAAAAGCATAAGCATACAAAAATATAAAACATCCATACAGATATGGAGGCAAGTAAATAAAGTAACCCCCTTTAATCAAAACATAACCCCAAAAATAACAAGAGAATTACATATCACTCACAGTAGCCTCTTCATCCTTAAATGGTGGAACCCAGTCAGAATCCTCTAAGGGACTATAGTTCATCATTTGAACAGCAAATGATTTAGCCATTGTCTTTTCCACAATCTTCCTTACACAGGGAAACAGACAACAAGCCAAAAACAATAGTATCAACAAAATGACACCTATTCCACACAAAACAGACAGAAGAACTGCCTTCCATTTACCAAACATTTCCCAAGAACCGTCAATCCATGACCAAACTCCTTTTGAATCATCAAATCCAGAATGTTCAGACAATTCTAATCTCAAAGTACGCATGCTTGATAATGCTTTAGTGACTGACCCATCACTCGCTGTATTATTGGGAATGTACGTACAACATGTATTATTGAAAAGTACACAAACACCCCCTTTTTCAGCCAACAACATGTCTAGAGCAATCCTGTTTTGCCATGCCATCTCTGAAGTCTTAGCCAATTGTTCTGATAATCCAGAAATCGCATCAACAGTGTAATTAATAAAACGTTGCTGATTATAATATATATAATTAATCCAATCCACATTTTTGTTAACCGTACAATGTACGCAAAAGAATGATTCTAGTCCTGCAGCTACCTGATTTCTAGCTTTAAACTCAGTAGGCACCCCTCTTGGTACTCCAATATCGTCTATGTAAATTCCACTATCAAAAGAACCAACAGGAGCAGCTCGTCTCTGTCTGCCTGAATCAACCGTCACATTTCCTAAAGGCTTAATCAACGTCTTACTAACTAACATCACCTTAGCACACACTCCCACCCATCCTTTTGGTAAACGTGATCTAATTCTACCCCCACAATACCAAAATATATCAGCTATATCGCGTCCTGGATATACCAATGGGCCAGAAGGTGGTGGAGTATGATGTTTTCCCTCACTATCCACACGAACAGAGCTTCTATACTTGTAACAAGGGTGTAAAGTCCCATTAACATCTCTAAACTGCATCTCCTCACAGTATGGATTTACCACCCAAGTATGTCCACAAGTTCCAATCTTTACTTTCCCTTCACTAAAGTTCCCCACGAATACTGTTTCAACAATATCGGAACTTTTCTCGAAACACTCAAACTTTTGCCCTGGTACTATAACAAAATCAATCAGAACATCTTCCGTACCCTCGTTCTCAATTGGTCCAGTAAGCATAGGACGTACTGCTGCACATCCTAGATTGGAATTTAAATACCAAGCACTAGAACTCTGGTAATGATAGCAGTTAGTGGGACAGACTGGACAATTCCTGAACAAAACCAGATGACTACTGTCCACACATCTCGTTTTATCAATGTCACCTGAAATAATTCGATGGTAATTAAAATCATAACAACTAGTTGAGTTAAATGGTGCTGGCATAATCAGTGGAACATCTTTAAGTGGCTGGCAATACACACATGGTGGGTGTTCTTCGCCTAAAACTTGTTTTACTGAATATGTTGCTAACTTATACCAAGAATTAAACTCCATCTCCGATTCCATTTCATCTACAACCTTTCTCTCATCACTTTTCAACATCTGGAACGTTGCAGGTGAAACAGTTGAAGTCATTGGATCTATTGTCATAGTATCATCAGAATTATGCATACTTTTATTAAAATACAAAAGCGAAAATACAATAAGAGCAATAAGAAATGCCATTCCCAAGACAAAACCCACTGCACCCCGTATACCACAAAGTCCAGGCTGTCGGAACTGATGCCATGGTCGTGTATCCGTAGTGGCCATCTTCAGTTGAATGTAGGCAAACTTCTGTCAGGCGGTGTAGTCTAGTCGAATCGATTGCAAACGACGATCAAATTGCTCAGGGCAACTTTCAACGACACTGCACTTTGCGCACAGCTCGGAAATTTCCTTGGTACTACGCAGAACGCGTATCCAATGCTTCCGTCTCCAGACAAGGTGCACGCTTACAACGTGTATCCACGTTGCTCTCCCCTCGATCTTAACCGCCGAATTGGTCGTCAGGAGAATCTGGTATGGCCCCGTCCACCTTGGGTTTCTCCAGGACTTGCGTTTCAGGTCCTTCACCACGATCCAGTCTCCCGGTATTAAATCATGCAGCGGTCCAACCACCGGATGAGGAATAGCCTCCTTCACCTGTCTGTGGATATCACATAAAGCAGACGACAAGGTTGCACAGTAATTAAGAATTACATCCTCACATTGGTCAGTCGTAGGCAACTGACCTCTTGTTGGCCCAATCCCTGTATTCGGCGGCCTGCCGAACAGGATTTCAAATGGACTCAATCCATATTTGGGTCTAACTCTAGCCCTCATCTGCAATAACACGATTGGGAGGGCCTTTGTCCATGCCAATCCAGTGTCCTTACAACATTTCATCAACTTATTTTTCAAAGTCCCGTTTTCTCGCTCAACTGCACCCCCGCTCTCTGGATGATAAGCACAGTGTTGTCTCAAATCAATACCAAAATAACTGCCTAGCTTACGAATAGCATCATTAACAAAGTGTGAACCATTATCACTACTTATTCTCGAAGGAATACCCCATCTTGGTATTATCTCAGTTATCAAAGCTTTCACAACTGCACCTGAATCAGCCTTTGAGCTTGGAAAAACTTCAACCCACTTAGAAAACATATCAACAATCACTAAGCAATATTTCTTTCCCTCGCTAGGATTCAATTCAATAAAATCCATCTGCAAATACTGAAATGGCTTCTCTGGTCTTGGCTGTGAAGACTGTCGTGTTTGAATTCCTCTGCCTATGTTACTTGTAACACAAATGAGACACTTCTGACAAAATGACTGTGCATACATAGCAAATCCTCTTGTATGCCAAAATTGACGCATGCTTGATATCATACCACCTTTAGAGGCATGATCTTTCCCATGTGTCAACTGAGCAAAATATCGAAACAGATGTTTAGGTAAACATGGTTTAAGCACGCGACCCTCATCTGGACCATACCAAACTCCATCTCTATTCACACATCCGTCCTTTTTCCAAAGGGCTTTTTCTGGTGGTTTGGCCCAAGTCTGAATGTCCTGTAAACTTAAAGCTGTTAAATTAGGGTTATCTGGACCTGGCAATGTCATCTCCCCATCTCTCACGTCCTGTAAACACAGACCAACATCGAAACGAATACAAGTCATCACATCATCACATACAGGTAATCTAGAAGCTGCTTTAGCCGCAGCGTCTGCTCTGGCGTTTCCCTGTGAAATGTAATCCGTATTGTTAGTGTGAGCCTCACATTTGCATACAGCAATCTGTTCTGGTAATTGCAAAGCATCCAACAGCTCCGACACATATCGGTAATGTGCCACTGGCTTTCCCGAGGAAGTAAGAAACTTCCTATGCTTCCATATCATGCCAAAGTCATGTGTAACACCAAATGCATATCGACTGTCAGTAAATATGTTAACAACCTTTCCCTTAGCTAACTTGCAAGCCTCAATCAGCGCAATTAATTCCGCAACCTGGGCAGATAAATTCGCTGGTAATGAGTTTGATTTCACAGTGGCATGCAAAGTGACCACTGCATACCCAACTTGATTCGTCCCTGTATCTGGATTTCTAGACGCCGAACCATCAACAAAATATTCATATTCAGCGTTAGGAATAGGTGTATCCCTTAAATCCACTCTTGGTGAACAAACTTCATTAACTGTAGCCACACAGTCATGTTGTTCCCCATCTCCTTCAATCGGCAAGAGAGTAGCTGGATTAAGCACATTACAACGTTTAACCGTAATGTTTGGCATATCCAACAAACACGTATTATACCTCAGCCATCTCGCAGCCGACAAGTGGCAGGTCTTTTGTTCCAACAACAACATAGCCACAGCATGTGGGACCATCAAAGTCAAATCAGAATATCCAACATACTCGCGTGAAGCGTGCACAGCTTTTTCCGCTGCTGCCACGGCTCTCAAACAAATAGGCAATCCTGCTGCTACAGGATCCAATTTTGCTGAAAAGTATGCAACTGGTCTCAGCTTTCCACCATGGCTCTGTAACAAAACTGAAACCATAAAGCCATTTTTCACATCAACCATCTGTGTGAAAGGTTTTTCTTGATCAGGTAACCCCAAAGTAGGGCTTGTTTGCAATGCTAATTTCAACTCCCTGAAGGCATTCTCCGCCTCAGGAGTCCACGTGATTTTATCATGCGCCCCCAGCCCAATACCATGAGCCAAAGCACTCAGTGGGGACTCGAGCACAGAATAGTTTACTATAAACGTCCTACAATAAGACGTCATCCCCAGAAAACTTTTCATCTGCTTAACAGTAATAGGTTTCGGAATCGATTGCACAGCAGCAATCCTCTTTTGAGAGAGAGTCTTTCCCTCTTTCGTCAATTCGTGACCCAAGAAAATCACCTTTTCTCGTACAAACTGTAATTTTGAAGCGCTAACTTTGTGGCCACATTTTTCCAAATGACACAACAGTTGTACCGTGTCCTTTTCGCATTGCTCTTTAGTAGGACTTGTCAATAATATATCATCAACATATTGTAATATCACTGTGCCCTCTGTAAGTTTCAACAAATCAAGATCATTTTTCAACGCCTCGTGAAAATACGTAGGACTGTCCACAAAGCCTTGTGGCATTCGAGTCCATGTATAAGTTTTACCGTTGAATGAAAAGGCAAACCAAAATTGGCTATCGGTATGAACAGGCACACTGAAAAATGCATTGCTTAAATCTACAACAGTAAACCAACCACAATTATCTGGAACTTGATTTAAAATTGTATAAGGGTTTGCAACATTTGAAGCTCTTGGAAACACTGCATTATTTACTGCTTTTAAATCTTGAACAAATCTCCATTCAGTAGGCTGCCCCTCATCTCTAATTTTCTTTACAGGAAATATTGGTGTTTGAACTGTAGAACCCCTGCAAGGTACAATCACCCCTGCTTTCAAAAGTGACTCGAAAACTGGCGTTATGCCATCAATTGCTTCCTGTTTCAAAGGATATTGGTGCACGCGAGGCCTAAAATCTGATTTAGGCATAATCACAATAGGTTCCATGCTTTTAATTAAACCTACATCATATTTACCCTGAGCCCAGAGCGTTTTTGGTATATCCCGTAATGCAGGTATCAAAGTAACATCACATTGTGGTTCAACATGCGCAAACTGAAGTGTTTGCTCTTCTAACAAAACAGACCTCACTGTCTGTACCACTGAACATAAAACCTTTTTGTAAACATTTAACACTGGGTTGTAGGTCACGCAAGAATCCTGTGTTTGTTGCCAAAATTGCTGTCCCTCACATTGCTTAACCCATAAACCCAAATCTGACCATGCATCATGTCTGTCTTTGACAAGAGCGACATGAGGAAACGAATCAACCTCGCAATATGGGAAATTTGTCTGGATATCTTTTCCAAAACGAGAGTATGACAACTTACAATTTGTTCTAATATTTGACAAAGAAACAGAAACAGCGCATCTGTTCTCTGACCAAAACATATTTTTCAACGTCAATTTTTCATTCAAATGATCTTGTCTAAACCATTTTTCTTCAAAAACCTCATCTCTGCCCTCACTGGTACGAGCTACCACGTGCAGTTCCTTCACATCATAACAATCGACATCCATTGAACTGACACGCATGCGCGCTTCGTCAACAAGTTGAGAATTCAGTGAACACACAGCCAACAGACTCAATTTCCAATTGTAAACATATTCTGGTGTACCCATGCCATATTTCACAAAAGAATGGTTTAACATATTCAATTCAACCTCATTTTTCCTCAACAAAGTAATCCCTTCCGGCGTAGAAATCAAACAAATACCGAGTTTGCACATCAAATCTCGTCCTAACAAATTCATCGGACAACAAGTGGAAAACAAAAAAGAATGTTTCACAATCCCTTCTACAGAATCTTTACAAGTCAACGGCACTGTATACCATTCTTTAGTCAAAGTACCTGAAGCCGCTATCGACTCAGTACTCCTCCCACTCAATTTAGGAGGAACAGAAAAACTATCTTCTGTTAACACAGATACAGTGGCTCCCGAATCAACTAAAAATTCAATCCTTTGTCCTTGTACCCACAATGTTATAACCGGCAAACATCTAAAAGGTTCTGAAGAATATTTAACATAAGTTCCCTCTAACGGAACCTCACTTTCTTCAATTCGTCTAATAGTGTTTACAATTTGTGTGTGTAAATCGGGATCTGTTACGTCACCAGTTTGAAGTTCTCCGTCTGTCTCAGTCCGCAACTCACTCTCCTCTCGGCGGCCCACACCTAGTCAATTCCCAGCCTCCCGACCGTTGTCAGCCTCCGGGCAATTTGGACTCCAGTGTCCCTTCTGACCACAGATAAAGCAGGCATCCCAACTCGCCATTGGCCGTCCATTCATAGCGAATTGTCGAGGTGCTTGACCTCTCTGGTCCCCTCTCTGGTTCCCTCTGCCACGGCCTCCTCGACCACCACGACCACGTCCTCTTATTTGGTTCTGGCTCTGGCTCTGATTCTGGAACATGGTGATAGTAGCCATTTGCAAGTCCTGTTCTCGTTTATCCATTTTTGCCTTTCTCGCCTCTTTCAAGCGTTTTTCTGCGTGATTAACATGAGCCACAATCACGTTCAGCTTCGCACTGTCCCATGTGACACAAATGTCCTTAACTTTTTCGGAGATTTCTGCATCCATTCCATTCAGGAAACAGTTTCTCAAATGGGCCTCCCACACAGTAACCTCTGGTAGATTAATATCAGCTGGTACCTCTATTCCTGAGTGAGCATTGTGCAGCTCTGTTAAACGTATCAGATACTCATGACAAAGTTCTCCATCTTTCTGTCTACATCCGTTGATTTTTGTCATGTCCAATCTCAAAGGAAAAGCAACACGAACTCGATCGCACACACCAGTTATTGCTAACCGGTATGCGTCATTGTCATTATGGTCCCAATTTGGATTCGAAAGTTTCAAGTCATCAACCGGCCATCCAGCATTAATCCGAGAAAACTGTGGCCCAATCTTTGTCATTAAAAGACGTCTCAACTCGTGAGTAGTTGGTTTAAAGTCTCTGCAGAAGGTTACCAATTCAGCCCCCATTCTATTGCCGCCCACTTCTCCGGGCAGCGGAGGGCTGTCCGCCGTTGTCCAGGGCTGTCCGCCCTGGACAACGGCGGCAGGATCACCCAATAAATCCTGGTCAGCTGGCTGTTGAGGCGGTGGCGGTGCTGGTACCGGGACTGGTCCTAGAGCTTGTGCTGCTTGTGCTGGAGGTGCTGGAAGTGCCGGAGGTGCTCGCAGTGGGCCAACCAGAAGATCTGAGTCGCGAACTTTGAAACATTGAGAAATAGGTGAATTTGTCCCTATCCTACTCTGTTCTCGTAATAAACCTTCCTGGTTCCATTCACCGAAAGCTTTCCAATCTGCCTGAAATCTATTTCGTATTAAAAAACAATCTTTAGTTTCTTCCTGTTTCCGGGTAAGATTGAATTTCAATGTTCTAAGTTGTTTAAGAGAAAAAGACCCTTCCTCTGGGAACCCACAATCATTTATCCAAACAGAAATTTGTGATAAACTACTGTTGCCATAATTTCGTTTCATGTAATTGATATTTGGACAGGATAAATCTATCCCCAGACCATCATTCTTGCTTGAACCACAACCCATGTTTTACCTCTTGAAAGAAACAAACAAAGTAAAATCAAATAATTATCCCCTTCTCTCTTTTTTTTTTTTTCCAACAGTTATATTTACCAATAACACAACTTTTCAATGAAAATATACCCCTACTGATCGTAAATTACAAATAATCAAACAAAAGAAAAATAATTAAAATTTTATGTTTGTAATTTGTATGTAGCGTTTAGTCTAACACATTAGTTACTCTCACTCCTTTTAACCTAAAAAAACCCCATATAAAACAAAAATGAACACGCGCGCGTTACTAACTTTGAAATTTCATAATTCAGGCCTTTCTTCACTTTTTCCCTTTTCTTTACTTTTTTTTTAACACTCAGCTGATTACCAATTTACTCTTTACCTATTTAATCTTTACCAATTTAATCTTTACCAATCCTCTGAAGTATACCTTTCTCTCGGGACTTAGAATCACGTTTAGGTCGGAAATAAATAAGAACTGTTATGACCACCAAAGCCAATACAATTTCTCAAACTATCACTAACCCAACATATTCTAATCCTAGGGTCTCAAAAGACACATAACACGATATAACATGTGAATTTATCACCCTTTTGTGCGCTCGTCAGCACACTTTCCCTGCATGCTTTTTTACGACTTTCACGTAAAGGATAAGTTCTCCGGCCTTATCCGATTAATTTGTACGACTTGCACGTAAAGGACGAAAGATCTTCTCCGATCACCGCCCTATTAATTTCGTACGACTTGCACGTACAGGACAAAGCTCTTCTCCAGTCTCCGCCCTATTACTAACTAAACCGAATTATTGACCATAGTCTAAACAACACACATTTAGACAACTCAAATTACACAGAAACCACAAAAGAATATTTACCGGTTCTTTCAGGATCCCGCGTCAGTCAAAGCGCAACCAGTCAAGCACCCCCTCGAATCGGCCCCGCTTTCTCTGAAAATTTTGGATAGAGGTAAAGGCGGCAATGCCGGATTGATCAGATCACCTTTTCTAAGGGAGTCCTTGTCCGTGATACGCCGAGCAGGCGAGGATCCCCTAACGGGCCACCAAGTGATATGGAAAAATTCTAGTGGCACTGTGTAAATTTGAATAGTCAAGAGATGGCGGTTACAATACATTTATTTTGCTTGTACAAATCAAGATTGAACAAAGTACTTTGTGATCAGTCTAACGAAGGAGGTGCTAGCCACAGGTCGTTCGCCAGAGTGATAAAGAACAATCATAAAGCTTGTGCTTTTATACACTTAAAACAGATCCCCTAATA
The DNA here is from genome assembly GCF_963692335.1 of Osmerus eperlanus. NCBI lineage: Eukaryota > Metazoa > Chordata > Actinopteri > Osmeriformes > Osmeridae > Osmerus > Osmerus eperlanus. The sequence continues at coordinate 5,668,997 of NC_085036.1, forward strand.
AATGTTCAATTCATCAATGTAGTGGTCTCTGTGATTGGTTAACACTGGTCAGTGACAGTTAAGACAATATAACCCCCCAGGTCAAATGACCAAAGTCTTTTGATGTCACGACTCTTTCTCTAAATGAGGACAGTAAAGATACCCTTAATGAAACACAAACAGGACACAGGACACAATCTCCTTGGCCAAAAGGTCAGGGCTGCTAGATCAACTGAATCCATCTATCCATCTCCTTTTAGGCCACAGAACTCAAACATCCCCCAACCTCTGTGCCCCTAGCTTCTCAATCAGGCATCATAAACCAATACCATAAATACCTTAAGACCAACTGCAACATCCATTTGTTTAAACACAACCTCAGTCTATTAAAAATACATTCTTAGTAACTATATCAAAAAATGCCATTACACACGCCATGAGCACCAGCGGCAGATGCTCATCCCAGTCTCGCTGATGCTCTGATGTCAGTATGGCCAGCTGCTGACCCAGTGTGCGGTGAAGCCTCTCCACGAGCCCGTCACTTTGAGGTCGTAACGGTGTGGTGCGTGTCTTCTGTATGCCCAGGCGGCTGCACATGGCAGCGAACACCTGGGACTCAAAATTTCTCCCCTGGTCGCTGTGCAGTGTGTCAGGCATCCCAAACCGGCTAAGTATGCCTCCCAGCAGGGCATCTGCCACAGTCTCTGCTTCCTGGTTTGGGAGGGCATAGGCCTCTGGCCACTTTGTGAAATAGTCAATAACAGAGAGGATGTAGACATTACCCTTGTTTGTGCGGGGAAGCGGGCCCATCACATCTACAGCCACTCTCTCCATGGGGGCCCCCACTAGATGCTGCTGCAGCGGGGCATGTGACCGACCTGTTGGGCCTTTCCGTGCAGTGCATAAGTCGCACCGTCTGCAGAAGTCTTCTACGTCCCGCCGAAAGTGGCCCCAATAGAAGCCTTGACGGAGGCGGCGGAGCGTTTTGGTCACACCAAAGTGGCCTGACCCCGAGGCTCCGTGCATGCCCTGCAGTACAGCTGTCCTCAGGCCCTTGGGGACCACCAGCTGCCAACGCTCCTCCCCTGTAGCAGGCTCTTTCCACGCCCTCTGCAGCACCCCGTCGATCAGGCGCAGCGAGTCAAACTTTGACCACAGTCCCTTGGTGGCCTGTGAGAGTCTTGCCACCTCTTCCCATGGCGGCCTCTGCTGTGACTCCACCCACTGATGCACAGGGAGTAGGTCGGGGTCGAGCTCCTGCTGTTGCCTCCATTCCCCCACGCTCACCATCTGCAGCTCTCGGCAGTCAACCACTTCAGCCCGCCGCACTGCCTTCTGTTGCTGCTCCTCTTCACACAGCTCCTGCTCCCGACTCTCCCTCCGTTCACAGTGGTGGCACCCGTCTGCAGCACACGGGCGACGGGAGAGGGCATCTGCATTGCTGTGTTGAGCTCCTGCCCGGTGCACCACTGTAAAGTTATAGGCCTGGAGCTCCTCCAACCACCTGGCGACCTGCCCCTCCGGCTCCCTGAATGACATCAGCCACTGGAGAGCTGAATGATCGGTTCTCACAGTGAAGGGCAGACCGCACAGGTAATATTTAAAATGGCGCACGGAGAGCACCACTGCCAGGAGCTCTCGCCGGGTCACGCAGTAGCGCTTCTCAGCCTTGTTGAACACTCGGCTGAAATACGCCACCACCCTCTCCCCATCTGCACCCACCTGAGACAGCACTCCTCCAGCACCCACCCCACTGGCATCAGTGTCCAACATAAATGGGAGAGAGGGGTCAGCTGGAGCCAGCACAGGGGCATCGCTGAGGGCCCGGCGCAGCTGGTCGAACGCCCCCTGGCATGCATCTGTCCAGATAAACTCTCTGTCTTTATGCAACAACTGGAACAGAGGGGCAGCGATGCACGAAAAACCCCGTACGAACCTCCGGTAGTATGAGGCGAGGCCCAAGAAACTTTTCAAGTCCTTTTGAGTGGACGGAACGGGCCAGTCTGCCACCGCCTGCACTTTGTCTTGCACAGTGCTGATTCCCTCCCGCCCCACTCTGTGTCCCAGAAAAGTCACCTGCCGCTGCATAAAATGGCACTTATCCGGGTGGAGTTTCAGCCCTGCTTCCCGGATCCTCTCCAGCACGTGCCGTAATGACAACAGGGCGGCATCGAAAGAGGGTCCATGTGCCAAGATGTCGTCCAGATAAACCAGGCACTCCTGGCGTGGGATGCCAGTCAACACCTGATCCATCAGTCTGGCAAAGGAAGCAGGGGCGTTGCACAATCCAAAACTGAGGACCTTAAACTGCCAGAGCCCACGTCCAGTGCAAAAAGCAGTCTTCGGTCGGGCAGATGGGGCGAGAGGCATCTGGTAATAGCCAGAGCGAAGGTCCAGGGAGGAAAACCAGGCAGAGCCTGAGACTAAGTCCAGAGACTCATCCACGCGGGGTAGTGGATATGAGACCTTCTTAGTTACCCCATTCAGTGGCCTGTAGTCCGAGCAGAGGCGCCACTCACCGTTCTTTTTGGGGACCATGACCACTGCAGCTGCCCAGGGGCTATCTGATGGCTCGATGATGCCTGCCTGCAGCATGTTCCCGACAGCTTTGTCACACGCCTCTTGCCGTGCCAGTGGAAGCCGGCGGGGACGGCACTTTATCGGACGGGCGTCCCCGGTGTCAATCTCATGCTCCACCAGCTGTGTTCGCCCAACTTCATCCTCCCTCAGTGCAAAGCTGTCTTTAAACTCCACTAACAGCCGCCACAACAGCTCCTGCTGTTGTGGGTCCAGGTCACCACAGTTCTCCATCCAGATTTTCGTGATGGCAGAACGCGTTGTCTCCTCCTCCATCTGGGGCAGCAGGGCCGGAGACGAGCAGCCCATGCTGATGGGGGCTGGCACTGCCAGCAGGGGTGGAGGGGAGTTGGCTGCTGTCACCTCTGTCTCCAGCTGAGAGGGAGGCGACTGAACAGCCATGCTGTGGGCGTGGGGGGGTGGTCTGTTAGGGGAACACGCACCCTGATGTCGTGAGGGGTTTTGGGGAAATGTGGGTGTGGCCTGCGGCTCTGCTGTGCCAACTTCTCGTGCCGGCAACGTAATGGGTGCAGCAACTGGTGATGTCACGGCCGACAACGCGATGACAGGCCAGTCCTGAAACCTGAGCGTGCCTCTGCCCAGGTCCAGCTGACAGCCCGTGGCCTTCAAGAAATCCAGTCCTAGTATGCACGGGTCCTGCACGCTTGCCACCCACACTGGGTGGCGGACAGCTTTTCCCCCCACAGTCAGTGTCATTTATCCCCTGCCTTTCATGGGTGCCAACCCGCCCGTGACTGTGCGCAGCTGCACAGTGGTGGGCTCTAACTGAGTCCAGCCTGGCACCACATCAGGTCTTACCAGCGTCACTGTGGACCCCGTGTCCACCAGAGCAGTGCAGGGAACCCCCTCAACGGTCACTGGGACATGACAAAAGTCCCCAACACAAGTCCGCCCCACCACTACCACAGGTTCCGTGGGGATGTTGTCGTCTGCTTCTGGGGGAAGTGGGCCCTGACTCCCCCGTCCGTGCTTTCGGGCCCTTCCTGCAGACGACGAAGAGGATGGGGCTGGGGTCCGCACAGCCTCCCCTATGCGGACCCCGCGTCGTTTCCCGGACCCTTGGGTGTTTTTAGGCACTGCCTGAGGAGATGACCAGGCTGGCCACAGCCCCAACACACCCTGGGTGACGTGTGCGGGGTACGGGTTGGCTGGATAGACATAGCCCGTATTAGTTCCGTCAGCTCAGATGCCCATGCTGGCTTTTCCAGGCCAGCGTTGGTGCCCACTGCCACTCTTGTTAAGGGCATGCTCTCACTGTGGTTACCTCCAGCTGGCGCACCCCACACGAACTCCCTCTCCACTGCCAACTCCAATGCAGCCTGCAGAGATCGAGGGTGCTCCAGCTGCACATGCACACGCAGCTCAGCGGGAGACAAAGCTCTGACGAACTGGTCTCTTGCCAGCTCGCTCTGCACATCCGGTGGCATGTGTGCGTATGCCCGCCGAGTGAGGCTCTCAATGTCATTTGCTAATGCACGCAGGGGCTCCCCTGGGAGTCTGTACCTGTTGCTGAGTTCATTTTTCAGCAGGCCAGGCTGCACACATTGTCCAAAGTGCCTCTTTAATGCAGCCACCAAAGCCCCATAATCATGCCTGTCCTCAGGGCTAACCAACAGAAGGCATTTTAATGCATCGTCTGTGAGGCACATTGCCAGCTGCAGGGCTTTCTCTCTTTCCGTCCACTCCCCCGCGTGAGCCAGCAACTCAAACTGTGCATGGAAGGCCTCCCAATCTGACTTACCCCCGTACTTGGGTGTTTTCACTGAGGACAATGCACTACGGGCGCCGCCATGATTGACGTTGTCACAGTCACAGTCCGCCCCTCCCCCTCTCAGCGGATGCTCTGCGCGGGACTTTGATCTTGCACCTGCAGCCATGCCAGCCTCCGAAGCCATCCTCGCAGCCGAATCCCGTATCTGAGATCTTGCCTGTTCCATCCTTTGAAACTCCTCAGACCATCGGGCTGGACCACTGTCTCCCTCCTCCTTAACTTTCATGCCAGAAAAGTCCTCCTTACGCGAAGCCATGTCCCCCACAACAAACGTAGCCGCTAGCTAAACTGATAATTATCTACCCCCAAAAAATAAACGATAACGAACTTGTCTCCCGAGCTCACTCACTTTAGTTAAAGTTCACTTCTGACACCAATTGTAGCGATCTCAGTCACTACGAAGAGAGGTTTTTCTTGAACGAGCACTTTATTACTTCACAACAATGCACGTAAATCACTGCTACTAAACCGTGAGCACGAAGAGACTCATCAACCAGAAAACACATTTTCTTATTCAGGTGTCCCCGCCCCCCGGCTCCTCTGCCAGCCCCCCCGTAGTGCATAGCAACCCCCACATGAGCTTCCGCTGCTGACAGAGAGCAAGGACACCAGCACACAGGCCCACATACATCACAATGAACATGAACTTGAACAAATCAACACATACAAGACACTACAATATCAACATGAAACCTCCCCAGTTGATAACTAATATTAGGTCAAATATTGTTTTCATTACTAGTTTCCTGTAAATGTATGTTTAAATGAGCAAATGATGCATTAAGTTGTAAAATATGATATAATGTGCATACATTTCCAGAACGGAAATCAGAACATTGCATGAAGACAGAATGAAAATCCTTGTTTCACTTTGAGTCCAAAGTTTTTACAAAGGGAACTTTGGATATCTCTTTTTCATCACTCCATTAATCAGAATATGGTGGCAACAGCCATTGAAGAAAATCCTTTGCAAATTGCGCGGCAGACCGTGTTCTTGCTCAGGTTCTCTGCATCACCCACACTATAAAAGTAGGTAGCGAAATAACGAAACGGTATATATAGTCTGTGGGACTGTGAGCGCACGGCTTCGATGTGTCGCATTGGCAACATACGGCTCAAGAAGCTAGCAAAGAAAGTTACGTAATTCCCTCTGCTGAGAATCTATATCTTTCATAAAGATACTCATGAGGGAATGCGAAAGGGTTTTGTCGGTCTCTAAATGTTCTGGCTCTTCTGAGCGCACCTCTCACTATCCGCGCACCAAGCTCCACAGGATCTTCTATGAATGGTGACGGCATTATCCTCAAGAATGAGTTAGTGGGCGGGAATTTTATACCAGTTGATCTCTGATCTCCAACTTAACCTGCTCCCGACCAGGTTAGCCGTTCAGCATGTGTTACCATGGCGAGCTAACGCCAAATCTTGATTCGTAGTACAGGCCCCAGGTTTTCTCTAGATCAAAACAATGGGCTGCCTGGGGAGAGCCAGGGTGAAGGAATCCGCTGGACTTCCTCTCTGGACAGCAATACCAAAGACCTGCAGAAGGAGGGGCAGAAGCAGGGCCGGATTAACAATTTTCTGTGCCCTGGGCAACAAGGCTTAAGGCCCCCCCCCCCCCCCCCCCTGTGTTTGATGTGATGCTAGTTACGGATGTCCAAAATTAATGCGAGCGCGGGAAGCGCGGTTTTTTTGGGCCTTTATTTGAGCGCAAAATAGTTGTTTGAGCTTTATGTAAAATAAACATTTTACAAGCCATTTTTCAATTGGTAAAATCTTGGCAGACAGTAGGTAAGAAAGTAACAGCTGGCGCAGTTACTTGTAAAATGCATAGATAATGTTTAACAGTAAAATCTCAATCTAGCTTGCACCTAGCTAACTAGTTAAGTTAACATATTTGAGTGTGCTAACATTAGCAATAACGTCAGCAAGTTTGAGGTGTATGCATAGGCTAACCATTAAATTAGCAGCACATTTCCCGTATTTAACAATGATTAAACATGGACTTACCTGAAAGTGATGCACGGGCACCATCTCGCAGTCTCTTTCTTTCTTTTTTCCTTCTCCTGACTCCTGTTATTGCCCATTCCAAGATGGACTCTTTATTATGTCTATGTTAACACCCCTTTCGACCATTTTGTTTCCTTACAGGAACACGGCAGTAGGTAAAACAGGAGTTGCTTTTTGTGTGGACGGACAGAGAATGGAAAACTACTGGCCATGAGGGACATCATCAAGAAGGTAGGCAGCGCCAAGGAGAAGATGGAGCCAAAACATGAGCGAGGGAAGAAAGTTCCTTCAGCTTGGAGGAACAATATTTTCTATGCAATAGGTTGATGAGAGGATGTGACGGTGCAAAAGGAGCATTTCATCATTCTCCCTCTGTTTTTTTGTGCTCTTCCACTTTCTTTCTTTCCTTCTTTCTCTTGGTCAGGGGTTTCTGCCACCCATGCTGGTGTTTGTGCAGTCGACAGAGCGAGCGCGGGAGCTCTTCCATGAGCTGGTGTACGAGGGCATCAACATGGACATCATACACGCTGACCGTACACAGCAGCAGGTACGCACACAGGAAGGACCACGCCTGCACACTGTAATGATATGAACATTTAATGATTTGGCTATGTTCAGTTAAGCCTATGACCATCAGCTAGATGGCGCATGCGCAGAGCGTTACTAGAGGTTGACTCACGAAGTCGCATGTTTTCATGTTGTAAGCCCGTTGCATACTAGACATGATATATTCTGATATATAAAGAACCTTCTCTTCAAGTCGTTGTTTGTTTATTGAAGAACCCACGATACAAACAAAACATGGTGTCAGAAGATGGTCTTGAAGAGAGAGCACAACTTTGCCGAGCACGAGCCACGTGAGTGAGTAGCTAGCGAGTGGATTAGCGTTGACTCTGCCAGAGGACATCGTTAGCCTGCTTTCCGAGAGAGAAGAAGGACTAAACGAAGTGAATATGCAAGCGTTACAACCACCACCCAATCTACAGCTGACAGGTAATGTGGCTGAGAATTGGAGAAGATTTAAGCAACGGTTTCAGTTGTATTTATCAGCAGTTGGCGCCGACGAGAAGAATGCTAAAACGAAAGCATCAGTGTTCTTGCATGTTGTGGGTGAGGAAGCACTCGAAGTTTATAATAACTTTCAGTTCACTGAAGCAGACAAGATGAAGTTGGATAAAATACTGGAAAAGTTTGAAGCGTACTGTATTCCGAAAACAAATGTCACGTTTGAGAGACACAGATTTTTCACGTGTTCAGAAAACGGGAGAAACGATTGATCAATATGTGACCGAACTGAGGAACCGAAGTAAGACGTGCGAATTCGGAGGGCTAACTGACTCGCTGATAAAGGACAGACTCGTGTGATTGCGGATAATGGTGTACGGGAAAGGCTGTTGAGAGAACAAGATTTGAACCTGGAAAAAGCGATTGGAATGTGTAGAGCAGCGGAGACTGTGAAAACGCAAGCTAAGGAACTTTTCAGTGAGAGCTGCAACGTGGATGCAGTCAAGCGAGATGCACACAGAGCGTTCAAGAAGAGGAGCGGCCCCAACGGAAAAGTTGAAACTAAACAGGCGCATAGAGACGAACAGGAAAAGAAATGTGGACGATGTGGCACACAACATCCTCCTACAAGATGTCCAGCATTTGGTAAAATATGTCACAACTGCAATAAAAAGAACCATTATGCACGAAATTGTACCAATCAAGCAGAGCGGAGCAAAGTCCATACAGTGGATAAGAGTGACTCTGAGGAAGTTTATGTGGATGTAGTCACAGAGCAGAATGGAGATAAAAAGAACTGGATGCTGACATTACAAGTGAATAATACACACATCACAATGAAATTGGACACTGGAGCTCAAGCAAATGTAATATCAGAGACTGTGTTCAACAAAATTAGGCCGAGACCTAAATTACATGCAACAAAAGTGAAAGTAAGTGGATACTCAGGAGCAGCAATACCTGTAAAAGGAAAATGCATAGTTAAAGTGACACACAAGTACAGAGTACATACACTGGCATTCATTGTGGTACCAAAAGATGTACAGACCATATTAGGATTATCTGCTTGTGAGAGACTGAACCTTGTTAAGAGAGTGCTGGTAGTAGACAGTGACCAAGAAATGGATTATGATGAACTCATGAGAGAGTACAGTGACCTGTTCAAGGGCCTAGGATGCCTACCTGGTGAGCACACAATCAGAGTGGACAAGAATGTGCCGCCAGTAATCAATCCATGTCGGAAAGTACCATTTGCTCTTCAAAAGCCACTGAAAGAGGAGTTAGACAGGATGGAAGGACTTAATGTGATTGAAAAAATTGACGAGCCGACTGACTGGGTGAGTTCGCTTGTCATAGTGAATAAAAAGAACGGAAAACCAAGAGTTTGCATGGACCCAAGGAATTTGAACAGAGCAATTAAGAGAGAACATTTTAAACTTCCCACCAGAGAGGAAATTATGTCACAGTTTGCAAACGCCAAATACTTCAGCAAGTTAGATGCATCTTCCGGATTTTGGCAGATGAAGCTGGACACTGCAAGTTCAAAGCTGTGCACGTTCAACAGTCTGTTTGGCAGATATCGATTCCTTAGATTACCTTTTGGTATAGCGTCAGCACCCGAGGTGTATCATAAGACAATTCACATGATCTATGAGCATCTGGACGGAGTGGACACATCGATGGACGATATCATTGTATGGGGAAGTACCAAGGCTGAACATGATGAGAGACTGAGAAATGTGCTGGAGGCAACAAGGAAAGCAAATCTTAGGTTGAACAAAGAGAAATGCCAGCTTGGGGTGAGTGAACTGACGTTTGTTGGGGACATTCTGAGTAGCAAAGGAATTAGACCAGATCCCAGAAAAGTGTCAGCCATTGAGAACATGCCAAGGCTGCAATGTAAGAAGGATGTACAGAGGTTTAATGGAATGGTTAACTACATGGCGAAGTTCATACCCCACCTTTCAGAACGCATGGCACCCCTTAGACAGCTAACAGAAAAGAGAACAGAATGGGAATGGGACCACAAACATGAAAAATCATGGAGAGACTTAAAGACACAGCTCACATTGGAACCGGTGCTGAGGTTCTATGACCCAGCGAAGCCCATCAAAATCTTGTCTGATGCATCACAGAGCGGACTTGGAGCTGTCTTGTTGCAAAAATATGAAGATTGGCAACCGGTTGCATATGCATCACGTTCAATGACGGATGCAGAGACGCGCTATGCACAAATAGAAAAAGAGCTGCTGTGAACGTTTTCATCAATTTGTGTCAGGACAGGACATATCTGTTGAAACAGACCATAAGCCACTGATTGCATTGTTTCAAAAGCCGCTGAATGACTGCCCGCTAAGAATCCAACGAATGATGATCCGGCTGCAACGCTACGCATTGACTGTGATGTATACGCCAGGGAAGCTTATGTACACTGCAGACACATTGTCAAGAGCCGTAGATCCGAAAGAGCCAGCGAACGGCGCTATGTCAGATGATGTGGACACATGTGGACATGATTACAAGCGCAATGCCTGTGGCAGACGTGAGAATAAAACAAATAAGATCAGAGACTAGCAAGGATGAAACTCTGAAAGGATTGCGTCAAGTCATCATAGATAGATGGCCTAGCATTAAGCAAGGTTGTTCACCTGATATAACAGAGTACTGGAACTGCAGAGCAGAGTTGTCGGTAGTGGAAGACATCATCTACAAGGGTAGCAAGATTGTAATCCCAAAAAGTTTGCGAAAAGAAATGCTCAAGAAGATACACGCAGGGCATCTTGGGATTGAAAAGTGTAGGAAAAGGGCACGCGAAGTAATGTACTGGCCAAGTATCAATCAAGATGTGGCAAATGAGGTGTCGACCTGCTCAACATGCCTGAAATATCAAGCAAGCAATCCTGCCGAGCCGCTACTGCCGCACCCGGTGCCCGACAGGCCATACATGAAGGTGGGCGCAGATCTTTTTGCTTGTGCTGGGAAAGACTATGTTGTAGTGACTGATTACTATTTGCTGTATCCAGAGGTATGTAGACTGAGCTCCATGACAGCAGAGGCCGTGATAACAGCCATGAAGGCAGTGTTTTCCAGACATGGCGTGCCGAGTGAAGTGTTTACGGACAATGGACCACAGTTTTCCAATGCAAGCTTTAGACGCTTTGTGGAAGAATGGAATTTTGTGCACACAACATCGAGTCCTCACTACCCACAGTCTAATGGGTTAGTGGAGAAATCTGTTCAGACGGTGAAGAGACTGCTGTACAAAGCTAAGGATAATGGGACAGACTTTTACCAGAGCTTTCTGGTATACCGCACAACACCACTTGAGTGTGGTATGTCACCAGCGCACCTCCTCATGGGACGTAGGCTGAGATCAAACCTCTCTCCTTCTCCCTCTCAGAGAGAGAACGTTGTGAGTAGTTTCTGCTCAGGAAAGATCCGAGTGTTGATCTGCACAGCCCTGCTGACCAGAGGGATCGACTTCAAGGGCGTCAACCTGGTGATGAACTACGACTTCCCCGTTCGCCATCTCAGGGCGAACCGGCAGGGCCGGCCACTAAGGGAAGGCATTCACCTTCTTCACAGAGAACGACAAACCGCTGTTGGGCAGGTACAGCACCAAAGGGATTTAATTGCCGTCAACACAGACATCTCCTTTTTTCCCTTTCTAATCTTCTCCTTCTCTCTCCCTCCCTCCCTGAAGCATTGCCAACGTGATTAAGCAGGCCGGCTGTCCTGTACCAGACTACATGGTCTTCTTCAAGAAAATCCACAAGTGACCTTTAGACAGGAACACTTTTGTTCTTTGCTATTTAAGTGATCGTAGAGGAACTACACTGTAAACCCAGATTTTGTTTCTAATTAAACTTACGAGTAATCATTACTTATACTTTTATGTTTAGTTAAAACCTGCTATCTTTACTAAACAACATTAGTTGTTTGTACTATTTAGCTGAAAGATTCATTGCACTAATCATGTTTAGCAGAGATAACTTGGTATGTTTACTTTTATAAGAAAGGGGAGGGGGCTAATTCAAAAACCTGCCTGGTCACGTGACAAGACCAACGTCTAACGTGCGTCCAAGAGGCTCTACACTTTGCGGGAAGAGCACAGGCATCGGCAGCAGACCGTATCCAAGAAAGCAACCTTACTCCAAGTGGAATGGTTAGTATGTAAAATAACTACTGTAGCCTAGTTATCTTTTTGGGAATTTTTAATACCCAAAAGCTTGCAGATAATTTGTTGACGCAGCTTTTATTTCCGTCTAATTCGTTATTCCGTTATTGTTTGAACCTGTGCATGGTGTTAATACATGCTTATGCTAACACTAGCTAGCTAGCTACTCAAAAAGTGTCAGCTGAATGTTAAAGTTAACTTAGTGTTAACAGTCTGAGGACGGCTCACATACCGGCGAGTTTGCTCGACTGTATCATTTATAAAATAGTCATTTTACGCAATAGAAAAGCGATTCAACCGCTGTCGGGGCAAATTAGCAGTCGCTGTGGAGGTGTTTACGTTGTGGACACCCACAGTTGCTTGCAGCGCATTAATTCACTCGACCCATCCTTGGCCGCTCTCTTTTTCCCTCTCACTCTCAGGCCGGCTACACACTGGCTGCGTCGCGTGAGCGTGTCAGCTGCGTGGCGTGTCCGTTTATATTTAGGCTTCCATGTTAAAAGGTTAGAGCTTACACACTGCCTGCTAGAAATAGGACCGACGGCTAAATAAAAGAGGAAAAGATGTTTATATGTCATTTTGACACGAATACATATTAATAAATGGCATGTTGATGTTTGAAAGTCTCGAGGTTTTGACATAAATGCAGATATATGAATGTAATTAAAAAAAAATAGTAATAAATAATTATCGATTTTCATAATATTGCACCTGTCAATACAGAATTAAATATTCTGTAGTGTATTTTACCGTCAATACTGCCGACGTTGTCTTTGCTGTAATCAAATCAGTATATATTTATGTGTAACATGAAGTATACTGCTTGAGTGCAGTGGGAAACATATGTGTACAGACCATGGGTACAGACAAGGCTAGCAGCAGCAGCGTCGCGTCAGACACGTTTCTGGTGTGAGAAGACCGAAAAATCCACGCAGCTGACACGCAACAGAAATGCCATGCTCACGCCACACAGGCAGTGTGTAACCGGCCTCACACACACGCTTGTTTACAAAGGTGAAATCAACTACTTGCCCAACTTTCCAGATGGATTTGATCAGGCAGCCCTGGAGGGTGCCTGTAAAGACTTGGTTGATGAAATGCAGAAGAGAACACCAAATGGACCTCTTGTGAAACAGAAGATGGATCAGACATTTGCTCTGAGAAGAAAAGAGGTAGTGGAGTCGGAACCTGCCATAAGCACGATGGTGAAACGCTGGCCTGCCCTTTTCACTGAAGATCAAGTATGTTTAAGAAAGAGAACATAACAAATAATTATCTTTCTATTATTATATAATGTGTCTAGATGTATATTTCTCTTGTCCTCTTTAAGGAAAGCATTGGTATTTTTAATTTGGGGCATGATGTTTTTCATTTAAACATCAACATTTCAAATCATATAAAAAGGACATTCATGGATGTTTTTCAGGACAGCACTACTTTGCAGATGGCTTTGCTGCCTTGTATAGTTCAGTTGATCTAAATTCCGTTTTTTTTTTGTTCTATGTATTTTTCAGGTGTTCATGGAGTTCAGCAGGATTGTGGGCAAGAACCTCAAGCAGGAATTCTATGAGAGCATCGACCGGCACAGTCCTCGTCTCCTCGAGTTATTTCGATCCAAGAGAGGGAATGTTGGACAGTTGTTGACACAGATTTCACAACAGACTAATGTAATGGCATTGTTTTTCTCAGGTTTTGTATAAACATCATATCACAATGCTCCTATTAGTTGTATAATTCAATCCAAACATTGCTTGGCTTGTTTAAGCTTTCTTAGAGATCATTATTTGTTTTTCATTTTAGCTATCTAACTTGTGGTACTGTGTTTAATTCCCAAAAGACTACAGAGCCAACTGCGATCCGGACACAGGTGCTCAGAGGGCTTCCTATCATCCTTGGGGACAACCCCACAGACTTCTTCAAAGCAGGCTTTGTAAGTAAGCACTTGCTTTCTTATAATTTTTAATATTGTTTATTTTTCACCATGACACTCTTCTATTGATTAAAGTTGTTTTTCAAATGAGAGGTATAATGTAATGATTGTGCTCTTCTGTTTTTCTTTATTTAGGAATCTGATGATGACGATTCTTTTCGTGACCTTGACATTGGGATACTTCTCATTGAGCGTGAAAGTGCTGTGCTCACATCTTCCCAGCATCTCAGTCCAGCCTCGTTGAAAATCATCATTGAGGGAGAAGTCGTGATGGACAACATTCAAGATCTGCCAAAAGCAATGTGCATTCTGTTTGGACTCATGTATGCACTCCATCTTAACTACCCCAAGACTATGAAGCTCACATTTCAGTTCATCCAACAGGTATTACTCTTGTTAGGCCACACTGACCTAAAGCCGAAGCTACAGACTTTGAAAAATCAGCTCGCTATGTAAAGAGATGTCAAGTTTACTGTAAGAAGCTGTTGACAAAACTTTTTTTCTTACCTGTGGGGTAAACCTTTTTACTTTCTGTAAAACAAGTGGACGAACAGACACGCGTAAAACGCAGACACACACACACACAGACACGTACAACACCCACACACAACACACACAGACACGTACAACACCCACACACAACACACACAAACAACACTGACACACCTACACACCTTTAAATGCTGTAGGAAGCGTGCTGAAGGATGTGACTTGTGTGAAAATTAAAACTGAGAGGAGTTGTAGCAGAAAGACATAGGACATTATTGTTTCAGTTCTTCACCAATTTACTTAGATGGAATTAGATATTGTTCTGATATGATAGTCTGTTGGTTCATGCTCTGGCCTCCCTTCATTTAGGCAGATGAATCAGATCCTGTTTGCGTTTTCTTGTACATTTGAGTGGGGGTTTCTTGTCAATTTTGTTTTGTTAATGGATTTACCACTTTAATCTCAGGGGACATCCATGTTTTTTTCCTGTAAATTTGTGACATATTCAACACCTACACACGGACAACGCCCACGGACAACACACACACGGACAACACCCACACACAACACAGACACGGACAACAGCCACACGGACAACAGCCACACGGACACACCCACACACAACACACACACGGACACACCCACACACAACACACACACGGACAACACCCACACACAACACAGACACGGACAACAGCCACACGGACAACAGCCACACGGACACACCCACACACAACACACACACGGACAACACCCACACACATACACACAACACACACGGACAACACCCACACACATACACACAAGGACAACACCCACACACAACACAGACATGGACAACACACACATACACACACATACGGACAACACACACACTGACAACACCCACACGGACAACACACACAACAGAGACACGGACAACACACACAACACAGACACGGAAAACAGCCACACGGACACAGACAACACCCACACACACACACAACACAGACACGGACAACACACAAACACATACAACACCCACACACATAATTGTTTTTTAATTTATTTGAAATTACCTTTTTCAGATGAATCATTTCAGGGTGGATGTGTTAATGTTGACCTGATGTTAAGTTTGTCATAAGAAGATTGGCTGTGTTTGGCCATTTTTCTAAAAAATAAAATGCATTGGAGCATTTAGAGGTGTTTTTTGTTTTCATCCAATTAATTGAAACAATGTTTTATAACATACTTAAAAACAAATCAAAAGCTAATTAAATTAGAGGAAAATACAATAATTGTGTTAAATGATGAGTAGCAATAACAAGTCATAATAGCTAGTTTTATCTAATGATTTTGAATACACACTACTAATAAATATAAATACTAAACTTAAGGTTCCACGTTAATACAGCTCAACATGTTTAGTTTCAGCTTGTGTAAAAGCTTAAGGTTCCATGCTAATACAACGCAACATGTTTAGTTTCAGCTTGTGTAAAAGCTTAAGGTTCCATGCTAATACAACGCAACATGTTTAGTTTCAGCTTGTGTAAAAGCTTAAGGTTCCATGCTAATACAACGCAACATGTTTAGTTTCAGCTTGTGTAAAAACTTAAGGTTCCATGCTAATACAACGCAACATGTTTAGTATCAGCTTGTGTAAAAACTTAAGGTTCCATGCTAATACAACGCAACATGTTTAGTATCAGCTTCTGTAAAAACTAAAGTGGGATAGGGCAACGGGTTTCCACGCGATTTGCGAGTAAAGTCAACTAATTCGGGTTTACAGTGTAGGAGCAGATACTGTATAATTTTTTGGGGGGATTGCCTGGAAGCCTAACAATATTGCCTGCATAATAACTGTTACAATGCTATTATAATAACACAGGTTTAAACTAGGGCTGTGAAAGTTGACACAAATTAGCTTTGAAAGCACACCCGTTGCAAAAATAAACTTGACATTTCGAACAAAGTTGTGTTGACCTAATACTTTAACTAAGATGGCAACTAGCAAGCAATGGATAAGGAAAAGGGTATTGGGAATGGAAAGTTCAGATACAAAGCCCTGCCAGATGGATCGGTTGACAAGAACAGTTATAGTTGCAGTTACTGTCAATGTAAAGTGACTTACCACCTTAGTCCTACATCTAGTCTTAAGCTCCATTTGCTGGCCAAGAACACAGCTTATACAGCCAGACCCATTAGCCCCAAAACATGGTTCATAGTGTGTGAGGGAAATCCATTTGCAAACCTACCATTTGTAAGCTTTCAACGGCAACAGCTAGATGGGTAGCTACAGCTGGCAGGCCAATTAACATTGTGGAGGATGCAGGCCTGGTGAAATAATTTGATTTGTATCCAACAACTGCACTTACAAATGACCTTCTAGAATGCTTAAGTGCGATCGATCTTTGATCTATACTGGTCTAATGTAGCTGACCATTTTACCTGTTGTACTACAAGCTTGTTTGTTTGTGATGCATCCTTTTTTGGGCTTGAGTTCCCCATGAAAAGTCATTTGAGCTCAATGCTTCACCTGTGTGGGTCCCTGGATTGTTTCAGTCCATTGGTTTGTGTTCATTCTTAAAGGTTGGACACACTACATCGTGTGATGTATAAAAAATATGAAATATGTCCCTGTACGTAAAAATTAAAAAAACGAATTTAAGATTAACTATGGACAATATTGCAATAAAAAACTAGAGAGGGTACAATTTCTGGGGAAATTGTAGGGTGTGCTTGCTTGCTTCGGTTGCAGAGGGGTCCGTTTTTTATTATTATTTATAAAGATTACCATCCATCCATCATCTTCCGCTTGTTTTTTTTCTGGCTGCGCCTAGAAATTCTGTCCATATAAGTTATGAACAGAATCGATGACAAAGGGCAGCCCTGGCGGAGTCCAACCCTCACCGGGAACAAGCCGGTAGTAAGTCGAACTATAAAGATTACATAGATTTAAAAGCATATTTTTTTCTGCTCATTTACAACTCAAAATACTAAGAGTGAAGAGTAGAATGAAATAATTGTCTTCTCATTTCCCCTGCAAGAGGGAATGGTGATCAGCAGCCTCATAGTTGAATCAAAACGAATACATTTGGCAGCCCGGTGTAAAAATGGACCTAATCTCTATGACTTAAACGTAATTTTAAGTTTTTCCCTTCTCGTGATATTTTCAGGCATTTAGCCTACTCATATTGCATTCATTCATTAATAAAGAACCCTTATTGAAGCTTATTCTAACAACGACGTTACCCGGCAGTAGCTATCTCAGATGGAATCTCGATTCAAATAGTGCCATCTGCTAACTGAAAATATGCCCCCTAAAACGTAAATAAGCTTGACATTCATTTAGGGGAAAATCCCTAATTCATAAAAATATCAGTGGTAGCAATCATTGTTAGTAACAAGGCAAAATGCGATATAGTAGTGTGGAGAAGCTGCCCCGGTAAATTGTACTACTAGAGTACAGTACTAGACTGTGTTCGTCTTGGTAGCGATTGCGTTGGTTGAATTCGATTTAACTTTCCGTTGTACGGTTTAGGCTGAAATGAATCATTTTCGTGAACAGATTGACAAAGTTTAGGCTGTGGTAATGGAGTTCAGGTTAGTAGTCACTAG
This sequence comes from Osmerus eperlanus, assembly GCF_963692335.1. Lineage (NCBI taxonomy): Eukaryota > Metazoa > Chordata > Actinopteri > Osmeriformes > Osmeridae > Osmerus > Osmerus eperlanus. The sequence goes on from NC_085036.1 coordinate 5,686,550, forward strand.
TCAGATAGTTTCACCTATTGAAAGACTTTTGATTTAAGTAAGGGTAGTGCCAAACATGTGCCGCCGTTTGACTTCATACTGTAAACAGCTGTGGAGATGTTTTGGTCGCTACTAGACTAGGCTACAGCGTTGCAGTGAGCTACAGTAGCCTACACTGGTTTGACACCACAGATAATGATAATTTAATCCACAAATCATTTACTTGTAATCTAATGTCATAATAAATCGTACAACGAAAATGTATTTGTGAGGAAAGTTTATTTTAACGATTGAAAACAGATGCATCATAGACCGCTGTAGTATGTGTTGCCCGGGCAATAGAGGCTAATGTCATGATGCTAATGCTTCAGTGAAATAGTAGACTACTGTTTCCGAAAGTAGATGTACTTCCTTAATAATATCAGCTTATATTGTACATTACACATCACAATTGTGTGTCATATCACAGTAAAACAGTTAGCCTAGCTATCTCCCAGAAGTTAACGAGCTGCTAAACTAATATTCTGCTAGAGATAGTGACGCCTGGGACACACTGCCTGCGATCGGCTGCGACGCGCCTGGAAGCGCCTCCTTTTTTCTTTCGGCGCCCATGTTATCAAATGGGACCGACCACATTGGCTGCGAAGCGCCGCGATTGCCTGCGATCGCCTGCGATCTGCAGCGATCGTTTCGGCAGCTGGTCGAATTTTTTCGCGAGACGCTTGCGAAATCGGCTGTAGGATGATGAAATACACCATATTAGTTGATATATTTGAATAAAAAACATGTTATTAAGATTTTACTCCATTAATTGTAGACTACGGTGAACATTTGTAAAGTTGTAGACTTTATAATTACACAATGTTGGTAACGAACGTCCTTTACATGTGGTTACCCTGATGAAAACGAATGAAAATAAACGGATTGATCCGTTGAGCTAGCATGCCAGTTGTTTTGTTTGTTTGAGAGAAACGAGTTGTCATGCGTTGCACACAACACACACGCAGACATAGCCTACCGAGAGAGAACCCCCAAGTCGATTTCTAAAATCAGCATCAAATGAATTCTCGAAGTTGAAAAGCACAGGGAGTTGTTGTATGTCAGCAACAATTTTACAAGGACAACATAGATAAGGATCAATGATGGGATATAGCCAATGCCATGTTTATGTACCATGTCAGCGTAAAGGAAAGCTCAGAGTAGCTGAAAGGCTTGGTGACCGGCGCGGAGAAATGCGCGTCTGGTGTGAACAGCTTTTGCTCAGTCGTAGCCGATCGTAGCCGATCGTGGCGCTGCGCGGCGCGTCCAGGCGCTTTGCAGCCAGTGTGTCCCAGGCATCACGCAAGTTTTTGTGATTTTAGTAGCGTCAGTGACTGTGGCTAGCAAGTTAGCCACCGTTAGCTTCACTTTTCACCACAAAAACTTAATTTCTACTTAAACCGTGCAACGGAACGTAAATACAAATACAAGCAACTCAATCGCTACCAAGACGCAACTTTTGACACCTAGGTTGTCTATGTAGTCCACATATTGACTGAGGCTAGGGGGGCAAAAATAAACTAGAAACGGCTGTTCCTGCGAAACAACAGTGAGAATGCTAAAAACCTGAATGGGGATAGCTGACCATGCTAAAAAGGCAGAAAATTGTGAAAATGTATTGACAGCGCAAAGGGGCTAGAGCTGGACGAAGGTATAAAACTACAGAAAAGAGAAGAAAAATACAAAAAGATAAATAATTCTGAAGAATTTGAAAATTTTGCAGAAAATTATTTGCTGGAGTTTCAAAAGGCCTGAAATGTATGTTATAAAGGACTAGAAAGCAAGATGAAGGCAGCAAAGTACAGAAAAGAGAAGAAAAATGCAAAAGTACTGGCAGTTGGAAGGTACTGCTGTGAAAGGTATTTTTGAAAGGACCTGGAGCAAGATGAAGGCAGAAAACAGAAGAAAAGAAGAAGAAAAATGAAAAACAATAAGGGCAAAAATTCAGAAAGATGAGCTGCAGGAAAATGTGAAAATTTAGCAGTTGCTGAAGTCTGGGTTGAACGAATTTGAAGGTAAAAGGACAACACTGGAATGACTTGAACTTGCTGGAAAAACGTAGCAACCGTTGGTCATTGGCAACAGACTGGCAACATTTCTAACCTAGAATCTAGGTTTCAGGTTCAAGACGGAGGAGAAACTAATCATGTGTGCCTGCACACCCAGTCCTGTTCAGACACTTATGTCTGAACAACACTTATGAATTATGACATCAACATAATAATTCATAGTGCAGGGTTGCCAATGTTGTCGTTGTCCCTGGTGAGTTTTTTATACTTAAATAATAAGATCATGCTGCATCTAACCAGCGGATCATTCTTGCAAGTGTGTCAAAGTGGTATTTTTACAGACTGTATTAACACCGTAGGCTTGAATAATAACCGAAGGGGTGAAGCTAGAGATAGGATGCAATGGAAAATTTCCTACATAAGCTAGATCTACTGCTTCAAATTGAAAACGGAGACCATCTTTTGATTAAAGACAAGTTCCTTAACCTATGTTGTCAATATCGCCAATAAAAAGTAAATACTCTTCAGTTACGAAGCATTTGTTTGTAGCTAGGTACCGAAAACATAGATATCATTTATGTGTCTGTGCGGTCAGAAATACAACTCCTTTGGCAGTTTCAAAAACGTTCATGGTGCGTGTCTGTTTGGTTGTCACGGTGATGGCGCAGCTGTGATAGCTAACAAGCTAGGCAGAGAGAAAAACGAACATTTACCTACTAGCATCCACACCTCAAACAAGTTGACCTAGACGCAAAACTACACGTCCAATCAATAAAATGAGGATATTTTCCGAGACCCAAGACTCGAAACTAGAGATGTCCTTTATATGTCTGTGCGGTCAGAAATATGTCTCTACCGGCAGTTTCGAAATCGTCTTCCTTCTTGCTTTCTCTGACGGATTTTACACACCTCTCCATTGAAGTTAGTGAGAGAATTTGAAAGGCTGCTCTCGCTTCAAGGCTCATAGCTGAACATCTGTAAATGTGAGCTCTCACATTGGCTGAAAGAGGACAATTTTTCCTACATTTTAAGGTATAACTTGTTTCTGTAAGTAAATAATATATTGTGCTTATTAAAGTTATGCATTGTGCTTATTAAAGTTATGAACTTAGAAGTGTGCTCAGGCTTAAACATTGGGTCTCACACTGAGTGTGGGAAGCAGGCTGTTCTTTGTGTCTCTATCTCTTCATTTTCAGAAACAACCTTGAAACTGGGTGGAGATGGCACCCGCGCAGGTGGGACGCGTAGGCAAGAACAACTCCCTGACGCACGAGAGAACAAGCTGAACCCTTTTTTTAAACTTGTTTCAATTGCACTGTATAAATATATGCTGGGGAGGGACAGATAGCCAGTTGGACTTCGTGAACCAGCCCAAACTCTGTTGCGGGTAGGGAAACATAGACAACCCCAGAGCTCTGTACTTGTTGATTTCCAACTGCTGCATTAAAGCTGATATTATCGGACCTCTGCGACTCCAGACCACTCTTTCTAGAACACAGATTTGTGTCATTGAATACCATCATTACATATTGGAATAGACACATAGATTTTCAATCCCTCAACTGGTGACCCCGACGCTGAAAAGAGGGATTCCAGAGGGTTCCGGCCCGACCGACGGATCGGGGGAGAGACCCATACACCGGTACGAGGAGGCAGACGTAATCGTCAGAGGCCTCAACATAAAGAAAAGGTAAGCAGACACCTGTTAATTCAAAGTACTGCTATTCGGAACTGAGAACCAAATTTAGACGATTACTATGTTTCATCGTACCTAATCAAACCAACAGTGGTGGGAAATCAACCGTGTTTAAGTTTTGTCTTTGTCAAGAGGGAGGTTAGAGTCCTCTCCAAGGTTGGTTATGGGGCAGTTCTATGGGTGTATGTGAAGCCCTCTGTGACATGCTTGCGTGTAAAAAGGGCTATACAAATAAATTTGATTTGATTTGATCCAAGGGTTAGAGTCCCTGAACACGTTGTCTTTGTCAAGAGGGAGGTTAGAGTCCTCTCCAAGGGTTAGAGTCCCTGAACACGTTGTCTTTGTCAAGAGGGAGGTTAGAGTCCTCTCCAAGGGTTAGAGTTCCTGAACATGTCAAGAGGGAGGTTAGAGTCCTCTCCAAGGGTTAGAGTCCCTGAACACGTCAAGAGGGAGGTTAGAGACCTCTCCAAGGGTTAGAGTCCCTGAACACGTTGTCTTTGTCAAGAGGGAGGTTAGAGTCCTCTCCAAGGGTTAGAGTCCCTGAACACGTTGTCTTTGTCAAGATGGAGGTTAGAGTCCTCTCCAAGGGTTAGAGTCCCTGAACACGTTGTCTTTGTCAAGAGGGAGGTTAGAGTCCTCTCCAAGGGTTAGAGTCCCTGAACACTGTCTATTTGTGTGGAGTCAGATTGAGTTGAATAAAAATAGAGAGGAGTGTGGTGTGGGTTTTTTCTTTGACCAAGAAGTTACAGAAATCCCGAGGAGAGATGGAGAAAGGTGGGGGCTAAAAGAGTCCCGTTACTTGAGATCTTACAAAGGTGATCCCAGAGGGTATAGTTCTGCATAATTATGTGAGTATTAATGCTGATAGATGTGTTCGTTTAGATGAATCCCAAGTTTGGTGGTTAACAAATGCGTGATCAACATTTGTTATAATTCCTAGCCAAACAGGGAGTTTTTTTGAAGCCTTTCCGACCAGAACTTGGATTTATAGGCGGAAAATCTGTGATGTGTGATGGTATTCAGTAAACATGCAGAAATTGAACCCCTGGTTTATAAATTGGTTCTAATACAACTTTAAGAGATATACTAGAGCAAACCAGCTGTGTTGGTCAAAGAATGGTTTGAGGAAATGTATGTGAAAAATTATGAGGAAGCAATTGGAAAGTTACATAAAGGATTGGTTTAGAGAGGATCATGGAAGGTTATGAAATGAAACAAGAGAACGTTTTGTGGATGTGAAGAGATGATTGGTTTAAAAACTGATGTTTTGAAGAGGAAACTATGAATATACTTTGAGGGTATATGGGATAACATTTTAAGTCAAAATAGTAAAATCTATGGTTTTTAAGAGTTTTGATAAAGGTATTAGATGTAATTTGGCTAAAAATGAGCGAGAGAAAAAACTAAATGTATTTTTATTTGGAGTTTAATTGTAATTTGGTTTTAAGTTTTATTTGAGAGTTTTATCAGAGCCTGGCATACTGTTTGGGATAAACAGTTAGGCTGTGATAATGTTGTATTAATAAATGGTATTAGTGCATGAAGAGGGTTATTATAACATTCAGTTCTGTATTAATTTGGGAAGACTCATCAAGTCTGATAAATTGTGGTTATGATGGTTTGAGCTAATTGGCTCGTTTTGAACTGCAGCAAAACGAGTTATGAAGTTCTACCTATCTGACCTTTATAGAAAATATAGTTGGGAAAAATGTTTGGTTAATAGCTACATTAAGAACATTATTTGGTTTATATTTCATTTAAGAAGCATACGGATTCTGGTTTGGCATAATGAAAATTGCTTTTATCATATCTTTGATAAAAAGAAGTGTGATTTGGTAAAATAGAGAATCTAAAACAATATTGGTCTTAAACTTAACTGTTTTAAAAGACAGAAAAGGTTTTTTGGAGTGAAAGAAATTAGACTAACAGTTGATTTTCTAAAGAAGGGAACAAAGAAACAGATTGTCATTTCTAGGCATGACTAATAGGAGTTGAATATCAAATGATGATGTATTGTCTTATTATATGCTGTTACATGTGTTTGCTCAACAATAAGAAAACTGAAGGGTCAATACTGCCTGGTAATTATAGATATTTTTACAGTGGATTGAAATCTTTCCCAGTCCTGTACCAGATGCATTAACAACATTTGAATTGAATTATAGAAGATCATAATTACACAACTTAAACCAAATGCTCACAAGAAAAGAGATGTCTTCTGCTAAATTCTGTTCCAGGTGAAGCAGTAAACCAAAGAGTGGAGTCAAACGAGGAGATTGGGTATTGATTAAAGTTATCAATGAAAGGAGGGATCTTATGAAAACTTTAAAATATCCTGTCTAATTTCTGGTTTTTCTATTTGTTTCGAATTTATTTTATTTTATTACAATTCTAAAAGCTTGGCTAAAGTTGTATGTATGTGGTGAAGGGGGCCTGTGAGTATGTCCAGGTCTGCCGTGGATACATGGATGTTGAATGTCCACTCTGTGGAGTGACGGTGGGTTTTCCCCTATAACATCATTAGGGTTTTCCCACTGTGTCCAGTGTGTCCACACCACTTGGCCATAACGCTGTATAGTCTCATCATTATTGTTGATTTGTATGTCAACATTGTGTAATCGGTAATGGGATATTTTTTAAATTTGGGTTTGTTGTCACACCTTATAAGGGTGTGAAAGGAGGGATTTATTTGAAAATATCCACTTTAAATCCTCAAATGGGTTCTTGATTTCAATATCTGTGTTTAATCATTGGTGTTCGACTGTTCGCATCTCATTTGACTCAGTTACTGCTTGATCATGGGAGATAAGGTGATGCTGGGACTGTAACTCTTTTCTGCTTCAGGACGAGTCAGACCGGCGGGTCTGACTACCTAACCCCTGTTCTAAGGCCCCATTCCCCTGGAGACCATGTCCCCCCCCTTTCTCACTGGATGATCTACCCCTTCCCCTTGGAGACCCTGCCCCATCTGCCCCTATGCCTCATCAGACCTATGAGTGGTCTACCCCCCGCCCCTTCCCCTTGAAGACCCTGTCCCACCTGCCCCAATACATCATCAGATGTTCGGGGAAGCCTGTTGTACATTTATGGACAGGACCATTCAAGGTCATCGAGAGAACCTTGCACGCCCTAAGGCTGCTGGGGAAAGGAAGTACGTGGTACCACTGGAGCATGTGTTGTGCTGCTCCAGAATCCAGTCGTACGTTGCAGGAGTTGGTGGAGAAGGGCCAGTGAACCTTTTGCTATTGCTACGAATGTGAGAGTCCGGAAAAGAGGGTTACGACTAGGTCAAGAGTGATACTGCTTGACCACACTAGAATTGTACTGGACTAAGAAGGTTTCCGCTATTTTACTTAAGAGTGTGCTATATAAATATCAACATGATTGTTGCTGTATCCCATGTATCAGGTCCTTGTGTAACAGGATCATTGTCTTGGCTGTGGAGAACCCAAAGATGGGGTTCCAAATGCTGTTGCTGGGGCTGGCTGACCAGGACGAGGAGGCGGTGGTTGGTCCGGGCTATGTTGATTGATCTCTGGTGTTTTCAGAGATCAAAAGAGGGATTAAAGAATATATTGTGCTTATTAAAGTTATGTATTGTGCTTATTAAAGTTATGAACTTAGAAGTGTGCTCAGGCTTAAACATTGGGTCTCACACTGAGTGTGGGAAGCAAGCATCTCTTCATTTTCAGAAACAACCTTGAAACTGGGTGGAGATGGCACCCGAGCAGGTGGGACGCGCGTAGGCAAGAACAACTCCCTGACGCACGAGAGAACAAGCTGAACCCTTTTTTTAAACTTGTTTTTCAATTGCACTGTATAAATATATGCTGGGGAGGGACAGATAGCCAGTTGGACTTTGTGAACCAGCCCAAACTCTGTTGCAGATAGGGAAACGTAGACAACCCCAGAGCTCTGTACTTGTTGATTTCCAACTGCTGCATTAAAGCTGATATTATCGGACCTCTGCGACTCCAGACCACTCTTTCTAGAACACAGATTTGTGTCATTGAATACCATCATTACATATTGGAATAGACACAGATTTTCAATCCTTCATAAGTTAAACTATATGAAAGTTAGAGGAATTTGTTTGACAATTTGAATATCAGAAAAAGAACAGCCAGCTGCTCATTCATTAAAATCAAGAAGGAGCAAAAATGCTCATGTATTTGAAACTGTCATAATTCAAAATTGGCTGAATATTTGAAAAAGCTGAATCATTTGGGAATAGCTGAATGTCTTGTGAACATTTAAAAGGTTGAATGGTGTCTCTAGCTGAAAGTATGCTGAAGTAGTTAAGTTTGAAAGAGGAGGAAGCTTTTTTAATGATTTGAAAGGATTTACCATTACTTTTAAAGGGAGAATCATTCGCACAAAAACCTTAATATCTTAAAAAGTATAAAAGTGAGAAATACCAAAAGACATAGCACACATCTCCTGAAGGAGCTGAACGTTTTGATACAAAAATTGTAGGAATCGGTGAAAGTATGCAGGACTAGTTAAAGGACAAAAAACGGCGGAAGAACTAAGAAGTTGGAAAAACAATAGTGAGAATGCTGAACAGCATTCTCACAATAATATATATGTGAGATAACAAAGGTTGTGCCCTTGCCGAAGGCAAAGCACACCCAAATATATATGTGAGAGAACAAAGGTTGTGCCCTTGCCGAAGGCAAAGCACACCCAAATATATATATATCGCTTGCCTGCCCTAGTTTAAACATTATTATACATGTATTAACCAGTTGTGATGTTTTTGTGTGTGCAGTAAGGTGAAGCATCAGCTGCAGAAGAGGCCTCCCAAGAGGAGCACCATCCGCACCAAGCTAAGCTTTCTTCTAAGGAAGGGAGAGAGACAAGGAGAGAAGGCCCAGACAAAGAAAGGAGGACATCAGCAGAAGAAACAAGGTCAGAGAATCAAAGAAAAAGTAAAGATGGGTGATGGACAGAAAAAAGGAAAGATAGTGCCGAAAAATGGAGGAGCAGGGGGAAACCCAGTCGGCAAAAAGCTGAAAAACAGCTGGCGCCCTCTGCTGGAGTCAAGGAGAAGAGGTTTGTTTAAGAGCGTAGAACACTGAGATGCAGCAGTCTTGGGTTACTGCATCCCTAAAAATGAGACTTTTAATAAGACTAATATTTCGAAATTTGATTGTTTTCTGTTTTGTGTTTGATTGTTTTGTGTTTCTGTATTGTAAGGCTGTTCAAGCATCTTACAGACACTTTCTGTATTTCCTCACAGGAAAAAGGTGAAGAAAGCCACGGCAGAGAATGGACAAGCTGCTTGAGAGCATGGACCTAGCATTTTGCAGGTCGTGGGCAGCTGAGACGGACGGACTTGTATATGAGGACACTGTTGTTTCCTTTGCAACCAATGTTGAAGCCTTTTCAAATATACTTTGTGGACTTTTTATGAAGAACTCAATAAATCTTTGTAAATTGTTTAAGGTACATATTTTCATCTTTTTATTTGATGTAAAAATGCATCCTCTGGTTTTGTGGGTGATAACTACATGAAAAAAATATATAAAGTATATATAAAATATTTTAAAAAAAACAAGTATAATGTGAAATATGTCATATTTATATGTCAGGGTTTCTAAATATATATATGAAAGCTCTACATTGTAGGGTTTCATAACACAGAGTATTAGATTTAATTTTTGAATGATGCATTGAGACAAGCAGCTGTCCCTGGTCCCTGCTGACCCAGAAGGCCAAGGTGACCTAGCCTGGGCTTAACCAGACTCTTGTACATTTCATTTGTACAGAGTCTGGGATCGCTCCATTGACAAGCATTAACTTCCTTGAATGCAGGTACTTTAAAACTATTGGATCTGCCCAGAGCCACTCTGGATTTGCCATAACCAATCACTAGTGTTCAAGTTCAAGTCTTTTATTTTCAGATGCACAGAACAACACAGGATCAGACTGGGCACTGAAATTACAACACAAAGCAACCTGGCATAACATGCAAGTACACAGAACATAGATTACATCTATGATAAGCAAAAATATAGTAAACCTCCTAATATACAATATTCAATACAGTATACTAAACCTCTAAATACATATAATACACATAATAACTTATAGTTCATAGGTCCTATACTAACCTTATAAACCTATACTAACCTAAGACAAGTGAAGTACAATATTGCTGATAGTGCAACCAGTAGCTGAAATAACCTATACTAACCTTATAAACCTATGCTAACCTAAGACAAGTGAAGTACAGTGTGTAAAGTGACTAGTGAGAAGTGTATCAGTGTCCATATCAATGTTCATTGTTACCCCTTTTCCACCAACGCATTTTGGGGGCCGGTTCGGAGCCGGTGCTTAATCGCGAACCAGTTCTTTCTCTTTTGACAGACTGAGAACCGGAAAAGTGGTTCGTACGTGGTTCGCAAAAAGCACCACTTCGGAGCTGGGCTAGACTGGGGTTACCGTGACCAACAAACAGAATCCTTTGACCGCCATTGCTCTACGTTTTTACAATTCATATTTCAGCTAAACGGTACTTGTAAATCAGCATCTGAATTAAAATGCAACGAGAAGTGGGCAGTGTAGTTGCTGAAAATGTGCTTATTTTATTGATGAAACTGCTAATTTGTAAATTTGCTCCGACTTTTCGATAAGCTAGCATCGCAGTGCAGTGCAGACACTAGTTGCTGCGTTTTATCCTATCAAATGAGTGAAATGACAAACACAAATGTTATGAGCTATTGAGCCTATATTTAACACAAATGTAATACACAAGTACTATACAGCAAAAGTTTATAAAATGTTGCGCTGGCTGAATGCCAGTGTTGTCATAATTAGGGATGGGACGTATGGCAGTGACGCATCGATGCTTGTGTCGCAAAACCAATACGCACAGTTTCGAAAAAGTGTTTTGGAGCTTGTATCAAATTACGAAACCACGTGATAGATGACGTTCAATGCTTCCAACGTCACGAACTGGTTCGAAGTTTTGCCGCTCTTCTGAACCAGAGCCATAGAAGGAACGAAGCCACCGCTTCTTGTTAAAGACAAATCTCACATTGCCAGAGAAGCAGCACCAGGCATCGCTCGAGTTTCTTCCATCAGTCATTATTATTTAGCCAAATCCGTATTGTAATAATTATAAATCCGTGCACTTGAGTGTTGTTATTTTATTGAAATGAAACGTAACATGATAGGACTAGGTAGGTCTATACAGTGCCCAGAAAACAAATGTTGATGATTCGTCAACAGTAATAATAATTAGTAAAAATAAAGTCCCTCCAGTTCACAATAGGCCTACATATCACAAATGTTAAGAATAAGAAAACATCTGTGTAATCTAGTTTAATTGATATAAAAACCGTATCGTATAAAGTCCGTCCACCCACCCGCATAAACAGGTAACGGCTTTTTCGGTGGTGTAGCTGGTTAAAGCGTTGTACGACAACGTATTGACAATGCGAGTCTGGTTACCCGAGTTCGCGCCCCAGTGCAGGGAACCTCGGATGATATTCTTTAATTTTTACTGTGAGAAAATTATATAATTCTAACGGCCTTCAGATGTATCACAACATTTTAATGTGTGAGCACTAATATCAGATAAAAATGAACACATGTAGCCTTAATTAAAATATTAAATAACGTAGGGTAGTCTACCGTCGGAGACAACCACTATGCCTATATGACGCTGTTCATTTTCAATGCGCCGATAGTTCGGCTCTTTGGGCCGGCACAATCCGGAAGAAACCACCAAAGCTTCACAAGGCATCGTTCGCCCATCCCTAGTCATAATGCTGCGACTCCAGGGTATTGCGCAATAGCCAAGAAAACACATTCTTCGGATTAATAAACAGGCCACAGACGGGCTCTGTGGCCTGTTCCATAAAGCGAGTTTAGCGAATAAGCCAGACTTATGTCAGTTAGTCGGACTCATTTCTAGTTCATTCGGTTCCATAAAACTAGCTCAACGTAGTTCGAACTCGGTTACTATGGCAACTTAGGCTGCCAAACTAGTCTGGTCCGGGGCAGGCTAACTGTCAGGCTTAGCGTGACTTGGTGCTTAACCAGACCTTCCTGTAACACTGACCCAACGGGAAAACGATGATTTACCACGGATATTCTCATTTTCTTATTCTCATCAGTTCAATATGTTCAACATTGATAGAAAATCAACTTAAACTCGGCTACGGCTAGCCATAGGCTAGCCATAGCTGTGATTTCAAATGTTTCGGCATCAGGCATAGGCCTATCTCAATCTCAATTATCCGAGTATAATAGTTGTTAAGCTGAAATGCAACAAGTGTGAAAGTGAGGAACACTGCACAACCATGCATCCAGACACCACCCTATCACCAGCAGCGTTTCCTGTGGTAGAGCCATTCACAAAACAGCAACACAGCTTTCCATCAGAGGTGACTTCCAGGTGTACAGAGGTCTGCGGTGATGGTCTCCCAGCTCGATCCTGTGCAAAGATATGCCTGGTGCAGGTCTTCCCACGAGGCGAAAGAGAACGTGCTGTGAAGATGTACGCCATCATTGATGACCAGAGCAACCGCTCGCTGGCCAGGTCTGAGTTCTTCCAGCTCTTCGGCATCCGCAGTAACCCTGCACCTTACCTGCTGAGGACCTGCGCTGGCACCACTGAAATGGCTGGGAGGAAAGCCGTCGGTTTCCAAATAGAAGCAGCCGACGACCCAGTGTGTCTGGATTTGCCCCCACTCATTGAGTGCAATGAGATCATGAGCAACAGGTCAGAAATCCCCACAGCAGAGGTTGCTCTTTCCCACACTCACCTGAGGTCTGTGGCTCCTCATATCCCAAAGCTTGACCCTAAAGCACAGATTCTCATTTTATTAGGGAGAGACCTTATCCGGGTTCATAAAGTGAGACAACAGATTAATGGCCCTAACAATGCGCCTTTTGCCCAACGCTTGGACTTGGAGTGGGTCATAGTTGGGGAGGTTTGCATTGACAGTGCCCGCAAGCCCACTGTTGCTGTCTTCAAGACAAATGTCCTGCAGAATGGACGTCCATTGTACCTGACAGCGTGTCAAAATCACATACACGTCAAAGACAAGGCAAGCTACGGCGGGGAGCAAAGACATGACCTTTCTAGCCACTCTCTCGTCAACGTGCGCCCTGAGGACAAGCTTGGACTTGACGTGTTCATGAGAACAGCAAATGACAACAAACACGCTCTGTCTTTTGAAGATGAGACATTCTTGAATGTCATGCACACAGAATTCAAAAGAGATGAACAAAACAGCTGGATTGTTCCCCTGCCATTCAGGTCACCCAGGCCACGCCTCCCAAACAACCGTGCTCAGGCCCTCTCTCGTCTACACTCCTTGCGGCGCACACTGAACAAAAAACCTGAAATGAAAGAACAGTTTGTTAGTTTTATGGAAAAACTCTTTGCAAACAAACACGCAGAACAAGCAGCCCCCCTCCAGGTGAATGCAGAGTGTTGGTACTTACCCATTTTCGGGGTGTACCACCCCCAAAAGCCGGGTCAGATTAGAGTTGTGTTTGACTCGAGTGCACAAGAAGACGGCCTCTCTCTCAATAGTGTCCTGCTCTCTGGCCCTGATTTGAACAACTCCCTCCTCGGAGTACTGATCAGATTCAGAAAAGAACTCATTGCACTGACAGCTGACATCCAACAAATGTTCTATGGGTTCTTTGTGAGAGAAGATCACAGAGACTACTTAAGATTTCTCTGGCATAAGGATAACGACTTGACGAAGGAGGTGGTGGAGTACCGCATGCGAGTGCATGTGTTCGGCAACAGCCCGTCGCCCGCGGTGGCTATATATGGACTTTGAAAAGCGGCCCAGGAAGGCGAACAGAGGTATGGATCCGACTCACGCCACTTTGTGGAGAGACACTTTTATGTAGATGACGGGCTCGTCTCACTGCCGTCTGAGTCTGAGGCCATTGATCTACTCAGGCGCACTCAAGCATCGCTGGCAGAGTCAAACCTCAAACTGCATAAGATAGCCTCAAACAGTGTCACAGTAATGCAAGCCTTCCCACCCGAAGACCTGGCTGCAGGCCTGAAAGACTTGGGCCTTGAAGATGGATCTTTGCCAATGCAAAGAAGCCTGGGGTTGTGCTGGGACATTGACTCTGATACCTTTACATTCAAGGTCCCTGTCAGCGGCAAACCGTTTACCCGCCGTGGAGTCCTATCCACAGTCAACAGTCTTTTTGACCCGCTGGGTTTCGCCGCACCTGTGACCATCAAGGGACGTGCACTGCTGCGAGAACTCTCCACAGAGGTCCACGACTGGGACGCTAAACTTCCTGCAGACAAGCTGAACAAGTGGGAAACATGGAGAAAATCACTGCAAGATCTGAGCAGCCTCCATATCCCCCGCTCATACACACAGCAGTCCTTCTCTAACACCATACACACTGAACTGTGTCTTTTCTCAGATGCTTCTTGCTGGGCCATCGGCGCGGTGGCTTACCTGAGAGTCATCACAACAGATGGGCAGTGTAGCGTGGGCTTTGTGCTTGGAAAAGCAAAGCTGGCTCCTCAACCAGAACCAACCATCCCTCACCTTGAGCTGTGTGGCGCTGTGCTGGCAGTAGAAATGGCTGAACTGATCCTGGAGGAGCTCGACCACAAGCCAGATGCAGTGAAGTTTTTCTGTGACAGCAAGGTTGTTTTAGGATATATACACAACGAGTCTAAGCGGTTCTTTGTGTATGTACATAACCGCGTTCACCGCATCCGACAAACCACATCCCCTCAGCAGTGACACTATGTACCTACGGATCAAAATCCAGCTGATCTGGCAACTAGGTCAGTGCCTGCGTCACAACTCACCAACACCACGTGGTTTACAGGACCAGAGTTCCTATACAAGCCACACCAGCCTGAAACTCATGACCCCTTTCAGTTAGTAGATCCTGAAACAGACGCAGACTTGAGGCCTCAGCTGACAGCACTCGCCACTCACCTAAGTGAAGGTAAACTCTCCTCAGAGCGGTTCCAGCGCTTCTCCACTTGGGAGTCATTGCTGAGAGCTGTCTCTTGCTTAATCCATCAAGCCACATCATTCAGATCAGACTGTCTGAATGTTTGTAAAAGATGGCACCTGTGCAAAAAACCACGCACTCCAGAGGAGCTAGATGCGGCAAAACGAGTCATACTCATGTCTGTCCAAAGGGATGCTTATCCAGAAGAGTATGCAGCACTACAAGAAAAAAGAACAATTTCCAAGTCAAGCACAATCCTGAACCTCGATCCTGTCATGTGCGATGGCCTGTTGAGAATTGGCGGCCGTCTGAAACATGCGTCTGTTGAGTCTGAGGTGAGAAACCCCATCATTCTCCCAAAATGTCATGTGACAAAGTTAATGGTGAGCCACCACCACACAAAAGTGCAGCACCAAGGGCGACACTTCACAGAAGGTGCTGTGAGGGCTGCCGGCCTGTGGGTCGTTGCAGGCAAGAGACTGATAGGCTCAGTCATCCACCACTGCGTCACCTGCCGCAAGTTAAGAGGGAAGTTCGAGGTCCAGAAGATGGCTGACCTCCCCCCGGAACGTCTGAGCTCATCTCCGCCATTCACATACGTAGGGCTGGATGTGTTTGGCCCCTGGAATGTGGTCACCCGACGCACCAGAGGTGGTGCAGCTCACAGTAAGCGGTGGGCTATACTCTTCACATGTATGTGCACCAGGGCTGTGCATATAGAGCTCATTGAAAACATGGACTCACCCAGCTGCATCAATGCCTTGAGAAGGTTTTTTGCCCTGAGAGGGCCAGCAAAGCAGCTGAGATCAGATCGAGGTACGAACTTTATCGGGGCCAGTGCTGAACTGGGCATGAGACCGGACAACCCAAACCAGGTCAGCACTCTGAAACACCTTCACGAGAACGGCTGTGCGTGGGAGTTTAACCCGCCACATGCATCTCACATGGGGGGCGTGTGGGAGCGCATGATCGGCGTAGCCCGCAGGATACTTGACTCCATGCTCCTGGAAAGAAAGCAAAATGACCTGACTCACGAAGTGCTGTGCACCTTGATGGCAGAGGTGTGTGCCATAATGAACGCAAGGCCATTAGTTCCAGTCTCCTCTGACCCCTTGTCATCAGTGCTGCTGACTCCTGCTATGCCGTTGACTCAAAAGCCAGGGGTGTCTGCTCCAGCCGGCACTTTTACCGAAAAGGACTTGTTCAAGTGTCAGTGGAGACAGGTGCAGGCCCTGGCAAATGAGTTCTGGAAGCGATGGAGGAAAGAATACCTCCACACTCTTCAGCCAAGGCGCAAATGGCACACAGCAACATGAAATCTGCAGCCCGGGGACGTTGTGTTGCTGAAAGAGAGTCAGTCCCCCCGCAATGAGTGGCCTATGGGTCTGGTCACTGCCGTCTTTCCAAGCAGTGACAAAAAGGTCAGAAAAGTTGAAATAAAGACTGCATCTCAAGATAAAGTAAAGACATTCTTCAGGCCCATTACTGAGGTTGTCCTGCTTCTGCCTAAGGAAGGTCAAAGGTCAAGCGAGGACTGTTGAATCTTTAGTGGCATTAAATGCCAGACGGGGAGTGTTCTGCCCATAATATGTTTTTGTTCTGTCTATAATATGTTTTATGTATTGGGTTACTCTTAAAACTTTTGTATGTTCACGTGATTTAATGTGTTTGATATGAGTGTACAGGAAGCAAAGCATGTTTGGAATGTAAACAAACCAGGCATCGTTCACATAGCAACTATCAACTGTCACATAGCAAAATATCCATTTTATGTATTTTCAATCTGTTGTGTGAATCTTAAAGAAAGCAATGACTGTAAGTTTTACACGATCATAATATGTACATTACCTAAATACAATGTGTTATATTGTAACTTTGATGATGATTTTGGATGTTGTAAATAGTCAAACGCAATCGCTGCATATCAGTTATGTATGTATTTTAAAATTACTGTAAGCATTTTTCTACTTTCTCTTTTTATTTCGTAGTTTCACTCCGTTTCAATGTTGTCAGCTTGACTAATAGTCAATAAAGGAGCAAGAAGGCTCATTTTCCTGGCTCTTGAAAAAGGAGTTTGGCTCGCTGTTGAATCTACGTTGACGCTACTAGTAGGAAGCACAACACGTAGAGAGAACAGTACAGCCGGTCTTGGGCCTGAAACTCCCGGGCTGAAAAGTGGCCCCACTCCGGCCCTGATTGTGAGTACACGAACCCAAGTCTGCACGCTTGGTCATGACTACAACAGTGACCTTACGCCTGGGACACACTGCCTGCGATCGGCTGCGATCTGCTGCGACGCGCCTGGAAGCGCCTCCTTTTTCTTTCGGCGCCCATGTTATCAAATGGGACCGACCACACTGGCTGCGAAGCGCTGCGATCGCCTGTGATCGTTTCGGCAGCTGGTCGAATTTTTTCGCCAGACGCTTGCGATATCGGCTGCAGGATGATGAAATACACCATATTAGTTGATATATTTGAATAAAAAACATGTTATTAAGATTTTACTCCATTAATTGTAGACTACGGTGAACATTTGTAAAGTTGTAGACTTTATAATTACACAATGTTGGTAACGAACGTCCTTTACATGTGGTTACCCTGATGAAAACGAATGAAAATAAACGGATAGATCCGTTGAGCTAGCATGCCCATAGTTGTTTTGTTTGTTTGAGAGAAAGAGTTGTCACGCGTTGCACACAACACACAAGCAGACATAGCCTACCGAGAGAGAACCCCCAAGTCGATTTCTAAAATCAGCATCAAATGAATTCTCGAAGTGGAAAAGCACAGGGAGTTGTTGTATGTCAGCAACAATTTTACAAGGACAACGTAGATGAGGATCAATGCTGGGATATAGCCAGTGCTCAGAGTAGCTGAAAGGCTTGGTGACCCGGCGCGGAGAAATGCGCGTCTGGTGTGAACAGCTTTTGCTCAGTCGTAGCCGATCGTGGCGCTGCGCTGCGCGTCCATGCGCTTCGCAGCCAGTGTGTCCCAGGCGTTAGAGAACTACAACGCTGTATTAACTTTTCTAACACGCCCCGGAGCGTGGTGTACTGTCGGAAGGCAAGCAGTGCAGAGCGTTAAAAAACGCTGCAGTGTGAACGCACCGTTAGTCTACCTCGTTTTTATTAAGTGAGAAGCTCTACAAAACCTTTAAACTAACAAAAGGTCCCAGAGATAAAGCTGTGGAAAATGTGCCGGTGGAATACTCAACTCCCCGGCCCAAGTCAAGCCCTGTTGTGTTTGAGCAGAGCGAGGTGATGCGAGTGGGAGGTCCTACGGAAGAGCTAGTTGGCATGGGGACACGCAGTGGGAGGAGGAAATGATAGCGCCTCGTTTCTTTTCTCCAGACCGGAGGCTGATGACGGCTCATTTTCCATTTGGCTCTTAGCTGCGAGGAACTTTCTCCATTTTGAATACAAGAAAACTAGATATGTGTGGTAAGTTACACTGCGTCTGTATCTCCTTGTTATTGCTGAATGACTTGACTCGCTAACGAAGGCATTATTAGCATCTGTAGGTTAGCCAGACGAGCAGGCATGCCTTGCTGGCTTGAGAGACGTACTTGACCCTGTAGCCTACTGTCGACCATAACTGGTGCACTGCAGGCACAAGGATGTATTTTCTGTAAAACTGTTCTTTAGATTGCGTTTACGGTCACTGCAAAAGCTTGTAAAATGCAGCTGGGCCAGCTATATCACCACAAGCATTCCGCTATACACCACCTCCCCTACATCTGGTTGTGACTGCGCTCTCACACTGCTGAGCTGTCAAACTATCAAACCAGCTGCAATGTCACACAAACGTTGGGAAATTGTAGTATTCATCTTCTATTCTGGGACACTCAGTAGGCTAGGCTGCAATGAAAGTGTAACGTACGATTATGTCTCACTTTCTGCGTAGTCATCTCTGATATCCTTTCGATTCAATAAAACGTGTTTTTGTGTGTTGTAGGAATTTTTGCCTACTTGAACTACAGAGTCCCACGGACCAGAAAGGAGATTTTTGAGACTTTGGTCAAAGGACTTCAGAGACTGGAGTACAGGGGATATGACTCCGCAGGTAAATACTGTATATATAACCTTGTGTTAAACTGCTTTGTGTTGTGTCTGGCTTTTAAGTTAAATCAAAGGAAGTTTCTTAGAATATTAAACCAATCTTCGCCAGAACTCTAAAGATATGTTAATTGAACAATGTTAGTGTATTTGACACAGTAATGACAGTCTAGTAAATAGGAAACCAGACTTGTATGTTTTGTCAAGTCTCATGTCTGACTTGACATTGTCTCTGCCAGGCATTGGAGTTGATGGTCCCAGAAAAAACGACAATGGCAGCATCTGCCTGTTCAAGAAGAAAGGGAAGGTGAAAGCTCTGGATGAAGAACTACATAGTAAGTGTGACTACCTAAAGAGTATTTCTTGAGAGTAACAACTTGCATGTTATTCTAGTCTCTGGCTTAGCCCACAACAGCTCATCTCAATGAAATTCACACTTTTGACGCTCATTTCTATTGGTGTGTGTGTGTGTGTGTGTGTGTGAACAGAGAGCGATTCTATTGACCTGGACACAGAACTGGATACCCATTTTGGGATTGCCCACACTCGCTGGGCTACCCATGGGGAACCCAGCGCTCTCAACAGCCACCCACAACGCTCCGACAAGAACAATGGTAAGGACACACACAGACATGTTGCACTTGTGGTTACTAATGTACCGTGCATGTTCTTCCCTGCATTCATGGGTGTTTTATTACTTATAGTATCGTATCAGCCCATTTGTAATAACAGTAAAACAGTCTTATACCTTCACTAATAAAGACCGCAAGCTCAAACCTTTGTGTGTCCAGGTTTGGCAATGAAGTGTTTTTTCTAAGAGACACTTTAAACATCTGTTTTCGACCCCCCTCCCCCATCCAATCTCCCCCATAATGGGCCCCACTCTCCTGGAAGTGAACTGGAGGGGGTGTGGGTGGGGGCACAGTGAAGGCTAAAATGGCAACATGAAAGAGATAGGGTCGTAGGTCAACGGTGACAGGTAATGACAGGGTGTAAGTCTACATCTGTGCTGATGGAGAAGAACCACCTGGAGACCCACCAGAGACGCTGAGCTCCCCATCTGGACCTCAGGGGCTTACTCATCCCAAGAGTTCTCCTTCTGTTGTTCTTCTGACCTCAAACGTCAAAGATACCCTCTTCACCCTTCTGTCTGCTCTTCCCCAGAGTTCATCGTGATCCACAACGGCATCATCACAAACTACAAGGAGTTGAGGAAGTACCTGGTGAGTGAGAAGGTCTGAGAAGGTCTGCTCTGAGTTGCAGCGGAGGACCCGTCGAACGCGGTCACCCCCCAGGTGTAGCTGCGGGGTTGACACAGTGGGTCGAGGGCTCTCTTGTTTTCTGATTTACGACAAGGTCGCGACAAGGTCGTTACGCTGCGTTTCTGACCGCTAACTTCGGAAGGAAGGCCCTTGTACGAGAGAAAGGCATTCCAAGGCCCTCTAACAAACGCACCCATCTCCTGTCGCCGCTGTACCTCCGAGCGTTGTGGACGTTTAATTCAAGTGACTCAAGTCATTGGGCGGTGACTGACCAGTATAGTTAAACGTTTGGTTTTGTCTTAAGGGTGACTGTTGTACATTTTTCAGAAGAAAATCACTTTATTTGGCTTTTGCCCAGTCTGTGACTAAGCAGTGATGTTTCCTCCGGTCAGAACTCCAAGGGCTACGAGTTTGAATCGGAGACGGACACAGAGGTGATCCCCAAGCTCATCAAGTACGTCTACGACAACCGAGAGAACGACTATGTCTCCTTCTCCACCCTGGTGGAGCGAGTCATCCAGCAACTGGTGAGCCTGTGTGTGTGTGTCTGGGTGGGCAGGGGGTGATTCGGGGTTTGGAAGTCTGGTGTGGTTGTTTGTGCAAGGGTGAGGATCGGAGAGGGAGGATGTTGGTGTGTGTGTGTCATGGGTCTGAAATCGATTCCCTCCCTTCTCCTTTGACCACAGTTGACAGCCCCCACCCAGGCTTTGACGCATGAGATGACGTGGGGGCTTGTTTATGGTCCGGTTCGTTTTCCACCGCGGAGAGCGCCACTCCCCTCGTCTCTGACATCATCAAGTTTTTGACCGAGATATTGTTTTTGCCCTGTTACCCCGGTTACACAATAAAAAGCGGCGCTCTTAGTGTTGCAGCTAGCTAACCTTCTGGCCCCGTAACTTAGACATCAGGGAGTGTTGAGCAATAAAGGTTGTGTTTTTTGTTGTTGTTGTGTGGGGAGGGTCTGGCGCAGGTCCTAGGTGATGACATCATTTCCCATAACCCACCCCTCCCCTCTTCTCCACCCAAGAAAACCTCAGAGGAGGAAAGCCTAGACACTTGATTCAAACCAGACCTGATTTTCTTTTTTTTTGTTTAAATGGATTGTTCTTTTTTTTTTTTTTTATTGCGGCCGATGTGTGTGGTTTTTGACGGTGACCATACTAGAACGTATGGATCAGTTCTGTGCTTCAATTGGTGACGGTTACTTTTTTCACGCCTCCCCTGTCTGCTTTCTCTCCTAGGAAGGGTCTTTTGCTCTCGTTTTCAAAAGCAGCCATTTCCCAGGCGAAGGCATAGCCACCAGGTTTGTACAACATCTCTTTCTGTTTGCACGCGTGCGCAAACACACGTACACACGGTTCTGAAGCTCAAACCTCATTTATGGCCTCCACCTCACCCCTCACGATGACCTATAAAACTGTCAGAGGTCAGGCTTGTCGTAGTGTGGAAGGAAACCTGATCTAAGTTCTAAAGAAGCAGGTCATCATCTTAACAGAATAACAGCCAGCAACTGTGGCACACACACATTCACCACCATATCCCAGGTCTGAGAAGGTCTTCTAGAATCTGTATAGCGCTTAGATGGGTCCGTGTCTTGGACACAGGACAATGGGGGTTAGTCTTCATTTTATGAATATTCAGTCTGGAGTCCAAGTCCATGTTTTTATGCTTTTGAAACTCCCCCACAGTAGAATGGAAGTCCAGACATATACTTTTCATCCTAGTCCGGCTAGCTAGTAACATCTCGACCAGTGAGGGTAAGCGAGGCATGGTAAAGATTGTTCTAGATCATCTGAGGACAGCAGGGGTAGGTTGGGGTGTACGTGTGTGTGTGTGTGTGTGTGTGTGGGGGGGGGGGGGTATAATCATTGACACATGCTATCCACAAACACAAACACACACACACACACACAGAGACACTTAAGCATTATCCATGATGTAAGTTGCTTTCCAGGAAAGTGAGTGCTGGACAATGAAGTGGCTGGCTGCGGGGCCTGCTTGTGCATGTGTGCGTTTGTCTTCCTGGGTCATCCTGTTCTCCCCCCCCCCCCTCCCCCCATACAGAACAATGGTGTCCTTCATTGCTTCGGTGGTTGTGTGTGGGGGTCCTTCGCAGAGGCTAAGCAGGGCCAGAGAAAACAGTTCTCACCGCAAGCACGCACACGTACACATACACACGGTTTTTGCGCTGTCATGAAGAAAACAGGGGTTCTTGAGAAGGTGGCCTCACTCCAGACTGGTTATTTAGGTGAAAAGGCACCATTGTGATTCTGAGAAATGCCACATCCCAGGAAGTGTTGTGCTGTGCTGTGCTGTGCTGTGTGTGTGTGTGTGTGTGTGTGTGTGTGTGTGTGTGTGTGTGTGTGTGTGTGTGTGTGTGTGTGTGTGTGTGTGTGTGTGTGTGTGTGTGTGTGTGTGTGTGTGTGTGTGTGTGTGTGCGTGTGTGGACTCACAGCCTTTCTCAACAGTTCTCAGTTTCAATTCTTGTCTCACAGTCTCTCTATTTTATCTCCCCATCTCTCCATCCCCTGATCCCTCTTTTTCCCCCTCATCCCTCCTGTCCTCATCCTCTCCCCCTCGTAGGAGAGGCAGTCCTCTACTGATTGGTGTGAGGAGCATGTATGAGCTGTCAATGGAAGAAATCCCTATACAGTATAACACTGGTGAGTAGCCGGGAGACTCATGAACTCATTTACTTACTAAATGACTAGACAGGATACAAATTATCGCTTGAAATCCCTTCCTAGCACATTTTTACATTTTACATTTATGCATTTAGCAGATGCTTTTATCCAAAGCGACTTCCAAGAGAGAGCAGTTGTTGGTCAAAACAAACTGCTTTGTGGAGTTTGCTCACTTGATACTTGTGCAATGTGGGGTCAGGGTCACTCAGTAATAAACACACACACACACACCTCAATGTAATAACAAAGATATTCCGTTTCCCATAGACAAACAGCTCGGCCTCTCTGGAATGTCAACACTGTGTTGATAACGGGTTCTATGTCACTGTCACCTAACCCTGCTGTTTACACTGTCGCCACCACAAACCAGTTTATGATCATAGCATTGTCTCTGTAAGGGCTGCGTGTGTGTAATGCTTACTCGCTGATAAGCATTCACGTGATGTTTATGTATTGTGTCCAGGTCATCTGGGCGTTCAGCAGAGAAACTTCCGGAACAGGGTGGACAGTTGTACCGCCCTGCATTCTGTCAACGACAGAAAGGCAGTGGAGTTCTACTTTGCCTCGGACGCCAGGTAAGGGCGCCAGGATAGCCTTAATCCCCCAACTCTGTGGAAGTTAGAAACCGTCAGTTCCACTTCTTGGGGGTTTCAGACACATACATGGCGAGTGGACATAGAGTCGACCTGGCAACCAAGTATTCTAAATCCTAAATCTTAAAGGAGTGAATACACACATTTTGCATTGTGAAAACAAGACAAGTATCACATTTAGAAACGATATTCTCCCCTTCTCTCTGTGTCTCCCTCACTCTTTTTCCTTCTCCCTCTACCCCTCCACTCCCCCCCCTCCTTGTTTTTTTCTCCCTCCCACCCTATCCCTCCTCTCTTCTCCCACTTCCTCCCCCGCCCTCCCTTCTTCTCACCCCTCACCTCCCCCCCCCCCCCCCCCTCCAGTGCCATCATTGAGCACACCAAGAAGGTGGTGTACCTGGAGGACGATGACATTGCGGCGGTGGCCGAGGGGAAGCTGTCGCTGCACCGCGGGAGGGGCGTGGCCGGGGACTACCCCCCCAGGGCCATCCAGACGCTGCAGATGGAGCTGCAGGAGATCATGAAAGGTCAGGGGGAAGACCCTCTAGCCTCTCAGCTGAGCGTCATGCTTTAAACGGCAGATGCGATTGGGTGTCTCGTTTTCTAGGCAGGAAATAAGTGACCAATACCAATAATTATCTCTTGTGTTTATGTGTGTGTGTGTTTATGTGTGTGTGTGTTGTATGTGTGTGTGTTGCTCAGGGAACTTCAAGGCCTTCATGCAGAAGGAGATCTTTGAGCAGCCAGAGTCTGTTTTCAACACCATGAGAGGACGAATCTGTTTTGACACCAACACAGGTAATAGTCACAACCACCCATTGATAGGGGTCTGAAGTAGGTGGCTGGGTAGGTGTGTGTCTTTGTGTGTTTAGATCTCAGTTTTTGTTTGTGTGCATGGTGTTTAGGTGCAATAATAAATGTGTGTGTGTCTGTGCGCTTTCAACCCAGTGGTCCTAGGGGGGCTGAAGGACCACCTTAAGGAGATCCGCCGCTGCAGGCGCCTCATTGTGATTGGTTGCGGCACCAGTTTCCACGCCGGACTGGCGGTATGTTGCCTGGAGATGAAATGACTACTTCCCTTCTAGCTAAACCCCTCCCATCTCCTGGCTAACCCCTCCCGTGTCCTTATAAGGACGAATATGGGCGGAATGTATGTTGTGTTGGCTTGGTTGATTGGATGACCATCCTAAAAAGATGTATAAAATTCAATGTATCTATTTATTTTGTATTATATACGCTTTAAGAGTTTCTACCTCATCTTCTGCTATACCTTCACACTCCTTATCTTATAACTGTTACAAATAATATTGACTTTGATTTTATAGCCCTAAACTGATACTTGACATTGGAAATAAAATGTGAATGTGGAATTGAACATGTCTTTTGTGGGAGGAGCTAAAACGGCATAACTGAAATGTTGTCGCTTCGTGTTCCCAGACCAGGCAGATCCTGGAGGAGCTGACGGAACTTCCTGTCATGGTGGAGCTGGCCAGCGACTTCCTGGACCGCAACACGCCTGTCTTCAGAGACGACGTCTGCTTCTTCATCAGCCAATCAGGTAAGAGGGAGGGTTGACAGGCCCCGCCCAGGCACCCCTACCCCCACACCCCCATCAGAGTAGTTCCTGGTCGTGTGTGCGTGTGTTTTGAGTGAAATGTCCCTTTACGGCCGCAGGCGAGACGGCCGACACTCTGATGGCGTTGCGGTACTGCCGGGAGCGTGGCGCCCTGACTGTGGGCGTGACCAATACTGTGGGCAGCTCCATCTCCAGGGAGACGGACTGTGGCGTCCACATCAACGCCGGGCCGGAGATCGGCGTGGCCAGCACCAAGGTAGGCTGCACTAGTGTCAAGAAGTGTTTTGTGTGTGGTTGTGGCTGTGTCCGTTGTCATACTGTGTTTGTGTGTGTGTGTGTGTGTCCAGGCATACACCAGTCAGTTTGTGTCTCTCATCATGTTTGGTCTGATGATGAGTGAGGACAGACTGTCCCTGCAGAAAAGGAGGCTGGAGATCATCAACGGTCTCAGGACACTGCCAGGTCAGTCATACCTCCACCTCTCCTGTCCTGTCCCCTCCTCTCTTCTCCATTCCTCTCCCCTTCCCTCTTCACCTCTCCCCTCCTTTCCTTTCCTCGCTTCTCGTCCTTCCATTCCCTCCCCTCTTCTTCTTGCCTCTTTTCTCCTCTAGCTCCTCACCTCCCCCTCCCATCCCCTCTTTCCCCCCCTCTCCTCCTCTCCTCTCTAACCTCCCACCCCTCTCCTCCTCTCCTCTCTAACCTCCCACCCTCTCCTCCTCTCTAACCTCCCACCCTCTCCTCCTCTCCTCTCTAACCTCCCACCCTCTCCTCCTCTCCTCTCTAACCTCCCACCCTTTCCTCCTCTCCTCTCTAACCTCCCACCCCTCTCCTCTTCTCTAACCTCCCACCCTCTCCTCCTCTCCTCTCTAACCTCCCACCCTCTCCTCCTCTCTAACCTCCCACCCTCTCCTCTCCTCTCTAACCTCCCACCCTCTCCTCTCTAACCTCCCACCCCTCTCCTCCTCTCCTCTCTAACCTCCCACCCCTCTCCTCCTCTCCTGGGTGTGAGGTGCTCCCGTCCTCACACCCTGTTTTCTGCTTTCCTCTGCAGACCTGATCCAGGAGGTTCTGAGTGTGGATGAGCAAATCAGGTCCATAGCAGACGAGCTGTACCAGCAGAGGTCTCTGCTGGTCATGGGCCGAGGCTACAACTACGCCACCTGTCTGGAGGGGGCACTGGTGAGCTATAAGCGATATATGCACATGCATACACACACATTCAGCCACGGCCAAAAGTATTGGGAGCGACATACATTTTGTGTTTGCAAAGCTTGCTGGGCCTTGGCATAAAATAACATAATTTCAGTAAGTCATATCATCAGCACAGGGGAAAGTGTGAACAAGTTCTAGCCAGGTGAAACCACTCACATTCTGATTGGATTTTAAGAGCAGATTGACTGCTGTATAAGAGGGGACTGTTTGCATATATTGAAAATGTTCGCCGCAAAAAAGCTTTAAAAATATTAAATGTGCCTTATTGTGATTCCAGTATTCTATATAAACGTGAAAAATTTTTCCTCAAATATTGAACCAGCAAACTTTGCAAAACACAACATTTGTCATTGCCAAAACACACCCACACACATGGGATCTGATACGTGATTGGTGCTGTGTGTCTGATACATGATTGGTGCTGTGTGTCTGATACATGATTGGTGCTGTGTGTCTGATACATGATTGGTGCTGTGTGTCTGATACATGATTGGTGTGTGTCTGATACATGATTGGTGCTGTGTGTCTGATACATGATTGGTGCTGTGTGTCTGATACATGATTGGTGTGTGTCTGATACATGATTGGTGCTGTGTGTCTGATACATGATTGGTACTGTCTTCCTTCTGCAGAAGATCAAGGAGATCACCTACATGCACTCGGAGGGGATCCTGGCGGGGGAGCTGAAACACGGCCCTCTGGCCCTCATAGACAAACACATGCCCGTCATCATGATCATCATGAGGGACGCCTGCTACACCAAGTGTCACAACGCCCTGCAGCAGGTCACCGCCAGACAGGTGACACCTCACCGTCCCCCTCCCTCCCTCTGTCTCTCCCTCCCTCTGTCTCTCTCTCCCTCTCTCTGACTCACTCTCTCACTCTGTCTCTCCCTCCCTCTGTCTGTCTCTCTCCCTCCCTCTGTCTCCCTCTCTCACTCTGTCTCCCTATGTCTCCCTCCCTCTCTCACTCTGTCTCTCTGTCTCCCTCTGTCTCCCTCTCTCTCTCTCTCTCTCTCTCTCTCTCTCTCACTCTGTCTCTCTCTCTCTCTCTCTCTCTCTCTCTCTCAGTCTTCATCTCTCCCTCTGTGCTGTCCTCTCTCTTTGACTCGTCTATGTCTCTCATCCCTCGTTTTCACACCCATGTCCACCCCCCCACCCCAATTCCTCTCCTCCCAGGGGCGTCCCATCATCCTGTGTAGCCGTGGCGACCCGGAGGTGAGCAGGAAGGCGTACCAGACCATCCAGCTGCCCCAGACGGTGGACTGTCTCCAGGGCGTCCTCAGCGTCATACCCCTGCAGCTGCTCTCCTTCCACCTGGCCGTGCTTCGCGGCTACGACGTAAGGAGACCCGGGGGGGGGGGGGGGGGGGGGCTTCTTTGATGCATGTAAACACCTACACACAATGTATGTGTTTGCATGGCAATGTGTGTTTGTGTTTCCTCATCTGTGTGGCAGACAGACAGACAGACAGACAGACAGACAGACAGAGAGAGAGAGAGTTGGGAAAGTTGTTGATTGTTTTACTCTCGCTCCATACCCCAGGTGGACTGTCCTAGGAACCTGGCCAAATCTGTAACTGTGGAGTAACCACTGGATCGTCCGACGACAACAACAACTGTTCAATCAGTGTCATTTTGTGTGTGACTGTGCTTGTTTGTGTGTGTGTGTGTGCGCGCGCGCGCGCGTGTGTACAATGTCAAGACCCCTTCTGTTTACCAGCAGGTGCTGAGCCAAAGAGACTCGTAAGAGTCTTCTTATTTCACTTCTAACGTAGAACAGTGAACAGGTGTGCAATACATAGAGGAACCGAACCACGAGGGCTCCTTTGTGTCTGTGAACGATAGATCGTATCGCCTCGGTGATACCGGAACACACGAGAGCGCACGCCGAACGAGTCTCGATGAAGGTGCGGCCTAGTCCCACAGGTACTAGAACAGCCAACAGCGTCCCCTTAGACAACGGTTCACTCGTACGTCTCTGGTTGATGTGCCGGGATCTGTGTTCACTCCTCGTGTTTGAGCCAAATACTTAGAGGGGAGGAACAGTCTGTGACAGGCAGTGCAGTCGAGCTCTGATTTGTGGAGTTTTTAAAGAAAGACATCGGTTCCCTGCGTTACACTAGCTGTGCTCTACTTCTCTCAGTGCTGGGAAGGTCTGAACCGTGTTTTCTATGAAATAATTTTACGTTTGATAGACAAACTTTTTTCTAGAGATCTATTTTAGTTCAACCTATTTTCTATACCAAACATATGCATTCCAAATATATATATATATATATTCTAAATGTAGAGAAGTTCTTTGTCTTTTATATCAAATTATTTAAGATTTTCGTGTCATTTTCAAGGCCAGAGAGAATCTGTTCCTTAATGTTTGTAATGTGTCATGAAAATGTGATGAGTTGTTGAGTTGCCTGTTAAGTACAATGCTGTCTGCATGCAGGTAATGAAAATGTATTGGATTTTGATGTTGATGTGTCTGTCAATATACGTATAGTATATTAAGTGCGATAAAATAACTGTCTTTCAGTGTTCAAAGAAAGAAAAAGTCCCAACAATAGTTATTGTTCTGTAGATCTGTTCAGGTCTTATCTTTTTACCTCAG
Organism: Osmerus eperlanus; assembly: GCF_963692335.1. Lineage (NCBI taxonomy): Eukaryota > Metazoa > Chordata > Actinopteri > Osmeriformes > Osmeridae > Osmerus > Osmerus eperlanus. The sequence goes on from NC_085036.1 coordinate 5,715,229, forward strand.
CTCTTGAGGTCGAAAAATTGTCGTCTGAACAAGGTGTGTATGGGTTCCCTGTAGTGGAGATTTCATTAAAAATCCCACAGCATCTGACTAAAGCCCCTAGGCTAACTCTGAAGGTGATGGGTGTTCATGAACAATTAATTCTTATGTCTTTTGACTGGATTACGAATCACGATTCACCTCAATGTGAGTGATTTGTTTGTTTTCCACCCCAGTGCTTGGCTTGCACTGCACTCACTATGCGGGTAAACAAATCACTCAAAGGATCCGTGAAGGATATGGAGATCTCAATCTTTCCCATTCAAAACAAGAAAACAGCTCCATGTTCTGACAAGCGAGTAAAAGAAAAATCATTCTAAGGACTCTAGGAAGATAAGACCATAGATCTTTAGTCTTTTGAACAATACTGTAGATAGAATGAATTGTTGCACTGCAAACCTGTGCAACAGGGAGTGGGTCATTTGGTTTTATTTTGGAGGTACTGATATCAAGGCAAATTTGTGTTATCTGATGATGTTCATCATTGAACATTTGTCGTTTAGAGCAGGGCAAGAGTGCCATAGTCACTCAAATGAACAAAAAGATCCGGAAAAATATTTGTTCATTTTATTGAACAAGATTCAAAGATCCTAGTCCTTAAAAATGTGTGGACTTCCCTCTCAAGGACAACATAAAAGGGATTGTTTAAAAGTGGCATTACTGTTTCTTTACTGGTGCACAAACCCAAATACTGTCATCAGGACAGCAAAAATTTCATTGAGAAATGCAGGCAGAATACGAATATAAATTGCTTAAATACTAGGGTGGTTAAGTCTTTGGTAGTTTTATTTTATACAAATGACTGTGTGTGTGTGTGTGTGTGTGTGTGTGTGTGTGTGTGTGTGTGTGTGTGTGTGTGTGTGAGAGAGAGAGAGAGAGAGAGAGAGAGAGAGAGAGAGAGAGAGAGAGAGAGGACAAAAGAGAGACTCATATCTCATGGAAAACTGGAATAATGTTGCTTGTGTGTAGTTAGCACACTGAACAATACTAATGCAGCATACACACGTTGGACTACACTCACTGGTACATCAGACTCAGTCTTTCTCTACAACGCACACGTCACCTTGCTCTTCAATGAGAAGGTGACCGGGTCTTTCAACCGTTCCAGAATTATCCATATCTATATTTCCATCGTCAGGAAAAGACTTGATGATTAAAGACCCCCTTTCTGTTACTAAACACTCCTAATAGAAAATGACCTCAACACTCAGGGGTAATGAATCCTATTTCTGACATGACAAGAGTATTAACCATGTCAACCTTTGGACGTCAACCTTTGTTTGTCACCAACATGCGGCTGGGTCATTGAGTCCACAATGCCAGGCCCACACTGTCCTTGCTGTGGTGCTCTCTCTATCTGGCATCTGATATTTTATTGCTATGGTCTGGATCCCCTTCCTGGTCCACTCTGTTTTTGTGTAGTCTGGTCTGAAGTGAGCTGAGAGCTATGGGTGAGACAAAACAAATCCTGGCTTCTCTGTTTCAACCAGAGGTTGCATCTATCTCAAAGTTGCCAGGAAGATTCCAGTTCTGTCAAGCAAGGCCGTCAAGATTTACCACCATCAGCCAACTCTTGGTAAAAGTATTTTTTCGTTTAGGTCCTCTCCTCGAATAATTGTCTTGTTTCTCTTCCTTGCAAGCTGGTGCATTAGTGAGAATGTTCTCACTAACCGTTAAGGTGTTGAGAAAGGGTCTGAATGATGACCCCTGAATCAGCGTTTTAAACCCTCCGTGTCTGTTTTGTAACCACGTCTTGGGGATACAAAAGGCTCCTTCACGATGCCGCACGGATAAAAGCCGTACATATCTCCGTCCATCTCTCTGTCAATCTCTCTGTCCATCTCTCTGTCCTCCCTAGCGCCGGTCTTCAGAAGCTCTGGACGATGCGTTCCGCCTTCCTGGCCTCGGCGCTCAGGTCCCCGAAGGTCTCGAAGAACTGCTCCATCTCGCGCTGCAGAGTGGCGTTGCGCCGGTCGGCGTCGGAGCGGGCGCGCTCCACGTTGCGAATCTTGATCTCGGCCACGCTGTGCCAGCGTCGCTGCTGCGTCAGGTTGGCCCGCAGTACCGCCATCTCCCCCTGGAGGGCTTCGTTGCGCTGCTCCAACCTGAGGCGAGGAGAGGGGGAGAGAAGAAGGGGGAGGGGAGGAACGCGAGGAGGGGGGTCAAGAGAGAGAGAGAGCGATGTTGAAAGAGAACGTGTTGTCCCTTCACGGTGGACTGCTTTGGTGTCATTGTTTATCCTGAACACTCCAACATGCCAATAAAACATATTGAATTGAATTGAAAGAGAACTTTCGGAGCTGCACGCACTGGTACACTGAAAGTGCATGGCGGGAAGTCGAATTTTGCTCAAGGTTTGTAATCGCATGCCTAAACCTCTTTGCTGAAAAACAGCAATGGAGAAATCAGCTGAGGATGGCATTGCAAAGTTAAGTTAGCAGACCTCCACCCACCTCTGGATCTTAGTCTCGTACTCGGCCCTTTGCCGGGCCATCTGCTGTCTCAGGCCAGCCAGCAGGCAGTGGATAGCCTGGACGTGAGGGGCCGGTTCCAGGGGCCCGGAGGGCAGGAACACCTCTGAGCTCCCCGTGCTCAGCGGGGGGTCGGTGGGGACGGAGGAGGAGGCGGGGGAATTGGGGTGGGGGTCCTCGTCATCTTCCGTGTTGGATCTGAAGGAGGTGAACCTGGCTAGGCGCTGTTCCGGACTGACTCCGCCTTCAGCGCCCACAGCGCCGCCGCCGTCCAATGGCAGGCCTTCACAGGACGACCAGGAACTGGTGGAGTCTGCTTCCGGTTCGGGCTCCGCCTCTTGCTTGGTGACAGCGAGGCCACCGGCATGGTCTTCCCCCCTCTCCCGCACCTCGCCCTTAAGCTCAACCGACCCAATATCCAGGTTGTCGTAGACCGAGAGAGTGCTGTCCTCCTGAGTCTCGCTGCTGCCGCTCGTGTTGCCAGCCAGGCCCCCCTCGCTGGCTCTCTCTGCCCCCCAGTGAGGGCCCTCCAGGCCTGGCCAGCCCCCGAGCCCGGTGCTCCTACTGGGGCCTGGTGCCGGCTCCAGGTCGGCCTGGAGAGTGACGGTAGAGGCTGAGGTGTGGATGGTGGAGGCTGGGTGGCCGGGCTGGAGGTGGTAGTCTGTGTGGGAGGGGGGGTATCTGTGGCACAGAGCTCCAGCAGGGCTGACAGGGGAGAGAGCCTCACAATGTGGCGGGTCTGCGTTGGAGGGGAGGGGGAAGGGGAACATGGGGCTCAGACCGGAGCCCCTTCTCTCGGCAATGAGAGGGAGGGAGAGCTGGCGTGAGCAGGGGGAGGACTGTGGGGCTCGCTGCTGGTGGGTGGCAGGACAGGGCTGGGGGGGCCAGGATTCCCCTGTACCCCTCCTCCGGCAGGGGTAGGAGTCTGGGCGCGAGGGGCCAGGCGGGGTCCCGGACGCACCCCCTTCCCTGGAGAAAAGACACTGGTGTTCCCTGATCAGCTCCAACATCAGCTGCTGCACTACAGCCGCACCTGATCGAAGACACACACGTGGTAAAACACACACTATTAGAGCAACAGTATCACGTTCCATAGAACACACACTGTTTAAAGACACACACACACCTGTGCGACAACAGCAGAAGGCACACACCTAGTTACAAAAGTCTGTTGACAGAAAACAAAATAATACAGTGGCAGACTATATCTGTCTATATCTGTGTCCGTCCTTGCAGTATCCTATGTTATATCTGGCCTGTTCTGTCTGGAAACTTCTCTAAATCGGTCTCTCTGACCAGGTGTTTGGCTCTGTCTTCTTTTCACCATCTGACTGACTGAATAACACACACACACACAGCAAGGTTTCAAACTCCTCTTTACTCACCCTCCTGTTTTAATGTTCAATACCTAAAGAAGACATCAACAAAGTCCTGAGCAACACAAAATTCAAACCTGAAGCTGACCTCTCAGAAACAGCCACTTGGTTTTCACAGAACTCGTGCTACGCACACACACACACCTCCTATGATACTCTCTGGGTCCTCAGCTTTAGGCCGGAGGATGTTTGGTCCAAATACGGTGGCCAGGTTCTGGGTGCTCATCTTGTTGCTGCAGGAGAAGGTCTGGACCTCGTTCAAGAACCTGTGGAGAACCAGAAGAACCTTCTAGATCACCCTGGGACAGTGGGGAACCAGCTTCCGTGGCTGTATTGCATAAAACACGATAAGGGCTGTTCCCACTGAATTACTATGTATTCCACACCAACAATGACAGAGGGATGTTTTTCGGTATGAGATGGAAGTTCCAGGTGACAAGTTGGTGACTTACTGGCAGATGTAGTGGAGCAGGTTGAAGTTGGCCACTGGAAGTTCATGAAGAAGACACCTGAGCTCGAACAACCCCTGGATGGCAGCGAGAAGAAGGGAGGGAACGTGGAGGATGAGAATGGTCAGGGAGGGAGGAAGGGATCAGCGGTTAATCACCTCATAAAATCACTTTTATCGCCATCCCTCCCATCATCCCGGATGGGATATGTATATTCCGTACCTGTGTCCTCTCGGAGGATAGCTTCTTGCCACACAGGAGGAAGTCCTGGTAGCGGGAGAAAGGCACCAGTGGCTCAGGTAGCTCTCTAAGGTAGAGCTTTAGGAGGGATGCTACGGTATGGACGTCTGTACTGCTAGGATGGAAAAAACACAATTACACACACAGCAGGAATACACACACATCCCCTGGAGTCTGACACTTGACATGACAATAGTTATTCTCCACTTAAAACGCTTTATCGTCCAAACGCTCTTCTGCAGGGAAGCCAGTCATCGACCAACACCCATTATACCTCGGTCTTCAGTGCATCTTAGTCTGGTAAACCACAGATTACAGCCAGTAGTGCAGGTGACCTACCTGTCGAAGGAGGGCTTCTCGCCCGCGTCAAAGGCTTCCTGCAGCTCCCTGACCAGCGTGGCCTGGCCCGGCTGCCGAAACAAGCCCACCTCCAGCAGCCCCCGCTGCCGGATGAAGTCGACACACTGCTCCACCACCAGGGGCGCCATGTGAACGCCGTAGCGCCGCTCGTACAGCACTGTCTCCTCCAGACGCTGGCCGAACACCCCTGGAGAGGAGAGGGGGAGTGGGGAGGGGTAGGGGAGTCAGTGAGGAGGAGGTGAAAAAGGCCAGGATGGAGAAGGGATAGAAGTATGACCCCTGCCTTGGAGATGTTTGAGTACACTCAAACATCTCCCACAATCCAGCCTGGTGTCCTTTTGCCCTTCCGGAGACTTGAGACGTTTGGAGAGAGATGGATGAATGGATGGGGGCCTCTCAAAATGGCCGACATCTAAATCCGACATGGGTTGCAGGTGTGCGGCGTGTGTAGTCTTCTCTGGGGGATACTCACTGTGTCTGAAGCTCAGCACCCTCTTGATCTTCCTGTAGGCAGAGTGGGACAGGTAGCTGCCCGTCCGACCGACGCTCGACTTAATCTCAGGCATCCTCTCCTGTCTTCCCCTCTCCTGTCCTCCCCCTTTCCTCTTCTCCCCTCTCCTGTCCTCCCCTTTCCTCCTGTCCTCCCCTCTCTTCTCCTGCTCGTACACCTCTCAGGAAAGGCTCAAGGTCCCCGTTTCTGGTCTTCTACTTGTTCCGTGCTTGTTTTGTTGACTCTTTTTGTTTTCTCTCTCTTTTCTTCTTGCGTGGTCTCTCACCCCACGGACCAGTCTGGTGGTGCTGAGGTCGTCGCCGAGTTCAAATGGTGTGTGTGACAGCTCAACGCTCCGGGCTGTCTTTTTTTTTTTGGAGCCCAGTCACAGGATTATGTGTGTGTGCGTGCATGCGTGTGTGTGCTCACTGTAGGTCTCTCCCCCCCCACCCCCCCACCCCTGTCTACCTCTGTTTAGGGAACTCTCTAGCGGTCTGAGACTCTGTGTTCTCCCTCCTCTTCTCTCGTCCTCTCGCCAGGTGAACAGATGAGTTGTCTTCTTGCTCCGATGACTGGAAATGAGGTGAGGCTGTCTCCCTCTCAATCACCCTCTCTCTCTCTCTCCCCCCCTCCCTTCCCTCTTTCTCTGGGCTGTCAATGTGACCTAATCTGATGAAGGAACATTCCTATGGGAGGGTTCATCCTACAAGAGGCAGCATAGTGGAATGCTCGAGCTATCACACATCCTCTCTCACAGTCAGGCATACCACGAAGCAATTATATCGGCGCAGACCATCATGGAAATGTGAGCTCTGCCGATAAAGTTACTCCAAAGGTTGAAATATCCACGTTGAAATTCTTTTGATGGTTCGGTCAAGGGAAGAAATGAACTGGTTCTTATTATAGCGATGCAAAAGATGTAGTCAGTCTATCTTATCCAAGATGAGCAGGGCAATGCCTGAGAAGGCTTGTCCTGTGTGATGCAGCTGATTTCTGATATGGGGTTTAGAGTGGGTGCTGTCTGCTCGGCTCCTTCGACTGTTTAAAAAAAGGCTTGCCGGGGACGCTTGTGTGTGCCTGCGCCTGCCAGCTGAACTCACGCCCAGGGGGGGAACGAACAAGTGAAACGTCCAGGGGGGGGGGGGCTCCGGGCTCCCTACTGCTCCTGTGGTTCTCCGGAAGGGTGGGACTCGTGTTTGAGGTGGTTATGGTGTTGATGAGGGCAGCTGAGATCCACAGGGAAAGTGTTTATCACTCTGTCTCTCCTTCTCTCTGTCTCTCTCTGTCTCCCTCGCCCTCTCTCTTTCTCGCTCTCTCTCTCTGAGGAGGAGGAGGAGGAGGTTGTTTACGTTCCCTTGCTGCCCTGTGATAATGGTCCGCTGTTGTCGTCAGTTGGGTGTCCCGAGGGGCGAGGGCTGTCCGTCTCTCTGCTACGTGTCGTCTCCAGCTCCCTCTCTCAGGGCCTCTTCACATCGCCTCGTCTCAGGAATGTGCCCATTGTTTTCCTCTGCCAGTGTCACATATCTCCCACACTCTCTCTCTCTCTCTCTCTCTCTCTCACACACACACACACGGCCTCCAGTCAAGTGTTCGCTTCTCGGCGCTCGCGGTTTGCCGCCTCCCTCCGTCCTCCCTCTCTTCCGCGCTTCCGTTCTTTTTTCCCAAACTTCGGTTTGTTATTCCTGACCGCCGGCTAACCTGCCGTGAAAGCAGCGGAGCGTGGTGTTCTGCACTCTTTCTCCCTCTCGCCCTTCGAGTCACACCCCCCCTCCCACTCTTTTTTCCCTTCTTTCCCTTCGGCCACTTCTCCCTTTCACCTCTTCTCAACAAACCTACCCCCCCACCTCGGATACCGCTCACTGGAGCATGTCCAAGTTGTTGCCACACTTTGCCACACTGCATGTGTGCTTGTGTGCTTTTGTGTGTGTGTGTGTGTTACACCCCCCCCTAACTCATGATACTCCTGATAATCATTACCATGCCAGAACAGTGTAACAGATTGACCAAAAATAAAATGTGTTGAGACTCCCGCTTGTGTCCTCACACACATTCCGACCCTGGCACCTGTCTGGACCCCATGACTGTAGCAGAGGTGGTTTGGAACCACACCTGCTCATGATTAGGACTTCCCCTTGTCTGATATCCATTCAGCCTTAATATCTCCCAATGACCACACGGATATCCTCTTGGTCTAGTGGCAGAAATGTTGTGTGTTGTGAGCAGGGCGACCCAGGTTCAACGCCAGTTCGTAACCCCACACTCCAGTTCCACAGCTTTACCCTCTAATCTGGCAATAAAATAACTCCATGACATGTTTCTGCCATGTTCTAGAAGAGTGCTAAGTGTGTGAGCGAGTGGAGAAAGGCGGGGAGAAACCCCTAAGGTGGGAACAGGAGTTACTGACTTGTTAACCGAACGAGGCGTTTTGGAGAATTCACTTGGAATGTTAATCTCACTGTGAAACGTTCGGCCCGGTATTCACCATGCTCACAAGTCAGATGCTTATCTCAGGGACCAGTGACTTAACGCAACAGTTGTGAGTCTTGTGTGTGTGTACCAGTGTGTGTTTGTGTCTGCCGATGTGAGTCTACATTCATACACCTTAAGACCAATAGAATGTGGACCCGTCTCAGTGTACAGACACCTACTTGTTGAACCTCTCAATCCAAACTTGTGGGCATTAATATGGAGTTAGTTCCCACTTTGTTTCTATAACTGCTTTCGTTTTTCTAGGATGGCTTTTACAGACGTTGGAACACTGATGGGGATTTGCTTCCATGACTGGGCAGAAAGTACCACAGACACACTCCATAACCCTATGGGCAGCCTTCCCAGAAGAGTGGCAGCTGTTAAAGTCACAAAAATGGGACCAACTCCATTTGAATGCCATTGGTTTTGGAATGGGATGTCCAATAAGCTCATATAGTTATGATGGTCAAGCATTCACATACTTCTAGCCATGTAATGTCTGTGGGACTGTTTGTATTGAAAACATAGGATGAGGCAACGTGCGTGTGTGCACGTCAGTGAAAACGTGTTTGTGTAGGTTTTGATGTGAGCGAACATTTGTGTGTCAGAGTGTACGTCTATGGGAGAGTGTCGTGGCTGGTGTTACCTGTGAAAGGTATCCAGACCCCCTTGTTGAGGGTCTTCAGCCACTCCTCCCCCTGGCCACAGCTGTTGGACAAGAAGAAGTAGGATCCAGGACTGACCAGAACATCCCTGTTTCCACCTAGGGAAGGGAGGGAGGGAGAGAAAGGGGAGAGTGGTCAGGGAGAGTTGGGGAAGGGGAGACAGAGCGGGAGAAAGGTGGAGGGAGGGAGGGAGGGAGGGAGAGAGGGAGGGAGGGAGGGAGGGAGGGAGGGAGGGAGGGAGAGAGAGAGAGAGAGAGAGAGAGAGAGAGAGAGAGAGAGAGAGAGAGAGAGAGAGAGAGAGAGAGAGAGAGAGAGAGAGAGAGAGAGAGAGAGATAGAGAGAGAGAGAGAGAGAGAGAGGGGAGTGAAAGAGAAAGGGAGGGAGAGAGAAAGGGAGGGAGAGAGAAAGGGAGGGAGAGAGGGAAAGGGGGGTTATGGAGGGTACGGGAAGAAGATGGAGAGAGGGGGAGGGAGAGCAGGAGAGTGAGAGAGAGTGAGAGAAGTATCCTCAGCAATAAGAGTAAATATACATATGGCTCTAGACTCTATGATAGAGAACCAAACAAGGTCTGCATGCATTGGTATGGTTCAAAGACTTGATTAGCCTGGAGATATATCTGTGCCTGTCATAGCAGCCAGGAGGTATTTGTGGTTCTGTGTGTGTGTGCGCACGCACGTGTGAGTTATCAGAAATTCAGAGGGAGTCCAGACTCCCTCTGCTGGGCAAAACAGCCCGATATGACTGACACACAAACGTACACACAAACGTACACACACACTTACATGGAATACACACACATGCATGCACATACACACAACCACACCCACAAACAATCACACGTGGACACAAACACACATCTCTCTGAACGTGCTCGCTCTCTCTCTTTCCTCCTCACAAACACACCCGGACACAAACACCTGTCAATCTTAAAGCCCAGGCCCGTTTACGGGGCCTCATGTAAGTCCGTGGAAACATCAAGGAACAGTGAGGAAGACAGGGAACTCCACAACTGATGTTAATCTAGTATAACTTCTCTGTCATGTGAGGGAGGCTGGTCACGGTCATGTCCTCCTACGTGTGTGTGTGTGTGTGCATGTGTGTGTGTGTCTGTAAAGCATCGGCTGGACACCAGCCCAGTGGGAATCTGAGCCCCATCTCATCTCCAAGCACTTTCAGGGTCCACCAAGGGGGAGACAACCTCATCGATTTTCATAATTTAATTAAAAAAGACACTCGCGTCTGAGCCTTTTTTCCCTCCATTTTTTTCTCCCCTGCGGGGTTATTAATCATGTTATGGCTCACTTCCTGCAGCAATTAAACTATGCTCTCCACTCTCTTCCTCACAGTCCCCACAAGAGGAAGAGAGAGAGAGAAAGGTCATTAATAATTTGAGTAGAGGCATTTTTGTCAGCACCTGCCAGAGTTGTAAAAACAGTCTAGATAATTAGCTTATCTGTAGCTACACTCTGTCAGTGTCCAGTCTGTACAATAGGGACAGTGCTGTAGGCCGCTTCTGTTGCTGTTCTCCACTGTGGTCTCGGGCCCGTACAGGAGAACAGCCTTCTTAACCGACAGAATCTGCTGCAGCCTGTCAACCCAACTGGATGAAACAGTGTCTGTCCGACTGGTTCTCCGACCACCTCATTCTCATTTTTTCCCTCTCCTGTCCTCTCCTCTGCTCTCTTTTTTTCTGTGTTCATTATTTTGAGTGCCCCCACCCCCACCCCCTGTCCGACATCCGTCAAGTTGCCGGTGTAAATCACATGATTCGTTAGCACAGCCTTTGATCTCCTCACCCTCTCTCCCTTTATCCCTCCCCTGCCCCCTTCCCTATCGCTCATTCCAATCCCCCCCTCACCCTACCTACAAACCCTGGTTGACCCGTCACATCGTAACAAGACGCTCGTCTCCATCCTGACCCGTTTCCCCCCCAAACGCATCCCCTACACCCCTCACACCCTCCTGTCACCCCTCTTATATAGTCATCATGCACTGATGTCATTCAAGGGCACCATGACGCATCCTAATCCATTACACTACGTCCTAATCCCCCGGGGACCCCTCAAATCATGTTCTGTACGTGTTGGGGAGGGAACGGGCGGTGCATGAATACATGTGTGTGTCTGTCTGCATGCACATGACAGGTCTGCTGATATATGTGTGTGTGTGTGTGTGTGTGTGTGTGTGAGAGAGAGAGAGAGAGAGAGAGAGAGAGAGAGAGAGAGAGAGAGAGAGAGAGAGAGAGAGAGAGAGAGAGAGGAGAGAGAGAGAGAGAGAGAGAGAGAGAGAGAGAGAGAGAGAGAGAGAGAGAGAGAGAGAGAGACATTTTCGCATGGCCCACTAATCCCGAGGGGATGTGATCTAACTCTTTTGTGTTGCCTTCTTTGTGTCCCACCAGCCCATACAGTCACAGGATCAGTCCAGCACAGTCCTCAATGTTCTGCATGCACAGTAAACTTCCCTTACACTCGTGTAGGGAACTCTGAACAGTATCTTCTATCCGGAGGTCCACGGGAAACACTAGTACACAATGCATCTGGTTCATCTCTCATGATTGAAATGAGGTTGGAGATGTTGGAGATGGTTCTAAAGTTTCAGTAGCCACTGCCACTAACTTGTTCTACAAGCGATTAATAAACGCTTATAGTCCCTTGGTGGACAATGAAATTGACGTTGACTGATGCTGGGGTTGCTGGAACATGTCCATGGTTGAGTCTGTCTAAAGATGCCGGTGGTATTGGAGAAGAGGAGGAGGATGATGATGATGATGATGATGATGATGATGATGATGATGAGAATCATCACTACGATCATGAAGATCATGATAACGAGGGAATTGCTGATGAGTCATTGCTGATGAGGCTGAGGATGAAGGTTCCGCCGCAGATGAGGAAGATGGCTGGTTGGTCAAGCTGGCCCCAGCACTCACCTTTCTGTGCTGCTCCGTCGTACTTCCAGGACTTGAAGCAGGTGAGTCCCATACTGCAGGTGTGTGGGTCCAGCTCCAGAGATCTCCCCTACCAACCCAGCCTAGCCTAGCCAACGCTCTCCTCCAGTAGCCACACTCAGATCGTCCATGGTAGCCATCCAAGTGGGAATTGGCGTGGATTCACACTCCTCTACTTCCTGTTGACGGACCTCCTCCCCCCTGCTCCTACCATCCCGTTGCCGTCGACTCCCTGGGTGAAGACGTCCTTGTGGAGCCAACGCCGGCTGTCCCGCTCATTCTCCTTCTCCACTCTTTCGCTCTCTCACTTTAACCGTTCCCCCCCCCCTCTCTTTCTCTCTCTTTCTCTCTCTCTCTTTCTCTGTCTCTCGCTCTCTGCCTCTCGCTCAGTTTTTGAATCTTGTCCCCCCCCTTTCCCATTCTCCTCACCTTCCTCACTCTGCCATCTCCCACTCCTTCTGTCTCCTTCCCTCATTCATGTCCGTCGCTCCCAACCCCCCTCCTCCCCCCGCCGCCTCATTAAAACCCCCCGTCCCGTTAGAGTTGTGTGTATGTGTGTGTATGTATGGGGGGGGGGGGGAGTTGGACACACAGTTGAGGGGGGGGGGATGTAGGGAAGGGGGGCTCTGCAGCAGACGAGATCCTGCTCGGCCGCACACATACGGAGCCAAAACGTGGCCTCAGCATCCCTTCCTCCTCCCCCCCTCGCCTCTCCTCATCCGTCTCTCTCCCTTCTCCTCCGCCAGCTGTGATTACTTCTGCACCGAGTCGCTGGGCAGAGGCAATTTCCCTAATGTACCTTCCCACCCCCCCCACCCCACTCCCCTCGACCTCCCCCAGACCCCCCCCACCCCCCCCCCCTCTCCACTCCTTGCATTTAGTATAATAGCCATCGACGTGAGTCTCCCTCACATACACACACATGCGCGTGCATGACTGAGGAGGCAGTAAAAAGGAGAACGGACGGCCAGCGCGTTCAACTTTTGAACCGTCGTCCATTATGTTATAAGGAGTCTCTCTCCCTTTCTCTCTCTCTCTCTCCCCCCCCCCCTTACCCCCTTTCCACCCTCCATCCCCACCCCCCGTCCCACCACACACACACTCCACCATCGCGGTAGATTTACAGTCCTTGCCTGGCAGATTCTCAGGGAATTATCGATCCTGAGAAGGGGAGAAGAGAGCTTGACTTGGATTTTGGTGACGGGCGTGGCGAGTGCTTCTGCCGAGTGGAGGCAGGCAGGCTCCTCCTCGTGCTCCTCTGCCTGTGGCTAGTCCTGGGCCAGAGGGAGGGACGTGGGCCCACACCAGACTGGGCATGTCATTAGATGAGGGTGGCACCAGGACTCCACCATTTTAGACGGTGATGACACCTGTGTTTGACTGGGTAGTAGGATTATTTTTTTTCTGGGTTCATGCAATATGACTGGACCGCACATGATCCCAGTTATCAGGCAGGATGTGTTCCTTCTCTGTAGGTCTAGGCCTGGTACAAACCTCTACTGAGGGAGAGCCTTTTGTCTCTCCCATGCTTCTGGGTGATCTAAGAGCGATTCCGGTTTCTGCTTTGGTTACAACATGGGACAATTCCAATTACCACTGAGAGCTTTCACCCCCTGCTGTGTCAATAAACCCAAGACAACCCGATACACTCTTCATTAAGGGGCTTTGTGTGTGCGTGTGTGTGTGTGAGGATGCTCTTCAGAAAATGAAACCAGTCAATCTACCCTGACCCCCTCACTCCCGCCCCACTCCAAAACCACCTACTCTTTCAGTGTCACACATACTCGCACAAGCACACACACACATTCTTCATTCTCTCTGTGTTTTGCCGCTCGACCTTTCACTATAATAAACTAGCAGCACCTACTGGTTTCATTTTCATTTTTCATCAGCCTGCATTAAGGTCTTAATCCCTAATCTCCCTGCGGTCCAGTTTAGTCCAGTCCATCTCACCACGCTTGGAGAGTTAGTGGTCAACTGGTGGATTTACTTTATGACAGATGCATTGATTGGATTTAGCTTACTGTCTGATGTACTTACCGTCAAATGTTAAAAACTCAATATATCCTCTGGATGAGTGTATCAGTTTTTCACCATCTCATATTTCTTGATCTTTGAGATTTGTCTGATTGCGACGTGGTCCATTTGTTTTCCCGCAATTTTACTCTAGAGGGCAGCATCACACTTTTCTGGCTGAACCTTGGTGTACTGTGTACTAGGCTGAAGTGGCTCATGCTGGTTGTGGTCGTTTTTATCCAGTTGGTATTTCTTTCTTTGGTCAGGATTAGGCTGATACTGGATGTGTGCTTTGTGGAATCAAATGACTGTCCATGTTGTGTTTTTGAAGCTCTGTTATCTGTTCTGTCTGGTATTCTACCTCCTGCTGACTGACAAGACAAGTCAGTTGATGGAAGTTTATGGTCCAATTCATCATTACTGACTCTGAAAAGTGAATACGTATGCTGAGTTTGGGAATCAGACAGGTCTCCCTCAATAAAGAAACAACAATTTGTCAATTAAAAACCTAATTTAATTTGTGATAGACTGGAAACATTAAGAGCAGTTTAAAGAGCACTGTAAAGTACAATTTGAACACCCCCAACACCACCTAGCCCCTACCTTACCACCACCCACTGTGGTTAGGTGGGGGTGGTTAGGTGGGGGCTAGGTGGGTGGTGGTTGTATGTTAACCCACGCAACAACACAATAAAAGCACTGCTTAAAGAGGCAGTCCTTACCACAAGGCTGTCGGAGAGAAATCTAACAAATCATTTAAACGTTCCTTGCCTTCGAATAATGACACCTTGTTTACGTTAAACCAGCTTTGTTGACAGACTTTGTATCTTTCTTCTCAAAGGCCACATTTAATGGCAAACTTATTTATAAAATAGAGGGCTAATGTTAGCTAACGCAGTGGTCATAAACATTGGAGTCTTGCATGTCAGAGAATTGACTATGCCTTCAGCAGGGTCGGGTCAGGGCAGGGCATTAGTTTGTGTCAACACCATCTGGAGAGTCTTAAACTCTTCACAACAACAACTAAAAAGTTAGATGATTTTTTTTGCAATTCTAATACCCATATGTCACCATGGGTCATGTGTATGGGTGAACAATATTCAATATTCTCCAGTTTCATACATGTACGTATGTTCATACGATATGCAAACGGAATTGTTCACATACTGCACTGCTCACTTAACATCTAAATAGACATTCAGAAAGCAATGTCCACTAGGAGTCAGGTCAGTGAGCAGGTGTTTACGGGTGGTTTAAAGGACGGGGGAAGGATGGGCGCAGGCGTGTGGATACCAGAATTTGGGGCATGCATTCTGGTGAGGCTGATTGATTGTGTAACAGCTTACACAGCAGAGATGGTGGACATTATCGTGAGGTTGAGGTGGGTGGAGGAGGAGGTGAGGCCCCTCTGGGGGGTGATGTGTCCAGAATCGGCTGCTGCCCTTAGTAGTACAAAGATGGGTAAGTCAGACAGAAGTGACCTGTTGGTGGAGTTGATGGTGGTGTTGTTGATTTTGGAGAGGGTAGAGGTGGTAGTGCAGTTTTGCTGGGTGCCTGTTCCCACAGGTGTGGTGGGGAAAGAAAGATGAGATGAGGCAGATGAGGTTTGCGAAGGAGGCCAGGACAAAAGAGAATGAGGATATGAAGGTACCATTGGTAGGGCATCGATAAATGTGGTGTGTTGGTAGCTGGAAAGAAAGGTTATTCCATCATCGAACAGGTGTGTTAGGAGTGTGTAATGGAGAGCAGGAGTGAGGATGTGGTGTGGAATAGGCTGAATTTTGGGAACACAGCGTTGAATGCAAATGTCATGGGAGAGGTCATGATGGCTTGTGATTGGTGGAGGACATTAGAACATGTATTGTTGCACTGCGAGCTGTTTGATTTAGACAAGGAGAGGTTGGTTGAGAGGGTCAGGGTGGTGGAAGAGGGACGGGGTGTGATTTGGGTGGTGGTTGGGGGTGGAGGGAGGAGCGAGGTGGGTAGATTTCTTAAAAACACTGAGTATACGAATATGGTGTACTGTACGGTGTTTGCCCTGACTGACCACACACTCCTGCATAGTATGTTGGTGGTGTATGTGTAACGGGGGTGTAACAGACATGGTCTTGCTCCGTCAGAAGGCTTCCTGGACCGATGTTCGGGCTCAAACACGCCACCTCTGACTGCCAAGCGCAACCACTACCAGCTACGCCAAAGAAAAGCTAGCTCTTCGTTGACGCGGGTGGCCTGTTACATACATGAGGAGTGAATTTCAACGATTCACAGCGGTTACATTATGCACCTTTAAGTTGGCTGTGATGCATCAATCAAAGAAGAAGAAAATGAATGCAAGATATGTGCGATGCTGATGTTCTTGTGGCTCAAATATATGAGGTCATACACACACACACACACTGTATGTACTATACTAAATAATCTGCATATGGTCTACTGTTATAGTCAAAGATTGACACTGAAATCCCACTGGCAGTAACTGGTATTTGAGTGGAACGGTGAAAATGGGCTTCAAGAACCTCCAACTTCACGAAGGTGCTTCAAGGTGATTAATTTCAATGGACTTTTGTTTAGATGTTACTGCTGATAAGACCCCCTATGTTCTGTCAAACACAGTAATTAACACACAAAAATTGAGATATAAGATCAGCAACGAGTCAAAGCAAGTATTACCCCCCCCCACCCCCCCCCCCCCCCCACACACACACACACACACAAACATACACTCAATTTTGACCTTTGGCCAGTGAGTGACTGCCCTTTGACTGGGAGGGGCAGAATGGTCTCAGATTCAGTGTTGGAAACCAAAAATTTATATTTATAAATATTTTTCTGTATCAATAAAACTAAATTGTGTTATATTCGTATTATTGTAATCTTTCACATTGGCTAAAAGACAACTTACTTATAAACTCAACTTTCCGTGCATCTGCCAACAGTGTCGTGAAGACACATTTTGCCTTTGTTCCTGAACGACAGTCGCCATTTTGCTCGTTGGCGTCGTAAACATAACGAGCTAGCAATCTAGCAGAGCAAGCTGACTTCAAATATCATCTATCTGGAGAGTACAGTGTGTCATTACAGAACCTGAAATAACCGGTTGTTAAGGTGGGGATATTTTTATATTTAAGAGAGAAATGTACCGCTCTACGTTACGTCAAACTCGCTCGCTGCCTTAACAACACACCGTACAGTAACATAGCCCAGCTAGCCTAGATTTGACGTCGCCATTGACATTGTATTGGCTACAGCTTCGCTACTGTATGTAGCTAGCCAGCCCTATGATGCTAGCTCAGAAGGCTAGACAGTACTTACTAGCAAGTCAGCTAACAATAACCAGCGACTCAAGTGTTTTGTCTATTTGCATTTTGCCACACTATAGCATTATCTACTCCAACCTCCCAATACCACGGAAGCGACAGCTTGGCTACTAGCTACACACTAGTAGCCAATGTGACTTCTTATCTTAACTAAATGTTTGCAACATCACGTAATTTAGCTAACTAGACTTGGGGCTAGATTGTTTTGTCAGTAGTTCAGGCAGGGACACACCTTAAGACAAGCTATTGATTTACTGGAGCGACCCGGCGGTGACTAGCTTTTCCAGGGGTCAACATTTATTGAGTATACGTTGCTAAAATGTACTCTATTAAATTCAATCACACGTAATCAAATAACCTTTTGGCTGTGTCCACAGCGGTGTTTACGCTCACATCTAAGAGGGTGTCAATCTATGATAGAAGAGCCATCTTCTCACTAAGGAAATAGGAACTCCTCTATCCGAGGCTTGGGGCACGGCCACCTTTCATTGCAGCTGGCTTCGTATCAACAGCGTAGCTATATCAATAGGAATGCTTGGGGATAAGCTTTCTGCATCGTAACATTTTATTGCATTCAATGTGTGGGACTCCTTGTTTGGCAGATGCGGCGGTCGAAGCGGCTACGCTCGCCCGATGGCTGGGTCCAGGAATACAGCTGGGAGGAGAAGGTGGAGGTTCGCAAACGTCTGCGGCGAAGCTCCCAAAGCGGTGACAGGGACAAGAAACCCCTCAGGCAGTATCACCACTTCAAAACTTACGAAAGGTAAAGTGTGTTTTGCTCAACAAGCCATTATCATGTTTTTGTGATGTTATTCTGTGTGGTGTACAGGCTGGTGAAGTGGACAGGAAAAAAATGTGTTCCTACGTTACATCAATGTTCAACTCAACATAGAATGTCTGGTGGACATTGTCAAAGTCTGTGAATGAATCGTGTCGTGAAGGAACATTGCGTTTATCATTTAGCAGATACTTTTGTCCCCAGTGAAGTATAAGTAGTTCCAGTAGAAAGTACTGCAATGTAACTGCATCTCAGCGACTAAATTATATAAGAAGTGATTGGTGCCTCTATGTTTATGTTTCAATCTTTCAAATGTTTGGCAAACGTTTATTTGAAGCTTCTTTCCAGCTGTGTGCACGAACGGGCCTTTGTAAGGTCCCAATATTGTGTGATCCCCAGGATTGTGTCATTTTCCAAGTCATCCACAAATGCAACAAGATACATTTAAAACGCACAGCAACCACATCATAATTCCTGCTATAATTGTTTGCTGCCTCAGGACATATGGAGCACGATGTCATCTCCACTGCTTTCCTGTGAAGGATTGAATCTTAACCCTCGTGCTGCCTTCGGGTCACATGACCCAAAGGTTCATAACGAACCATTGTTGTGTTTACCCAATTTTACCCAATACAAAAACAAATAAAAATTATTTTCTTTTAACCATTCCAATGTGGGGGGTCTGAGACAGCCCGACAGTTAAAAGAAAATGCTTCACTTTGTTTTTGTATGAGGTAAATTTGTCGCAATACGACGGTGGGTCACAATGACTGATGGGTCAGAATGACCCGAAGATAACACAAGGGTTAAGTGAGTGGCAAGAGTGCGCTGTGAGGTCGTGGGATATTCTGTGGATGGATTTACAACTAAAACATTGACAGGTGCAGGCATCCCAGTCAGGCATGTTGTGAGAGGAGAGGGTCGACCAGGCATAGCCTAGGCCCCAGCACGAAGGGAGACCCCTTCTGGAAGACACCCGATGCCCATGGTGCCTCAGAGGTGAACACACAAAGTGCCACCCGGCGTTCGTGCTGAAAGGGGCCGATGGGGAATTGAGTAACTTCTGCCACCAGCGTGTCACCACCCCCCGACCCCGTCTTGATCCTGCATCCTCTGGGTTCACCCTAGCGGCGCTCTCCTAGTCAGTACTGGCGCCTGCAGTGGGTGGCTGGGTCACAGCATGTCTGTTTGCAGGGTGATATGGTAGAGTTATGTAGAGCAGACTCTGATCCTTGTCTCGATTACCCGTGGTTATTTAAAAGCTGTGATATCGAGCCACGGTTCTGCGCGCGCGCGCGCTCACCAGCCCCTCCTCCCCCGTGTCCGCAGGTGTCGTGTGGACCCCGGGAGGCTGGAGGGCAGGGACCAGCGGGCCAGGGAGCCCAACGGGGCCCCCACAAGCCAGGGGGCCCACAGCGACCCCCAGGGGGAGCCGGCCAGGGCCGAACCGGCCAGGGACGAGAAGAACAGGGACGAGAAGAACAGGGAGTGGCATCATTACAGCAAGTCGTCAGCGCGCAGCGGCCGGAGCCACAGGAGCAGCCACACTCGCCACCGGTCCAGACGCCATAGCCGGACTCAGTCGGACTCGGTATGCCCCCACCCCCCCCACCCCCCTCCCTCCTCCTCCTGCTACCTCTCCAGCTGCACTGCCTGCTCCGTCCCTAGGTGCTAGGATGTAGGCCTGCTCTAGGCAGTAGGACAACTATTATCTTCGGTTGTTGGCGTATTCCGAACGGTTTCATTATTTAATTTGTAACCTTACAAAAGAACATATCATCTCATCTCAAATAGCTTTATAGTTTGACCCAAAGTAAGAATTGGGCTTTTCTTGATCAAATGGACAGGTTTTGGACCTGTGTCATTTAGCTGAGCCATCAGGACCCAGGATGATGTAACTGTCACTCTAATATAATGTCACTACTTCTTCTCTCGTAAAAAAAAAAAAAAAAAAAAACTTCCTGTATTGTTTCATGTCTGAAAATGTTGTCGCCATGTTTTTCTTCTGTAACACACACCATGTGGTGCCACCTGTGCGTTTCTCGGGATGCGTTTGAATTGTCTGCTGCTGCCGCCGCCGCTGTGGCCCTGCCCTTCCCTGGGGGGCGTCCCAACTGCACGCCGACGAAAACCCTCCTCCCCCTCTCCGCCGACGAACCCTCCCGGGCCGACGAACGCCTCCTCTTCCTGTCCCTGGTCCCGGCGGCTTGTTGATGACGATGACGGTGCCCGTTGCCACCCCCCCTCCTCCACGCCTGCCCCGTTCGGCGCCCCCCCCTTCTCGCTGCCACCCCCCCTACTTCAGAGGAACCAGAGAAGGAAAAAGTCCCGGAGTTTTGAGGATGACGAGGAGGGTCACCTGATCTATCACAATGGACTCGTACTGAAAGCAAGATGTACAGCACACCCACCTCTTTTCCTCTCTTGTCTCTGTATATAACCCTTCTCGTTTCATGTTTCACCAGAGTGTAGGCTAGCTTTGGGGCGTTTCGGGGGGAGAGGCAAAATTGGCCCTCCCCCCCTCTTTAGTGAACTGTATGTTGTCAAACGGTTGAGTTTTCAACACTCTTTGTTTGACTCCATCTGTTTCGTTTCTTAAACGAGGCCAGGTTAGAAAGATCAGCTAGTTTAGCTCGCAAGATCAGCTAGTTGTCTAGTTTCAGAATTGACTAAAACCAACGTTAACCTGTGTGTGTGTATCTTGCTACATCGAGGCGACAGCTAGTCTAGTCAGGTTGTATGTTCAGCAGCTCCATTCTGCCGTGCTGACTGTGTGCTCTCACCCTCCGCAGACGAGATTGTGTCCACGCTAGGAGAAGGAGCCTTTGGGAAGGTGGTGGAGTGCAAAGACATGATGAAGTAAGCGGCAACACCTGTGCCCGCACCTTTTATAATTCATATTATTTTTCACTGACCCTGAAAATGGGATTATTGTGATCATAAAATGCCTCCCTGTCCCTGTGTTGTCCCTGTCTCCTTGTTCGTTGACAACCACCCCCTCTTCCAGAGACGAGTACCGTGTGGCGCTGAAAATCATAAAGAACATTGACCGCTACCGTGAGGCGGCCATGTCGGAAGTGGAAGTCCTGGAGGAGATGAACTCCCTGGACAACGAAGGCAGATTGTGAGTCGACCGAGGCTTCACCAAACCGACACTTAATAATAATAAGTGACATTTTTATAGTGCCTTTCCCGAGCTCAAGGACACTTTTCAATGCTAATACAGTACAAAAACATGGACAAACACGAAATGTAAAAAGCATCAAGCAATCAAACACAGAAAACACTCGAGAGACGAGATCTAGGGACAGAGGAGTCCGAGCCCAGAGGACCTGAGAGAGCGAGTCTGGTTGTAGGGGAGAAGCCATTCACTGAGGTAGAAAGGTGACAAACCGCGTAGTGATTTAAATGTTGGGTCAGATGGCTGAGCGGTTAGGGAATCGGACCCTACTTGCCTCGGGGGGAATGTCCCTGTACTTACTGTAAGTCGCTCTGGATTAGAGCGTCTGCTAAATGACTAAATGTAATGTTTGCTAAATGTAAATGTTAGCCAGTGTAGTTCAGACATGATGGGAGTAATGTGAGCTGACATCCAGCGCTCACCTGAGAGCAACAAGCTCTGGTTCAATCCAGGAGAGGCTGGATTGAACCAGCCTCTCCTCTCTCTTCCTCTCCTCTTCCCCCAGTGCGTGCGTGCGTATGCTGGACTGGTTCGACTACCACGGTCACATCTGCATCGTGTTCGAGCTGCTCGGCTTGAGCACCTTCGACTTCATCAAGGAGAACGGATTCCTGCCCTTCTCCGTCCACCAGATCCGTCACATGGCCTACCAGATCATCCGAGCCGTCTGCTGTGAGCTCTGCCCCCTTTTCTTATCGCACATGCTGCCTTGTGGACAGACGATTAGATTTTATCTGTGTTATTTTTATATTTATCTTGCTCAGTCTACTTGCCGTTGTTCTTTTCTAACTTGTCTGTTTCTGTGCGAGTACCAAAGCCAAATTCCTTGAATGTGTGTATACTTTGCCAATAAAGCTGGTTCTGGTTCTGATGCTAACGTCACCACACAGAACTACAAAGCCCCAGATAAATACCTGATGTCTATCCAGGAAACAAGTGGCTGATTTTCTCGTAGAAACGTTCTCTCAAAATACTTCATATGGTTACATATCTATGTATGTTCTGTTGTCTCTTTAGCTATTTGGGGGAGTTGGAAGTCTAGGTTAGTTCTGGCAGCAAATGTAGTGTACTTGACAAGCTGAAAGTCACACTGCGTTTCATTGGGTGTGTTCCAGTCCTTCATAGGAACAAGCTGACCCACACTGACCTGAAGCCCGAGAATATCCTGTTTGTCAGGTCGGACTACGACATTAAATACAACTCCAAAATGGTAAGTTGTATTGCGACATGTACACCAAAGATTGTGCGCTATGTGGTGGTGTGTGTTCCTAACCTGTTACCCATGGCACGTGTGTGTGTGTGTGCGTTCCAGAAGCGCGACGAGAGGACGCTGAAGTGTTTGGACGTGAAGGTGGTGGACTTCGGCAACGCCACGTTCGACCACGAGCACCACACCTCGGTGGTCTCCACGAGGCACTACCGCGCGCCAGAGGTCATCCTGGGTGTGTAGACACACACACACACACACACACACTCTCAATCTCTCACACACACAAACTATTCTAAGGTGGGTCTAAAGGTATACAGTACCAGTCAAAAGTTCATGGGAAAATGTGGCCAAACCTTTGACTGGCACTGTATATATATTTTATTTTACACCTGTGTATATCTGTTGAAGTGTTTTGTGTTCCCCTGCTCAGAGCTGGGCTGGAACCAGGCGTGCGACGTGTGGAGTCTGGGCTGCATCCTGACAGAGTACTACCTGGGCCTCACCCTCTTCCAGGTAGCCAGGGGACGATAGAGAGACCACAGCCGACCTCTCACCTCACAATTGTACGCGTAGCAACACCCTTTCGGTCCAATGTGGACTGACCCTTCTCTCTGCTGTGTTTCAGACCCATGACAGCAAGGAGCACCTGGCCATGATGGAAAGGGTTCTGGGCCCCATACCAGCCCACCTGCTACAGAAAACCAAGTAGGTCCTCACTTCCTGGACCCGTGTATAAACGGTGGTCAATGATCATGCAGGGGGAGCGTTCGGGTTTATCTGTCTGAAATAGCCTCGTCATGCTTCCCACGTAATCTGTTCTGTTCCAAGACTGCTAAATGGAAACTTGGAGGTGTTGAATTCCCCCAATGAGAGTCATAGACTCGCCGGTAGTTGCTGTTTGGTTGGCGCTCTGCTTTCGAAGCCTTTGGGAGAGCCGGTTTGAATGACTTTTTAATTTGACCTCTCTAGAAAGCGCCGCTACGTGCATCACGAGCGTCTGGACTGGGACGAACACAGCTCCTCAGGACGATACGTCCGGAAGCACTGCAAACCCCTCAAGGTACAAACCATGTCTTTTTCTCTTTAGAGCGCTCCTCAGAAATGGGAATCCTGCCGTTTAAATCAAGTCAATTTGAAATGAGTCAAGTGGGAAATGGCCCTCTTCGCCGCATGCGAAAGCCAAACCAGGTTTAGCGAGCCAACCGGCTCAGCCTTTGTCTGCTGTGTAGACCCACAAAAATTGTACTGGTGTTAACCCCCGCTCCCGATTCCCCCCCCCCCCCCCCCTCCCCAGCAATACATGTTGTCTAAGAGCTGGGACGACGAGCAGCTGTTCGACCTCATCCACGGGATGATGGAGTACGACGTGTCCAGGCGTCTCACCCTGGAGGAGGCCATCTGGCACCCCTTCTTCGATCCTCTTAGGAAAGACCGTCGGAAATGACCCTGGCCTGCGCGCCCACGCTGTACAGAGGGGAACCAAGGCGTACACGCGTACGCAGACACTGCAATTTCTGCTCTCCAAAGGAGATTCGTACAGACTGCATCAGTCCTCCTACGAGATTACCTGTCTGTTGACTTGCGGCTGTATGTGTGACTGTTTTCTAAGCTTCTATTTATGTACTTATTTTCTTTTTGATGATCGCTGTTTTGATGATTTGTGATTGTTTAATAAACCTGTTCATGTTCTCAAACTTGATCCAAGAAGTGGCATGCTTTCTATTCATGACAAAACCCTATAACAACCATGAAGTCGGCATAAAAATAAATATCTGGTTGATACAAGCCAATTTGCTTGGGTAGCTTCATTTTATTAAGTTTGGTAAACAATTCATAATGTTTGAGGATGTAGATAAGTGATTGTAATGGTATTTTTCAGCCAGGTGATGGCAATATTGACCCAAACTGACTAGATTCAGACAAAGATTTCAGGGCATAGAGATTGACCTATCCATGTCTTAGTGATCGATTGGCGAATCATTGGCTTGACAGTGATAATGTGTTAATGTACTTCGTATGGAAGTATGCGAAGGCCAAAATTATTTTCTCTCCGTAAGTCCAACGCTTAGAATATCAGTCACGTTTACAAGAAGGGAAAGCGGTGCTTGATTTAACGTTAAGTATATTACTCTTGCACCGTAAATTAACTGGGGAGGATACTTTCTCTTTGGAAGTGTATATTATCTCCATCCTATGTGGGACTGGCTGGACGGTCCTGACTGCGCGTAACCAATCACCACAGTCGCGCAGCTGTTGCAAGCCAGCTTGTGGATGTATTTCGAAGATGCTCGGCTATGAAACGGTCATTCTACTGATGACTCGACTACTTTAACAAAGTCGGTATCTGACATCAGCACCTCTAACCGCGGGAAAGCAGCAACATAAATAATATTAAAAGTGTTTAAACCATTTTGCCGTCTTCAAAATGGGAAGTCCATCAAACTCAGAGGAAAAAACGACGAAGTCTAACACAGATAAATTTAAAACTAAACACTGTAAGGGCAGTTTGCCCACGGTGTTGTTTATTGTGTTGTGGTTATGTTCCGTGGTATTTTGTTTACTGGTTAACTTCAAAACGTCTCACCTGGAATACAGAGTGCGCAAGCTGGAAACTGAGAAAACGTATCCGCAGCATCCCGACTCAACTGTGCTGGATGAGAACGGGACTGTACCTCATCTTCAAGTTATGATTGAAAAGCTTGTGCAAGAGGTAATGTTTTTTTCATGTCTAAATGCTCTGGGCCACATGCATGTCTTCTTAATACAAGCACAGTGATATAAAGTATTGAGGAGCACGATTTTCACACCAATGTGGAACAGAAAGTGCTTCACGCAGATAAATAATTCGTTTGGAGATGGTTTGTGTTGCTCTTCTCTTGTCAGCTGATTCGTAATACATCTTTAATGATACAATTGATAACAACATACCATTTAATCATCTACATCGCACATTGAAGCCTTTCCCACCTTTATCCTCTGCCAGAGGCTGAATCTACTGCTTCCCAAACTTCGCCTGGCCAGGGAAGTTGTTCCAGAGTGCACCTGTCCCCCAGGTAAATCTCTCCTCTACTCCGGCTGATGGCTCCCACCACCGTCATGGATGCTGATAGAATGTTAAAGTGTTTATATAATATACAGAATAGAATGCACCAGATGAATAATGTGCGTCACTGGTGGAACCAAGGTGTGGAAGCTGCAAAAAAGCAATATTATAGTACATGTTATTCAATAATGTTAGTTGTATTATTATTAGCATTATTTAAACTACAATATGATTATAATTTATGGTGGCGCCGGGTCAGACTGTTCCTCCATGCCTTCATGCCACCCTACAACTGCCTCCTGCCACTCCAGGTGAAAATGTCTTGATCCGTCCCTGCTGTGCATGATAAGTGTTCGAGTAGCCCATTTATCAGAGCTTGTGTGTTTGTGTGTGGAGACTAGCAGAACAATAGCAACCTGGACTGAGTGACACCGAGGTCCAGTCTGGCCCAGAGGCACAACGCTGTTTATACAGTTGATGCAGCAAAAAAAGAAAGAAAGAAAAAATGCCTCTCTCATATCCCACATGTGGAAGTTATAAAGACTCCAAAATGTGGTCTCTCACATCCATGGAGATTGCTGCTTGACAGAATGGATTTATTGTGCAACCTCAAACGTAGAACATTCAGATTTACAACCTCCTTCTGAACGAAAACGGAGCACATAGACGTGTGCTTAACCATGTCTGAATTGGTACACTTTCCGATACGCTCTCATGTTTTCACTCTTGTTTTAACGCCATTTGGTATTTTATGTCAGAGATAAGCTGTGGGAGGCAGAGTTACTGCCTGGACGTGCACTTGGGTGCTATCAGGCATTTAGCCATGCACTACGCATGAGCCCACAGTGACACAGCTCACCTCTGTGTTTTGGTCCCGTGCTACCTCACTTCTTCTTGAGCGCATCTGGTCTTCCACCTTTCACGCTGCTGGTGGTTGGGGGGTGGTGAATAAATTCATGGTCACGGTTGCTGATCGTCGGAGATGATGGTTTTATTTCCTGGGGTTCCTGAGCTAGAAGATGGAGCTGAACCAGAGAAGTTCTTGAACCTTTTCAGGGTTCTTGTGAGCAATCTAAAAGTTCTGGAACATGGATTGGTGAATTGCCTTGGGAAATTCAGGAGTGTCCAGTTAGACTCAGTCCATATGAGCCTCCAAACCTAAAAACATGATAGAAGAGACCGGAACATAATCTAATAACGATAACAAAGCTTGTTAATATGCCCCTGCGGCACACACTCAAAGGCCCTGCAATTTAGTTGTTAATGACAGCTGTTTCTTAAGAGGGCTCTTGCCCTGCATCACCACATACACTACATTCCTACGTAAAGGGATTGTTGACTCAAACAACCAAAATCACATTGGTTTCCTCCAGCGAAATAACTTCTATGGCTGGCGATATCCCTTTAAGCTGTTTGTGGGACGGAAGCTTTGTAACGCAGCCTCTGCTCCTCATGCGCCAGTGTCTCCCAGCGATGCAGGTGGTCCCCGGGCCAATCTCTCTGGTCTCCACCTTGGGATTTATGAAGCCATTCACCCCCAAGGAGCCCTGGGACTTAGCTTGTCTCAGCTCAAGCATCTCCATTGTGCTTAGTCAAAGAGACATAAGGAGGGTTTCAATGGAGCAGAGTGCTCCAGGGGGGTGTGACCGGACAGGCCTCCTCCGATGCTTGCTTTTTTGGTGCACCAACAGCCTTCTGTGGCAAAGTAAATAGATGAACCACTCTGGGTTTTGGGTCTGTGTCGTGTAGTGTTGAGTAATGGAGTTTAATGCTCCATCGGTACTCACTGGCAGCAGGCTGACCCCTTAAGTATATTGAAGGGTAGTTTCCAGTTTCTAGCCTAAAGAAAACATCATGTTTTAGTGTACTTAATGCTTAAGCCAATGTGTCACAATATATCACTTCTGTAACTGTTGAACTTTCCAGAATCCGGTCTTTTTTCTGGCTCCGCCATGTTTACGTTGAAAATACATGAATCTATCATGATACGGCTGCTGGAGAATCGCTGTCTAAATCACTGAACATTAGCTCACGTGTGAACAGTGAACACTGTATGAGCAATGCACACAAAGTGGACCACAGTCAGGGTATTATAAACACCTCTGGCATGCTCCAATCGTACATATCATGTCTAGACCAGAGGTCAGGTATCCTTCATCTGGCTGTGTTTGGCTCTTCAAAGCCCGCAGCCGCACAGGCCCTGAAATGACTAGAAACCCATTCCATATCGCGCAACATGCTCTCTCGGGCCTCTTGTATTTCATAGCTGGAGCTTGATATTACCTTCTGGAGGTAGAGGGAAGGGGAGGGGAGGGAGAGAGAGAATCTGAAAGAGAGAGAAGGTGAAGGTGGAGAGAGACAGAGAGACGTTTGGCAGCATGGAAGCTGTGGGACCTGCCTCAAGGCTTCATGGGACGGATGTTAAAGTGTTTAGTGGTGCACATCCTGTGAGCTGTAGAGATGGCCGAAGCAGACAAGCTGGAGAGTTGTGTGTGTGTGTGTGTGTGTGTTAACACCGCATGCATTTGACCCAAAAGAGTGCAGCTCGTTGGGGGTCAGATGGCTGAGCGGTTAGGGAGTCGGGCTATTAATCAGAAGGTTGTTGGTTCGATTCCAGGCCGTGCAAAATGACGTTGTGTCCTTGGGCAAGGCACTTCACCCTACTTGCCTCGGGGAGAATGTCCCTGTACTTACTGTAAGTCGCTCTGGATAAGAGCGTCTGCTAAATGACTAAATGTAAATGTAAATGTAAATCCTATGAAAAAAGTATTGTAGAAGGAATGACAACATAGATAGCAGGGAGGGGGAGAAAGTGATGCAAAATGATAGAGGAACTGTACAATCTTCTTTTAGAGACAGAAAGATCAACTTTGGTATTTTGAGTCTCATTGAATACAACTACAGGTTTAGGCAAATCTACAGTACGTCTGCATTTTGTGCTGAACTTTGTGGTTGAGATTAGAGACAGGGGTCCAAATGTTTATTTAAATTACCAGTCTGTACGTACTTGGTCCAACATATGAGCTAAAAAGCAACAATGAAAGTTTCGTCCTGAAATGCCATTTATTGGAAGCATCTGTCCTTGGGTCTGTGGGAGGGCATGTTGGCTGGTGTTCAGCTTTGCTGTGAAAAAGTCTCTCCCCTCCTCTCGCTCCTCTCTCTCTCTCTCTTCTCTCTCTCTCTCTCTCTCTCTCTCTCTCTCTCTCTCTCTCTCTCTCTCTCTCTCTCTCTCTCTCTCTCCTCTCTCTCTCTCTCTCTCTCTCTCTCTCTCTCTCTCTCTCTCTCTCTCTCTCTCTCTCTCTCTCTCTCTCTCTCTCTCTCTCTCTCTCTCTCTCTCTCTCCTCTCTCTCTCCTCTCCTCTCATCTCCCCTCCTCTCGCTCCTCTCTCTCTCTTCTCCTCTTCTCTCTCCTCTCATCTCCCCTCCTCTCGCTCCTCTCCTCTCATCTCCCTTCCTCTTTCTCCTCTCATCTCCCTTCCTCTTTCTCCTCTCATCTCCCCTCCTTTCTCTCCTCCCTCTCCTCTCCTTTGTCTCTTCTCTGTCCTCTCCCTCTCCTCATCGCTTCTCCTTCCACTATACTCTACCCTCCGTTACTTGCCTCTCCTCTGCACACCTTGGAGTTCTTTGCCACACCTCGCATCTCCTCTTCTCATATCCCCGCCTCTCACTCTTCCCCTCCCACCCCTCTCTCCTGTCGGCATTTCACAATTCCAGTGAATAAACGTGAGGCCTCTTAACTCCCGAGATGGAAGCGGGGGTATGGAAACCATTATGGCATGTTGAGTTTAATTACCCAGAATCTGAGGTGATTGGAGTGGAAGATGGTGAAAGTGAGAGATAGAGAGGGAGAGAATGAGAGAGAGAGAGAGAGAGAGAGAGTGAGAGAGAGAGAGAGAGAGAGAGAGAGTGAGAGGGAGGGAGGGCTTCTCATAATGCACCACCCTCGATTGCCGCTGATGCGTGGATGTTTCTACCGTTTGACTGAAACAACTCTGACTTTCTTGAACGGGACCTCATGTAGAAGAGGGTGTTTTTGGCCTTAAGCGGTGTGTGTATTTGTGTTCTGCCTGTGTGTCCGCGCTTGCGTGCTGCATCTCTCTATTATGTCTACGACGGCTCTCCCCTTTTGAAAATAATCTGTTCTTGTTCTCGGCCGTCAACACAGACACTCCTCATGCCACATGTCCCGCCCAACAAAAATATCACCCAGACCGAGTCTTAGGGTCATTTGGGGATGGTATCTCTGTGTTCTCTGATCTATGGGCATGTGTGTGTGTGAGGGCGTGCATTTGAATACGTTGAACGCATCAAACAAGAGCCCTTAACGAACGCTCACACCCTCAGCTCCCTCACCTTTCTTTTAAGTGTTGCATAACCCCTTGACAGCTATTCACCGACTGACGACAGACTGGGACTTAGTTGGATCTTCCACGCCCCGTTTGTCTTAAAGGGAGTCTCGTTTTCAGGCTAGGGTATCTTGTTCTCTCCCTAATCCCAACGCCCAGCTCCAAATCAGCCTCCTTACACCCCCCACACACACACCCTGTAGAGATCTGATGTTGTAAAACTAGGTGTTTGGAGTGTGGTAACAATTGCTAGACGTCTTCGTAGGTCAGGCTTGATTTGGTACTGGTTCTGGCTACATTCTGGTTCTCCAGACAGGGAAGTATTTAAAGTATTTGAGGAGGAAAATAGGTTAACTGGCATTTGACCCACATCGACCCAGTTTAGGTTGGGTTTGGTATTGTAGATGTGTGTGTGTGCATGCGTGCCGGCATGTGATTGTGTGTGTGTGTATGTGTGTGTATGTGTGTGTGTGAGAGAGACAGAAAGAAGGTAGCTGACCTGACCCTGTTTTCACAGCCAGAGCCAATCTTAATAGCTGATCTCTCCAGTAACTCCAGTGAGCCAGAGAAGCCAGGACTGCTTTCACCCTGTGTGTGTGTGCATGCCTGTGTGTGTGTGTGTGCTTTCTCACATACTTCCATATCAAGGTCGTGTGTGTCCCCTGAGGACTAGGGGGAAGTGGATCTTTGACTGTGGTATTAGGTCCATGTATTGGTTGAACTGTAAATGTTCTGCAGGGAATGTTCTGGAAAAGGGCAAGCTGATCTGAACTTCCTTGTCACAACAGAAGTAGCCTACATGGCTGCACACCATCAAATCATGACATGTATAATACTATCATGTCACATGTTACAAACGCTCATAATGTTGGGAAACTTCACCCAGTTTCTGGACCTAGCCTATTAAATGAACGTAACATTTGTTCAGCTGGAAAGAAGAAGCAGTCCCACTGATATCCAGCTTGTTTGTTGTTTCTGTCAATTCTGGCACAGCCTAGAAGTGAATCAGACAGTATGGACTGTTGAGCCTGCTTTGCGTGCAGCGCTTGTTCCTTGATGACAATCTGCTAATGAGCCCTACTGTTGTCGGCTGTGATTGGGAGATACAGTGGTTGGGCAGTAATCCCCCTTCTTCCCGCTCCCTAACTCCATTGAAGGGCCTCTTCGCTCGCTTGCGCACATATTTACTTGCTTTTCTATCACACACGCGCAAACACACAGACACACGGAGATATGCACCAGCATGTTGTGCACACCCTCCTCAAACACCCACTGTTGCTCATCAAGGGTTTGCTGGTGGTGTTGACTCTAAACGCTTGACTGAGACGTCGTGTCTCCAGTGTTTACTCTCTAGTCATCTTCTCTACGCGGAGCTAGGCTAGGTGTGCGTGTGTTACATAATGACCTCGCTGATGGAGCTGCCAACCTGAGCGAGGCACGGTACACACACGCACACTCTCTGTCTGCACATACACACACTCAATCCACACAGGAAGCACACATGTCCATCCCTCCCTCGCCTGGTACGGATGAGCTGATGTGATTTGTCTGTTGATTCTTTGCCCCTGTTGATCCTTCAACTTCAAATTGAGTTTTTCACCCTCTCACCCTCTCTCCTCCCCCTCCCTTCCCAACCCCCTCGACTCGTTGAAGCAGGTTTTCCGTCAAACCTTTTTACATGCAGCTCCTTGGGACAGTGTTGTTGGCGAGTTGGAGTTGACAGAATCAAGTGAATCAACAGCAGCGCAGCTGTGTAGAGTGCTCAAGAATGGGACCCAACTCTCAACAGATTTCGCCTCTGTCATGCGCAAGTGGGTCCGACACATCCACATGTCCTCGTCGCTGTGAATAAATAGCGTCTGAACTAGAAGCACAGCTGTGATGGGATTCTACATGCTCTTCTACGTCCCCGTCATTGTTTTTTTTTTCTCCATCAGCCACCAAACCACGTCAGCATTACATTTGCCGTGTAGGGCGCGGTAAATGGATTTTGACCAAATCCTCAAATAGTTGTGATGAAAATGTGCACAATACCTTCACACAGATTACACTTGTAGTTTCAGCCCTTTAAAAATGTTTCTGGGCGCTACCTGACGCCTGGTGGGATCTTAGGCTGTGTTTCTCATCATCCCAGCATGGCGCCTGGTCATTGGCTTTATGGGCTGAATAAGTCAGGACCGTGTCGAAACGCCCCAGCAAAGGATCCAGTCTACGCACTGACCTTTTAGCTGGACAGGAACTACTTCTGCCACCACGCTCTTCACCTCAGACGATTTTGTCGCTGTCTGACGTGTGTGTCCAACCTTAAGCACTCGAACCGGACTGTCAGTCTTCACAGTAGCCATTGTCTACGACCTTCTTGATCACTACGGCATTGCCACTCGAAACTATCGTTGATGTCTTTGGAACAATAAATGGTTTTACAGATTGTCCATTTTAAGCCCAAGGAAAAGGAAGCAGTACTAATGTGCAGCTCCATCTGGTTCTACCAAACAGGTGGCTGGGACACCCTAAAACGGATCTTCCATTAGAAACTCTGGATGCCGTAAACCCATCCAGTGAACTAAGTGTAAAACCGGATCCTTCCTGTGTGTGCGTGACCTGCAACCTTTGTTAACTTCCCCCCTTGGTCATGGGAATAACACCTCCCTGTCTTTGTCACCCAGGCAACCTCATAAAGCAGCCCATAATAATCTAGCCCTCAGAGGGAGAAGAGGTCGAGTCTTAGTACTGAGTACAGAGATTGTGTGTGTGGTCTGATGTCTTTTAACAGGCTAATAAAATAACTTAATAGATTCGGATTTTCATATACAATATCACCCTACCCCTGTCAGTTTGGAGACACCATATTTATTCATGGTTGGGTTTTGTGACTTCCCCACTGTCATATTACTTAAGGGTCTGGGGTCGGCAGTATGACTTATGAGGAAATTCCTGACCTGGCGTCACCGTGGTAAAATGGTCACCCTGCTAGACTCATTACTAGACTCATTGACGATGTGCCTATGTGTGACAATGTGTGAGTGCATGAATGTGTGTGCATGGCAAAGTGGGATTTACACTGAATTTTCACCTCCATGGAGTAGAGTCATGGCATAGACGGTGTGTGTGTGTGTGTGTGTTTGCACATGCGTGTGAAATAGTTAGGATTATCACCCCTCTGGAGTTGAGTCACGGATGTACTGTATGTGTGTGTGTGTGTGTGTGTGTGTGTGAGCCAGCTGTGTGTAGTAGGTTATAGTAGACGTTCTTGCGTGCTGTGTTAAGCCCTAGATAGCCTCTGACACTCAAAGGAACAGGTGGTGACAGGAGAGGGGCGACAGTTAGACCAGGAACTCTGTGATAGACCGTATGTTGTCGTTGGAATTCTCACCCCTTTAGAGCGGAGTCACAGATGTGTGTTTGTGTGTGTGTGTGTGTGTGAGGGCCAGTATACTAAAGAGCCTGCATACAGGCTCATGACTGTATGCAGGCTGTGTGACTATGTGTGACTATGACAGTCATGACTGTGTACAGTCTTCACACAGCCTATCCATTCCCCATCTACCAACCTCGCTATCTCAAATAGGGATCTGATTCCAATTATATAATGTGAGCTGGAGATGGTTATGTTAACTAGAAATGGTTGTGCTAGCTGGAGATGGTTGTGTTTACTACAGATGGTTATGGCCGATAATCCCTTTATGATGATGGTCCCCGCTGCATCTCTCAGGTGTCTCCAGCATTCAGCAGACTGGAGGACCAGGAACACCCTCCTGGGTTGTGGGGTGAGGATGGAGGGCAGGACAGGACAGGGCTTGT
Organism: Osmerus eperlanus; assembly: GCF_963692335.1. NCBI lineage: Eukaryota > Metazoa > Chordata > Actinopteri > Osmeriformes > Osmeridae > Osmerus > Osmerus eperlanus. The sequence goes on from NC_085036.1 coordinate 5,748,423, forward strand.
TATCCCAGATCCCTCCTTCATTATTCCCAGGGACGGCTTCAGGTCGGGACGCAGGGGGGTGGGGAGAGGTGGAGCTGATCGGAGGGACTGCGTCGTCGGCCTCGGCAGAATGTCTGGAATGTTCCCCGCGCCCCGGACAGACGTCTCGTCTGCTCACGTTCACCGCCGTCACCGGAGGCGGTTACCATGGCGCAGTCAAATGTGTCATTACAGGGCATGGGTGTGTTTTCTCTACAATAACTTCTTGGAATCCACCAAAAGTGTATTTATTGTAGCAATGCTGCAATAAAAAAATGAATAGGCTTTTTTTCTTTAAGCATAATAATTCTTGACCTCCGAACTCAAATGTAAAACTTTCCACTCTGGGTACTGTATGGTGGTTTTCACTTTTAATATGAAGGTTTTCAGGTTTTGAGGGACACACACATGTGCGCGCACACACACACACAGCCTCTGGCATCATAATGTTAAGAATAACTGGAGATGGAGCGGTCAGCAAAGCAACACCTGCTTTTGATTGGCCTAATGTTTGTGGTTAAAATATCATGAAGCGCTTTATTGGATTGTGGAGTGCCTCAGGGGTGTGTGTTTGGACCCTTGCACGGGCCAATGAAATTAGCCACAGCTAAGGAGTCATGGCTGGCCATTTCTATAGCTCTGCTGGAGAAAGGCTAAAGAGCATGTGATCAAAGCAATACACCATAAACGTACCTAGGGGCATTTGTTCCCGTCTAATTTCCCTCTAATTCACCCCGGTATTCTGATTCAAAGGATTGTCTGTAAAAAAATGCATGCACTACGTTTCTGTCTTGAGTGCTTTTAAATATGAAAAAGTTGAGAGCGCAAGATAAACGGAGGCCGAAAGACGTTGGGCGAAAAGAAAAACGTCTGTCAAAATAATTAGGAGTACGATAGCAGCGACTAACAGAAATCCTATCCAGGCGCTCGCACGTGCAGCGTAAATGTAGAGTTGGGTGATGAAATGCAGAGCTCCCCTTTTATGCCCGCACTCCCCTCACACACCCCGAACGCATGATTAACGAGTGTTTATATTCACAGCTCCTAAACACAAAGCAAACAGAGGGAGATTAGACGATGCGGCGTCATTACCTCCCTCCACCGTGCATACAGCTGCAGAGCATTGTCGCGCATTAAAGCGCTGCAGATGCGGCCCAGCCGATTAGAGGAGTGGTGCCTGAGCGCTAAAATAGGCTAACGGGTGGAGGGGGGAGGTTAGACCAAGCGTTTCCTCCTTGTCTGATAGGATTGTAATGGCCTAGGGGGAGGGGGGAGCTGAGGCGGATGGTGTGTTGCCATTGTTAGGGTCTGTTGGTGTAAAAGTTGCTGTTTGCGGGGGGGAGGGGGGTGGCTGTGTGTGTCTCTGTCTGAGTATTTTTCTGTGTTTGTGTGAGTGTTTGTGTGTGTCCTGACTGTTGTTATTGCTCTGCATGCTGGTGTTTATTTGTCTCGCTGCTGGAGGTTGTGGTGGTAGCGCTCCACCGCAACACTTAGTCATCTTGATGGTGGTCTCAAAGTAGGTCGCCAAAACACTGGCAAAGTACATACAGCATCACAAAATGCTGACCCGCTAATAATTGTGATTCCACTGGAAGCCAAAGACATAATTTGCCCTCTGTCAAAACCGACGATCCATTTGAATGTGGATTTGGATTTCATATCCTGTTCTGCAACATTTTATTAGTGGATTCATGTCTTCGCTGGATTCAATTAGGTTGTGCGTTACATTGTGCCTGTTTGGCTGCCTGCCTGCTCGCCTGTCTGTGACTGTCCCTGCCTGTCTGTATGTCTGTTTGCCGATATGCCGGTCCACCGCCTGTCTCACTCTCCTCACCATACCTTCACCCGCCACCTCACTCTCAAAGCCTCAAAGTTCTTTTGCGGCACACTTTTCAATTTCTCTCACCCTGCAGACGTGACAGGAGGAGACGAGAAGAAAGAGTTTGAAAGCGAAAGAGAGGAGGTAGAGAGAGCGAGCGGTCGAGAACCTACTCTAATCTGTCTGTATGGCATGTACGGGCCTCACAGCCGCAGCGACCTCAGAAGAAGCTTCAAGCGTGTTCTCAGGAGAACTGAAGCAGAGTAAACACTAACACCAACCATGCTGTTCCTACCAGGCAAGAGCAAGAGAGTTGGAGAGGTAGTGAGCTAACCCAACAGCTAACCAAGCCCATATGTGGCCTGCACTTCCCTTAGCTCTAACCCTCTCTCCCTCATTCAGTTTGAACATTGTCAGCCTTGTGGGACAAAACAGAGGTCTCCGGCACAAACAGATTGTTCTAATCTAGGCTTCATTGTTTGTGTTTTGCACTGGTTGCTGGTGGGTCGCACTCGCACATATCGGAAGATAGTATCCGTAAGTGTCAGGAGTTTGAGGAAGAGGGGACACAGGATCCGAGGTCGAACACTCACTGAGGAATTACCCTCACCGAGGGAGTAAGTGTACATGGTGTGTGTGTGGGTGGGTGTCGTGTCAAGGGTGACAGCCGACGTTGTCAAATTGCCGTGAACTTGACCCTGGACCCTTAGCGAGAGGACGCGTGGTTTGGGATTGAGTTTTATCTGGGTCACGCATGTTTCTCCTCACCTCCGTGTGTGTTTGTGAGTGTGTGCGTGCGTGCATGCGTGCACAGGGACCCCCAAGCGTCAGACTGCCAGGTGAATCTGTCGGATCAAAGCCAATTGTCGTGGAGTCACCGAACATGACCATTTTGGTCACAACCTTTCATTGACCCCGTCAACACGACACGCCTCTGCGACCCGATCCTCGCTGTCTCCAGCCTTCACCTCTCCAGGACACCCCACACACACTCCTCCTGGGAATTTGTGTGCTTGTGTAGGAGTAAGAGGGTGTGTGTGTGTGAGTGAGTGTGGGATAACCAGAGTGTGGGATAACCAGAGTGTGGGATAACCAGAGTGTGGGATAACCAGTGTCTGACGTATATCAGCAGACACTGAGATGCAACACATGTAGACTGTTTGTCTGCATTAGTGCGGGCTGATTTACGACCCGTCTTTCTGACCTGTTCCACCGCAAGAATCAAACCACATCTATCACAAATGTGTAAAACTCTTTGAGGATCACCCAAGCTAAGCAGCTGCGAGTCAATCTCTGTAAACAGCAGCTAAACAAGCTGTAACTTTGTGGCGTTAGCATGCCAGTAGGCTCATGTAAACCCATAAACATGTCAGCATGCAGCACACAACGAGATCAGCGCTCTCAATCCCCCCGCCCGACTGATGTGTTTTGACACGGCCGTCAACCGAGCGCCGTTAATCACGCCTCGAGTGAGCCTCGCCGCTGTGCCACGATGGCGGCGTTCGCAAAGGGCTTTTGGTGTCCCCCTGATATGTGTCGAAACACGACCATGCCAAAATAGAAACAGGATGCCACTGGCTAACAGCCTCTTCTGACAAAACACCATTGCTTTTTGGTACCAAGCAAACATTGTCAAAAAGGACACTCATTGTTGTGAAATGCTCAGTGGAGACAGAGTAATTGGCTGTATGAGTCGTATAAAAAGACGGGGAGAGGCGAGAACAGAAAGAGAGGTGGGAGGTCAGACAAGGTAGAGCTGACATAGAGCAGTCAAGTGGAAACATAGTTTGACAGACAATATAGAGAAGAATATATGAGGTCTAGCAGGAACATTCACCAGGAGAGCTGGAGTTGATGAGAGACATACAACATAATTGGGAAAGTCTGGTAGGGGCAATAAAGTGTTAAACGTGTGTATGTGTGTGCGTGTATGTGTGTGCATAGGGGGGCAAGAGGGCAGTAGGGCCCTACAGAGATAAACCAGAGAGCACCAAGATGGCATCGAGATCAGTAATCTACTAAGTTGTTGATCATAGCTTGTTTTCACGTCTCATGTGTTTCTCCACTATTTTACAATAGTTTTGAATGAAACACGCAAACGTTCACACACACGTGCTTCAGATCAGCAAGGACCCAGCCCTAGGATTGGCCCGATGCCACCCAGTAACACCCTAACAAGACCCAGGACCCAGGAAGTGGTTGGGCCCATGTTTCTCTCCCTGCCTCTCTATATTTCTCTCTTTCGGTCTCTTTCTTTTTCCCTCTTTCCTTTCTGCTTCCTTTAATTCTGCCTGGACCAACCACACAGAGTACTCTCCCCAACAGGTTTCATTCATTAAACGACTTCAAAAACCTTTGCGCAAATAAGAACAAGGCCAAATCACTTTGTGTCCCGCATTTGAATTAAATTGAGACCAGACCAAATGTCGTTTAGCGGTTTGTTTGAGCTGATAATCTGCCAAGTGTCTCTCACTTGTATACAGCGTATCACCGTATTGGTTTCCCACAGAAAATTCAGGAAACTGTCCCGTCTACACTGGCAAAACCCACACGGAACCAATGACATTGTTTTGATGGACGCTAGAGACTTCAGTGGACCATTGTCCTTGACGGAGGGCAGGGTGCGATCTTCTGTCGAGTGGGTCAGATGGGAGGTTTCACTCTTGCTGGCGTGAGGGGTGAAAGGTCAAATGAGACCGATAAACACACCCAGTGGTCATAAGGGGATTACTCTTTCTGGCACTCAGGTTTGGGCAAGCGGAGAGGATTGGGAACTCCGAACCCCTTGCACTTTGTGTCTGCCCAGGTGTCTTCTCAGTCTTTGCTTTTCAACAGAATCTCTCACAGATGAGTGACTGCCGCTGCCTGCCTACCTCCTACCTAAAGCGCTATGCCCATCCTTCAACACGACACGCGTTATTAGGACCTGTCTTCGCTGACCCTGTCTCCGTGTTCTGTACGTACGTCCGTATGCACACACGTGTGCATTCATCAATCGTAGAGGTCTGGTTCGCGTTTGCCGATCTTCTCCAAAGATGATAGATATGGTGTGGAAAGACTCACCATTAACATCTGCGCGTCAGTGTCGACTTAGTCATCGGGTCAAGAAGACAGAGGTCCCCAACCACCTTGACTCAGGGTATCGTTCATCTACATTAATGGAGTTTTGAACGTCAACAGATCTATGTCGAACTATCATGGTGGTGTTTGTTCAATGTGTGTGGGGTAACATGCTATCTCTCTGCATGACCCAGAACCCCAACTGCGTTGTTTTGACAATCCAGCGAACCAAACGTTCCGTAGAACTCTCTGTTGTCCATGCCAGAGGCTATCCAGACAGTCTAAAGTTCTAGAAAACGACTGAATAGTACCGGACCGTTCTGATCCTGTGTGACTGGAGAAAATGGGTCCCATCTGTTCTCATTGTATCAGTGTCTCTCTGAGTAAACCTCACAGAGAGCCCTCTTCTCTCGCAGCCTTCCATCGTTCTTCTGATGTCGATGTCACCCGTAGGCCTGGCGCGTGGTGGTGGAGCTGACAGTGCCCATCAATAAGGAAACAAAGCACACTCTCTTTACATGATGCTGTAATGCTGTAAAGATTGATGCTGTAAAGAACAAGAAATATTCTGGCCTGTCAGCCATGAGAGTAGTCTTACTTCTTCTCCCACAGCTCACTAGTGCATGCTTGTTTGAGCTAACCTTGCAAGACAGCTGGATTTACGAGATCACGACCACATGAGAATCAAGTTTACTAAGTTATTAGTTTGTGTCCGAACCACAGTGGTTCGGACCAATCAGCATCCTATGAGGAACTACTGGCAGCTTCAGGTGTGGTTGAAGTTAGCCTGTGACGGACGATGACAGACAGATGGTTTATCCAATCACCTGCCAAGTATTTTTGAAAGTGCCTGCCCTTTTTCAAACAGGTTCCAAGCACGACTTCCCAGATGGATGTTTAACAAACCCTCTGGCGAGTCAGGTTATGTTTGAGCACCATTATTTGGTGAAAATACACATAATTTTTCTTTCTCAGATGTCTGATCCTTTAGGTTATAAACTTGAGGGCATACTAGACTGTTTCAGTGTGCTGCTTTGTCCAGCCACTGCCAGGCAAATTTGGATTCTGAAGGGAGTTACACCAAATGTTCTGTTGTCTTGGACCAGGCTTGATACAAAAAAATATCCAATCTATAGACACACACTACACAGACATACACTAAATTGAAATGAATAATACAAAGTTAGAAAATATTAATCCATATGTTACACCAGTCAGTGTAAACTACTCTTTCAGTATACTGACTGCAGATTATCCATGCCCTGGGATTATGCTGTAGAAGTGGTTTGGTGACAATGACCCTCCCTTGGTCAGTGATTCGTTCTTCCCTGGCCCCCTGTGGGCACACTTTGGCTTTTACAGGGAAGATAACCGTGGTTTGAATCACTTCTCAAGTCATGGTTGATTCTACCCGATCTCCCACAGACCATGTCAAGACACTGGGGTGCATCAGACCAAACCTGAAGCAGGAACCCACCTCCACTCTCACAGAACCCATTTTATTGTCCAGGAAAATTACCAATGAGGAAAACATATATCCGCTCTTAGTTACAGAGGAAATCCCTTATATGCTTAGCATTTGACCCCACACACATACACTCACACACACACATACCCGCCCCTTTGTCCTCGTTCATAACAAGGGTGGTTCACCATGTCTCAAACCAACTTTTTCCCCCTCAGGCACAAAGTGTGATATTGATACTTCCTCCCACCAAAGTGTGTGTGTGTGTGTGTGTATGTGGACCCAGAGCAGATAGGTCAGGTAGGTCTGTCATTCAGGACTGTCCTGCTTGATAGTAGGAGGTTCTAGTAGATTCTGTCCCACTCAGGTCTACTGATGCCCTGGCTGTGCATTTCACATGACTTTGACTTTTGGTATTCTTTTATTGAGTCCGCCAATCCCTTTCCCAATCATGTTTATTACTAGTAAGTAATTGGGTGTGCTTTGCCTTCGGCAAGGGCACAACCTTTGTTCTCTCACATATATATTATTCTTTTTATTATTCTTTTTTCCCCCCTAAAACTCAGTCAATATTTGGCCTACATAGACAACCTAGGTGTCAAAAGTTTCGTCTTGGTACCGATTGAGTTGCTTGTATTGGGATTTACGTTCCGTTGCATGGTTTAGGCTTAGGTTAAGTTTTTGTGGCGAAAAGTGAAGCTAACGGTGGCTAATTTGCTAGCCACAGTCACTGACGTTACTAACGTCACTACGTCACTAACATCACGAAAACTCGCGTGACTACCTCTAGCAGAACATTAGTTTAGCAGCTCGTTAACTTCTGGGAGATAGCTAAGCTAACTACTTTACTGCAAGGCAGCTGCAGAAACGCCACAAGCAAAGAGACCAGGGTGATAACTATTTACAAATTTTACTTTGTGATATGACACACAATTGTGATGTGTAATGTACAATATAAGCTGATATTATTAAGGAAGTACATCTACTTTCGGAAACAGTAGTTTACTATTTCACTGAAGTATTAGCATCATGACATTAGCCTCTGTTGCCCGGGCAACACATAACAGTGGTCTATGATGCATCTGTTTTCAATCGTTAAAATAAACATTCCTCACAAATACGTTTTCGTTGTAGGATTTATTATGACATTAGATTACAAGTAAACGATTTGTGGGTGAAATTATCATTACCTGTCGTTTCAAACCAGTGTAGCTCACTGCAACGCTGTAGCCTACGCGAGACACTACAAAAACATCTACACAGCTGTTTAGAAAGTCAAACGGCAACAGAACATGTTCGGCACTCCCCTTACTTAAATCAAAAGTCTATCTAACTACTAACCTGAACTTCATTGCCACAGCCTAAACGTTGTCCATCTGTTCATGAAAATAATTAATTTCAGCCTAAACCGTACAACGGAACGTTAAATCCAATTCAACCAACGCAATCGCTACCAAGACGAACACAGCAGTAGTCTAGTACTGTACTGTAGTAGTACAATTTACCGGGGCAGCTTCTCCACACAGGGCTATATCGCACTTGGCGTTGTTACTGACAATGATCGCTACCAGTGAGCTTTTTATGAATGAGCGATTTTCCACTAAATAAATGTCAAGCTTATTTATGTTTTGGGGGGCATATTTTCAGTTAGCAGATGGTACTGTTTGAATCGCGATTCCATCTTCTACTGCCGGGTAACGTCGTAGAATAATCTTCAAAGGGGGTTCTTTATTAATGAATGAATGCAATGAGTAGGCTAAATGCCTGAAAATATCATGAGAAGGGAAAAACTTAAAATGACGTTTAAGTCATAGAGATTAGGTCAATTTTTAGACCGGTCTTCCATATTTATTCGTTTTGATTCAACGATGAGGCTGCCTCTTGCAGGGGAAATGAGAAGACATCTATTTCATTCTACACTTCACTCGTATTTTCAGTTGTAAATGAGCAGCAAAAAATAAGCTTTTAAATCTATGTAATCTTTATAAATAATAAGTATGCATTTTTATATAAAATATACAGAAATATCAGTTGTAAAAATGTCATTCAAAAACGGACCCCTGTGCAACCGACGAAAGCAAGCACACCCTACAATTTCCCCAGAAATTGTACCCTCTCTAGTTATTTAATGTTAGGATTGTAAAGGATGTGTTATAGAGTTTTCCAAATCAACTGAATCTCTGTATTGAGAAGAAAATGTGCTGTGCTCTCTGACACACATATCCCTTGACATTCTTGTTTGACGGCCATCTTTGATGATAGTCTTCAATCCTCCCTCTTATAATGTTTATCAAACTGGTTCAATCTAAGGATTTCAGAAAATGTTCTAAGTGTAGTTTTGCTGATCAGGCTAATCTCTGAAACACAGAATTCCACCTTGCAGATATTTCATCTCTGATCACTATCTAGACTGCTTCTCTGACCTGCTGTATGAAAAAAAACAGACCGGCACAAATACTTCTTCTAGCTTCTAGTCAAGGAAAAGTCATATTATGTGCACACACAGGTGGTGCACAGCAGCTTTCACATTTATCTATTTGTTAACCACACGGTGTACAATGTATTTTGTCAATCTGTAAGGCTTTGAAAGCCACAGTGCCTTCGGTTAATACGATCATTCACATCACTCAACAAAACATACAGTACGTCCTGACAGACTTCCTGGATGTGCCGGGGCCAGCATGTGATTGGAGGGCTCCCTTTCTTAGGTCACTCCATTGGAAATTGGAAATTGGAAAGGAAAACAAAAACAAACGGGTGAAATGGATTGGTCTAACCCCGGTAACCAAAGCCGTTGTTTAGGGTAGCGTTCGCCGCAGTGGGGGACATGAAAGAGTGCGAGACGCCGTTCTGGTTTCTCCTGCGAGACCATCTGGTCCACAGCGAGGGAGGGAGACGGCCAGGCGAGGCTACCGTTCTACACAGACTACTTGTACAAGTAGGGTGACAGGAACACTGACAGCAACACTGTACCTCGCTCCATAAGAAGTGCTTATAATACCTATCGATCAGGTCATGAAGGAGATATTTAAAAAAAATCCCCTTACAGCCTTCGAGTTACTTGAATAAGGTTAAACATGTTTACTTTGTGAAAATAACTTTTTTAGAACTCAGACACACACTGAAAAAGGCTGTTCTGGTGAAGCCAGCAGGAAAAATGTTCCTGATTAAGAAGCCACAGATCATTTATGAAAGGAAGTATTTGGGTAGTACACCTTTCTTCAAACATTTAATTAATCCAGTCCACATTGCCTGGGGGGGGGCAGTGTAGGATTTGGGGAAAGTGAGGATTACTGGGTGGTTTAGGACTTGAGCTAAGCAAAAACCTTGACACCTTGGAACAGGGTTATACAATATTTTCATATATGAGATCAAATGATAACGACATCTTTATAATCCTCTGATTGAAATGGTCACAACGTAGTTCAAACATCTATTACCCACACCGCACACGCTCTGAAGCACACACACACTCCAAATCCCAGGTCCATGTCATAATGTTCTCCAGTTCATGCAATGACAACTTCATCTGCAGTTTAACCTTTTGACATGCTTAACCCCCTTCCCTCCCTCCTCTCCCTATGTCCTCTAGGAAGGAGGTGTAATAAGTCACATCCTCCTCCTCTCCACCACTTCTCTCTAGTCATAACACAATATCACATTTCCCCCACACCGTGGCCCTGTGTCAACACTCCCAGCGACTGTCACCTGGAGCTGTCAGTTACAGTAGAGGGATGAAAAGCAGTTTTGCCTCACCGCCTGATTCATTGTAGTACACGTGCAGTTTAATATTCCCACACCATAGAAAATCAGGAGAGCGTTTGTCACACTGGATCGGTGGAGGAATGGGAAAGATGGAGGCCTGTTTATGTTGCCGCTTAATTGCGCTGACGTTCCTTCCCCAGTTTTCACGTTGTATTTGGTGTCAGGTCTGTGTTTCATCAGAAACACTTAGAGATGCAGCGGTTGGCTGAGAACAGGAATTGGAGGAAAAGAAAGACAGGTTTGACTGTGGTGGACACATTGATGATCTGCTCCACAGAGCAGCATTCAATCAGTCACCACGCGAGGTATTAAAAAGAGTGATTGCTACGAGATGTAAAAAGATAATGAGAGATATTTATAGGGGAAGAAAATAGTTCACATCAAGGCAATACACAATGGAGGTACTCAAAAATGTCATTTAAATTTTCAAGTACTCTACTGTGCCCACACAGAATGCATGATCATTCCATCCCTCAACTGTGTGGATGCTCATCCTGGTCACAAATAAAACAACATAGCTTTCACAGTGTAGTGATGTAAGGGATGTCTCCTGTTTTATCTCTGTGGACTATCCTACTAGATTTAGGTCTAGCAGAGTACGATTCTCCATTCAACCTTACTATGTGGTTGAGTGGATTTGACTCAATTCACGTATTAAGGTGTTAAATTAAGGTACTAAACTAGGCCTAAAATAGGCAATCTGAGGTCTACGCTAGGCCTTCATTGTGTCTATTAACAACAGCTCTGCTATGTGAAAATCAGCATAACTGATCTGGCATGAATTTGACACGGAGGCAGTCATTTCTTACTGTTTTCACACTCTCAGCACAAAGGCGTCTTTTTTTCACAGTGCAACAAATTAAAACGAGCTAACCAGAACCACCTGTAGGATTATTGAGAAGTCAATGGCTTTCATTATAGGATTGATACCCTTTCCAGGAGAAAAATCCTTCTCTGTTGATCCTCTTAATCCTATTCAGACTTTGGTTGTATTTTAAGGGTTGGCTGTTGGGCTGGGTCTTAGGCACACCTGATGATACCTGGTGCAAGAGCCAAATTCATTGTATATCATTATTTTAATGGTAATAGTTGGTGTAGCCTATAGTTAAAATCAAAATTATTGGTAATAACCAATAATTGGTGTCGGTTATTGGTTACGGCACATAAGCATTGTTTATGATGAGAACATTTTTAGTAACGTTTTTTTGGGAACGAAGGAAGCAAAATGTTTTTTGACCGTCATTCGGTTGATAAATAAAAGCATTGAAGCAAGGATTTTATGTTTAGGATTGTTTTGGACGTAATTTTTCCTTTGGATTAAGACTTGTACTGGAAAATAAATGTGGAAATCAATCAACTGCCACGTACCGTTCACCTGTGTTGGAGTCGTGAGTAGCCTGCTGCTAACTACTCATAACAATATAGAAAATACATGAGAGTATTATTCGGACAGGCGCGTCAAAACGAACAAACTATTCAGCTACCTAAGTGGTTTAAAAAGATATATGTGCCACTATACCTGGCTTGTGTGTGTCTCAGTATAAATAACCAGCATTTAGAACCATTCTATTCTTGCTTCTCCTTCAGAGCACCATCCTCTTCTTTCTCTCTCTCTCGCTCTCTCTTTATCTAGCGTTATCTATCTTTCTCTCTCTTTCTCACTCACTACCGTTCACACTCTACCAGTCTTTCAGTCTTCAAAGTTTGTGCACACACTCATTCACTCTCTTATCTATCTCTCTGAATGTTCTTCATAACCTGAAGAAGCTTCAGAATCAGCGTGTGTCCACCTCAAAGGAAATGGAATGCATCTTGGATGCTGTCAGGGATAGCCTTTTTCCCAGAATCCTTATCTTCAGTCTGGACGCCCCCAGGGGTATGTCTCCGGATTGGACGGCGAAGGCAGGCTGACCGCAGTGGGAAACGGACAGGCCATATTTCTCACGCCGCGCGTCTGATAGCGATAGAGCCCCTGGTCTAGATCCTTCCTTTCCGACCCCCAGCTTCTCTGGCCCAGCCCAGCCGGCCGCAGTGACACGGCTGGTGCCCCTCCCCTTCGCCCCCTCCCTCGCCTGCTTGCCCTCCTCTATCTACTCCTCGCCATAGCGAGGGTTTTCGCTCAGCGGCGGAGAAATCTTATCGTCTGTCCAAACACACGACTTCCCATGCAGGGTTCCTATTGGAGCCGTAAGTAGGTCCTCCCCTGGCTGTCAGCTGTCTGCTAAGCAGTGTGAAGTTGGGGCTGATTGAAGTTGGTCCCCCAAACTCATAATAGAAAGGAACTATACTGGCTGCTTTTCAGTCAGATAAAAAGTCAGACAGTCCTGTTTAGGATTAAATCATATTATAAACTTTAAAGAGAGCATATTTCTAGGACTAGTCTGGGATTGCTTAATCTTGTAAAGGTCAGGGAAACCGCTCATTTCTGTTCGTAGAATGTCATTCCATTGTCTGAAGAACAAGGTTGTGACCAATCAAGCACCCTTTTGAGAAACTGCATGATTGTGATTTTAAGATATCAGAAGATAAAGGATGGGAGCCTCATTGATAAATAGATTATAACCTACCTATGTTATATATAATAATATTTCTCTCTTTTTCTGTCTTTCCATCCAGGCGCCCCAGGAAAACGAGGAAGGATGGGCAGAAAAGGCGACCCTGGTAACTGCTCCAATCGCTCTCTTTCTAAAGTGTTTGTCAGTGGCTCTGTGGAAGTGGGTTTGTGTGTATTAGCGAGCTGACCTCCCCTCATTATTCTTTTCACTTCCCATCCAAGGTATGTGTGATATTTTTTGCTTGTGTGTGTGTGTGTGTGCGTGTGTTTGTGTGTAAGTGTGTAACCCTGTCCAACATACATATGTCAAAGATGCACAAAACAGGTTGGCCATTAAAAAACAGAAGATATTTTTATTGTGTGCATTTATCAATTAAGTTCTTATTTTTCCAATATTATGGTGAAATGTGTTTACAGTTTAAACCCGCCCACCAGAAACACATAATTCAAGCCCATTATTTTAGCATCACAGAGCACAGTTATTAGTCTCATTGCACACTCTACAATTTTTCATATTTATACTTTTAAAAAAAATATTATTTTTTTTGCACTGCTAGCAGGTCATTTGTTAGTCTTCCTAACATCCGGTAGAGGATTTAAAAGGACTTAGCAGTCTCTAGAGTTTGGAAAAGGAGTTGGAAATATTTAGGAAAGAATAGAAAAATGTTAGAAAACGTTTTTCTTCAAGCCATCCTGTATTTGTTGACTAATACAGACTCTGAGAGGGAGTCAAGTCGGCACGTGGCCAGAGTTCAAGTCAATGGTTGAGTCCTTTATCAGAAAACTCTCTCATTTCTCTGACCCCCAGGGGCCATTTTGTCCTCTGTTTAAATGTTAAGAACGTACTCTGATAAATAGTAAATTTCCTTGATAATAGCTTTGCTATTGCAAAAGCGTTAGGTTCTTTGGGTCAACGTGATCACCATGTCAATCACAGAAACAAGACTCTCATGTTCCAAGGTCCCCTGTATCGTCTCCTCCTATCCCGTCGTGTCTTTGCCGTCCAGAGATACTAAATATCCAGAGTATAGAAGCCTGGCCTTATGAGAGCCCTGGTCTTTCATCTGTACAGTAGCCTTTAAGCTGTGTCTGGGGGCCAAATGTTACAGGGCCGAACACTGATTTATGTATAGGGGGCTGATGCTGGTGCTAAATCACTGTGTGTGTGTGTGTGTGTGTGTGCACAACTGTGTGTGCAGTTAGTGAACTCCCAGGTGGTCCGGTCAGGGTAAAAACATTAGTTTCGTCCACTGTGTCCGTAGCCAAAAGTCCTCCCTGACACACTATTGCCCTTTTCATCACTTCCTCTTTCCTTCTATTCTCTTTTTTGCCTCTCTTCTTTCTCTTCACTCTCCTCGACTTTATTCTGCTGTGTAATGTATGATATGTTAATAGATGAGTGTGTCTGTGGGAAGGATTTAGGCTTCCCTGTTGGGGGTGGTGGGGGAGGGGAACTGGTTTGGTTCAGTGTACCCCTCCCTGACTCCAAAAAGATGTGGACATTAAAAGCAGCCCCCTCTGGTTTGTGTCAGTCATCCTGACCCGACTTGACCCAGGTCCCCCTTCCCCTTAATATGGGCACATCCCCCCTCTATCTCTGTCTCTCGGTCATTCTTTCTTTTTCTTGTTTTCCCTCTCTCTGACTCACTCTTTATCTCTATATCTTCTCTTTGTGGTTTTCTCCCTTCACTCGCCCTGTGACAAAAAAAAAGGGAGGAGGAATTCTACCTTTGACAGTTTCTGTGACAGAAGACCTGGGAAGGTCATCCTAATCCATCTCTCTCTTCAATTTGTTCCCCCTCCTCTTGTCCCCCCTACAAATCTCTCCTCGGAAACGCATCATCTGTTTACATGCAGGTCGATTTGACACTGTACAGGGGCCAGGCTGGGCTAGAATGGGCCAGGGTTTGTCTCTCTAAGCTGCTGTAGCTCTTCCTTCTGGATCCTTCCACATGCTGTGTCACATTCCATTAGCGCTAGAAAATCTCTTAAGAGCATCACCACTGGCTGGAGTGTCCCTGATAGCAGGCTTCCTAGTGAGCCGTGTCACCGAGGTCAGGGCTGTGGACAGCGTCAAGCACAGCAGAGTGCTGTGCGAGTAGGAGGAAAGTCGAACAGCTGGCTGACAGGGCTCAGGCGGATATCCTTTCCTCGTAATCACTGAGCGTAGAAACAAATCTAGCGTATGTTCGCAATATACTGTACTCGTTTCTGCACCGAGAGATTTCCTTCCCTGCTAGTGCAAAAGAAAGAGCATCAAAGAGAGAAACAGACAGAGACTGACAGATTTGAACTTTTCCCCTCTTAATGCTGGCCTCATCTATTGCAACAAAAGGATAACTAAAACATGTGTAAGCTACAAGTTCCATGATACCACCAAAAGGTTAGATGAGGGATTTTAGTATGTTTGTTTAACAGTTTTGCATCACTTTGCACCCCCTCCAATCCTCTTGGATTGCTACATCCAACCCCTCAATGCTACATCCAATCCGACCTCTCCAGGAGGGGTCGTTCAGGTTCTATACTCTCCTGGAGAGGTCAGGTTCTAAACTTTCTCTCTCCTGGAGAGGTCAGGTTCTAAACTCTCTCTCTCCTGGAGGGGTCAGGTTCTAAACGCTCTCTCTCCTGGAGGGGTCAGGTTCTAAACTCTCTCTCTCCTGGAGGGGTCAGGTTCTAAACTCTTTCTCTCCTGGAGGGGTCAGGTTCTAAACTCTTTCTCTCCTGGAGGGGTCAGGTTCTAAACTCTCTCTCTCCTGGAGGGGTCATGTTCTAAACACTCTCTCCTGCTGGTCATTTGTTTCTGAAGGCTCTTCTAGCTATAGTAGTACTAGGATTAATGAACAGAACATGCAACAACGCCTTGATTGAGTGCCTAGAACTTTCTGTAATCAAACCATTAATGCCTCCTGATTGAATGATCAATGCCACAAACAAAGCATCATAGTGGAAATGTAGTTGTGTTACGACAACAGCTGCTGAAGCGTAAGCCGCAGATGATAGAAGGAGCCCATAAGAAGCCTTTGTTGGACTTGGAACATATTACCAGGTTATTTTGTTTACATCTGTCGGCATCCCTCTGTAGATCATCTCTGAGATTACTCAGAAGAGCAACCAGACCAGACTAAACCAAACCCGACCAGATCAAACCAGAACAAACCAGACAAGATCAAACCAGATCTGATCAAACCAGAGCATGCCAGACCAGATACGATCAAACCCGATCCAACCAGACCAGATCTTAACACAAGTGTCTTTCTCCCTATCTGTTGTCTGTCTCTCTTGTAGGTTCTCCTGTAAGTATCTCCATGAGGGTGTTGTGGTAGGTGGTGCTGAATAGTTACAGGTGCTGAGTCTATGGTATTGTGGACTGGGAGGAGGTAGGTTAACATTCAGTGGATGTTTAAGGCAATGGACACTTGAGAAGAATCAAGTAAATTTCTAGTTGGCCCAACAATATATTGTTTTCTGTTTTCACTGTGGCTCAAGATAGTGAGCTTTTGGTGGTTTAAAGGATCTCTGAAATGTATCCTAATTTTAATCCTAATCCTCATTTTTGTTGGTTAATCCCTACAGGGCACGCCTGGACGGGATGGTTACCCGGTACGTGTCACTGTAACTCTGCTCTGTCACTGACTACAATACTACCCAACTGAATATGTTGTCCATAAAATAAGTGCTCTCCATATTTCCAATCGATCTACGTGTACTGACATACAGAATATATAAACTATAGGTATGTTACACCTACAGTAACTAGCCTACACAGCTATCTTGGTATACACAGCTATTTGGTTGAACCTGTGTCCCATTCATGTTCTTCACAAATATAATGTCACCTAGTGGACTCAGCTCTCATGAAAAGATTACACATTTAGACGCTGACAAAGGATGTTTCTGTATTTTTGGCACCAAGATGCCATGTACTGTTGTTGTTGAGGTCTTCGTGTGTTACTTTTATGAACTTACCTCATACAAAAAACTGTGCTTGAGTGAGTCTGTCTGTTCTGCTTGATGCTTTGGGATGTATTGAGGCTGGTTGTGTGTGTGTGTGTGTGTGTGTGTGTGTGTTTTGGCAGCTAGCATTTGGGGTTCAGGGCCAACTGGCCAACAGGGAAACATACACAGGTCTGTGAAGCTGTTCCAGTCAAAACAAAACAGAGATGTTAGTCTATACTGTCAGTGGACAGATCAGCCACATGTGTGCTCTAACACATGCACACAAACACAAGATTTTCCCCACAAAAGCCCCAATGTTAACTTTGAGCGTATTCTGTCTTGTGTTCCAGGGTCCTCTCGGTTTGGATGGACTGCCTGTAAGTATGGCAGCCATCTTGAAAGTTTCTCTGTAACATACAGTTTGAAACAACAGTCAGACCATCTCTAAGATTCCCAGTACTCTTGTCTACTAGAATATGTTGGGTTTATTTATGTGTATACATTTGTTCATGGTTTAAAATCAACAAATCAGTGTCACCATTTACAGGGTCTTCCTGGTCAGAAGGGAAGTGAGGTAGGTCTCCATCCTCATCATATGACCCCATGATGTGGGGTGTGTCATGTCTTCTGATGGCACCACACTTGAGAAGGAAAGAGAGTAAATTGATGGCATGATGACCTTCAATCTTTTTTTCCTTTTCACAGGGATTGGCTGGCCCCAAAGGAGACAAGGTAGAAAAGCATCTTATACCCACACAAACATACCATCAGTTGACCATGAATAAAGTTATTCTGATGTCTTTTGTTGTTTGCAATATCTTCAGGGGGATCAAGGAGACATGGGACCCAGGGTGAGACATACACACAAACACACACACACATACACACACTCCGGTGACTTAGTTAAAAGAATGAATGAACAGGCTATGATCAATTAGATTCACCTGGCAGTCCGACCTTTGCTGGATACAATGCACACGTGCACACACAGACACACTCGCACACTTTACATAAAATCTTCTGTCCAAGTCCATTGTTTGTCTCTGCAACTTTCTGCAACAGTAGGAAGACTTACGGCCTGTAAATAATCCGGAATGTGGAAGAGAAGGATGTTTGATTCTCTCTAACGCTTGTCTCCTCCTCACAAGTCCATCCATCACCTTAGACTACTCCCTTAGCACCTAGACTAGCCTGGCCTGGCTTGATCTGGCTTGGCCCGGCTGCATCAGAAACAGATGGCCTGGGTCAGACTTCGGCAGAAGCCTTTGTGAATGATTACCAGCGTGTTATTGTGCATCGCTTAAGAGGTCTACTAGCCCCCCTCATCCTCTCCTCCTCCTGTCTCCCTGTGTCTCTCCCTTCTCCCCCAGGGTCCCCCTGCATTACATGGGTCAGCAGGTTTACTAAGTAATCAGATTCTCACTGTCAAGGTTTGTCCTCCTTTCTACCATCTCTCGTGCTCTCTTTTTAACGGTCCATCTCCCTTTCAGCTCCGCCATGTCGCTCCATCCCTCCCCCTGTCCTAGACCTTTTCCCTTTTTCCTTCAAGGGGCAAGAGAGACAACTTGTCCCTGAAGCTTTTTTTTAAATCTATCTCTCTGTTCGTGTTTCTCTATGCCTGTGTCTGCCCGGTCCTTTCTTCTGGACTGGAGATGGTCTTCCCTCGTTTTGATCACAGCTTTCTGTCCGGCGACCAGCACACCTTCCACAGACGGCTCGTCAAGGTACAGACGGGCTGAACTGTGCTTTCCCTCCCTTCCTCAACTAAGCACTGACCTGATCTTTCATACCTGCATGTGTCCTGTCTAAAAGCCTGAGAAGAATCGTCTTCTCAACCTCTCTCTCATCTTCTGTCCTTTAGAGCGTTTGTTCTTGATCTGCTCTTCTCCTGTGTCACTTCGGTTTTACAAAATGGTGCTCGTCATTCACATGTTGCCTCTCCTGTGTCTCTGTTTTTGCAGGGTGACCAGGGCCAGGCTGGGCCCCCTGGCCCGCCCGGTCCTCCGGGACCTCATGGCCCCAGGGGCCCTCCAGGGAACACGGGGAGGGATGGGCCCCGCGGAGAAGCGGGTGTGCTGGTAAGATGCTCCTCCGGCCTTTCTTTGACCAAACGTCCGTCCAATCTTTACAGTCTCCTCTTCCCTTTCCTCTCTCCTCCTTCAAAACCATCCATTGTTTCTGTCCCTGACACTAAGCCCAAACTACACCTCCTCCACTGTCCTCTCCTCCCCCCCTCTGCTCTCTCCATCTCCCTCCCTATGTTCTGTTCTTCCCTGTGCAGGTGAAATGTGCCCCAATACAATGATTAGTCCATAGCGAGTGTGGGGTCGTCCTTGGTAGAGTAGGCTCACAGCCTCCATCTTGCCAACAGATGTATCTCTGAGGCGCCTCTCCGCTCCTCGTCGCTGTCTCTCTCTCAACAATGTTTACCTTTGCTTCCTGTAACTGCAGCGGTTTGGCGGGGGGGCAGGAGGGTTGGCGGATTCTGGTTCCCCTTCTCACTTGTCCTCCTCGCCACATGGGGTGGCTGTCATCATGATAGCCTTAACGCCAACACCAAATCAGTTCGCTAATGAGACCGCCAAGGTTGTTCACTAACCATGACTCATCAGTATATACACCCTACCTTCCACAAGTCTGAAAGTTTGGTAGCCAATCTCTTGTCAGCACCAGAAGTGTTTTGAGAGCCCTGATGACTTCATAATTTCCTGTGGTAGAAGATGTCATCAAGACTGTGAATCTGGAACACCAGATGTTTAATCTCTCACTAATCAGACAGCAGAGACTGGATTGTAATGAAATGCTGCTCCCCTAGTGGAAAACCAGTAGAATTTAATCTGAGTGAATTATTTTTTCTTTTATCGGATTCTAATTTAACCTGTGTTGTGTTTACCTCCACTATCATTTACAGGGCCCACCTGGTCTAAATGGATTGGATGGAAAGGAGGTAGTCTATGCTTTATGCTCTGTTTTTTAAAGTATAAATTATTGTTATTTTTATAATAGATACTTTTTATTTATCTTACTCCTGGTTTTTAATGTGTTTATTATCTGTCTACTCACAGGGGCCAAAAGGACCACAGGTAAAGGTTCTTATGCACACAAAGACAAACACACACACACAAACACACAGGTACACACACAAGCAGTCTCCAGCTGACTGTATCCTCTGTTGTTTTGTGCAGGGGGAGAATGGACAGCAAGGCATGTCAGGGCCAGAGGGGCCTTCGGGATCGAAGGTGAGGGTTTTTAGTTTGTTTGAACGACAAACTCACTGGTTTTCTGTTATGAAATGTGGGACTCAGTCAAGGCTGACGTTCTGTCCTGTCCTTGGTCAGGGGGAGAAGGGGGAGGTGGGAAAGACTGGACCTCGTGGGGTCATGGTGAGTGAATAACCTTTCCTTGCTGGCATCTCACAAAAGTTACGGATGCATTGTGTATTTTGAACACGACTTTGAATATGTGACTCGACATTGAATACCCTTTGAAGCTGAAGAGATACATCCACTGATGGAAGTTGTGCCATTACCTAGTTCATTACTCTTCTCTGTCTCTCCCTATCTCTCTATTTATACAGGGTTTCCCAGGAGAGAAGGGCATCCCAGGGTCCTTTGACACTGCTCTCAGCCAGACATATATTCAGGTAAGCCCTGAGCAAACATTTGCAGTCTCACACACTGACTGAAAAATGTAATGTAGAAAGCTCTTGCCTGATTGAGTTTGATCCTTTTCTGTTTCCTCAGGGCCTCGCCGGACCACCGGGGCCCCCTGGGGAGCCCGGGCTGAAGGTCAGAGCAGTCCCAAATACAATACTGGCATACATCAACTAAATTAAGTTGTCCTTAACTAGAGAATCATTAATTATTTCCTGAACTCCCAGGCCCCTCTCTTGTCCACTGTCTTTTAGCTGTGCTGACAGCAACACTGGACTGTTAGAGTGAATGTCCCTGCCAGAAAGACACTTAAGACTTGATCTTGTATTTTGGTTTGTGTCTCAACAGGGAGACGCTGGCTTACCTGGTACTGATGGGGAAAAGGTAGCTACAGAAAAGAATGATCAAGAATTCCGAGTGGGACAGTCACCTGAGTATATTGGGTTCTGTAGTGTTCAAGTGTTCTCTCCTGTGTTTGTAGGGTCATAAAGGAGAAAGGGGTGAACCAGGGACCCCAGGAGCGGCAGGCGAGAAGGGGGATAAAGGACAGTATGGCCATCCTGGTCTTCAGGTAGATTGCGGCAACTAGTTCTGTCAAACTGAGTCAAACCGTTACATTAAAGCAGGGGTACTCAATTAGAAACCCAAAAGGTCCACTCACCAAATTTCCATTCAGTCCAGGGTCCGGAACAGTGATGGTTTATGTTTCTGGCCTCAGAGTTCTGGGGATAATTTTGTTCAAAGTGTCCATGCTTTGTGTCATAGTGACGTTTCACATTACCACTTTTGACAAGGGCAACCGTCTCATTGCAGATTAAACACATCAGTTTTGTGCTCCCACCGGCAGCACAAATGCATACTTGTGAGCCAACTCTATCTGAAATTTGCGATTTTCGGGAATCAACTTTTCGCTTTTTGTCGGGTTTAGAGCACGCCATCTTCGCTAAGGAAGAAACAGGTACCGTTAGCAAATCGATTAGCCTGCGTTGCTGTGAATGACACACACAACCTGCGTGACCCACAGAGGTTGCGTCCAACGTTGAGTGAGTGAGTTGTCATGGTGATTACAGTTATTACAGCTCCTGATTGGACCTTTGGATTGGACACAGAAGATAGAAACCACATCTAGTAGGAACAAAATATAGCCTATATATAGCTTGAAATCACGCACCAATGAAAACTCGCTTAGATCATGACTAAATTAGAATGTTAATTTTGGCTTCGGTCCAAATTGTATTGCGTCCGGGTACGGATCCGGACCGGAGTCCGTCTACTGAGTACCCCCGCACTAAAAGAACGAATAGCAGCAACTGTAATCAAGCTGGTATTGCTGAGACAGTGCTGATAAAGATTATTAATGCAAAGCAGAGAAATTTGAAAAGGATCATGTATCAATCATAAGACAGGATACATGATATCTCTTATCTCATAACACTGCTGTTCTGAGGGTGATACAGTATAACCTCTCATACAGTGTCTGTTCTCTTTGTTGTGCATTACGTTATCAGGGGGCAGCGGGACAAAAAGGAGAGGGAAGAGACTTTCGCTTTGAGGAGAATCTGGTCAGTGATGGTTTACCTGAATGGTCCCATCATGATGTTGCATGTTAAGTGATTGTGTCCCCAGGATCCTCTGACCAGCGACTCTCTCCCTCCCCCAGGCTCAGCTGATCTCCATACCCGGCCCTCCAGGGCCCCCCGGACCCCCAGGGTTCACGGTGGGTGACCTGACGGCCGCACCCCTTTCAGAACAGCACAACCACAGCCTCACATTTTTCCCATTTTCAGTGCTTTAATGAGGAAACCAATCTCATATTTTATCTGCCGTTTCGCAGGGACCTCACGGATTACCTGGGTCCAAGGTGAGATGAATCCAGATCTCCTGCTCTTGAATAGGATCACGAACACTAATTACGTCATTCTCCGATTCGGAGCAAACATTTTAGAATAGAAAAGCTTTGTGGAGGATTCTAGGTTGTGTGTTTTGTATCAAATAGGGTGAACCTGGGGAGATGGTAAAAGGAGAGAAGGGGGATGCTGGAAACATAGGACCCCCTGGTTTGAGGGTGAGTCTTTCCCTTATAGTTACTATCTGTTTCCAGAAAAAGACCGACAATGGCTTTGTGTGGTGTTAGCTGAACAGCAGTTACGGGCACACAAAGTCTTGCTCGGCTGACTGTCGTGAATGTGGGTGGTGGTACATGTGTGCTAGCACATACCTCAAGTGCCTTATTACACACCGCTCCCTCGCACAGGGAGTTCCTGGTTCAACTGGATTGGTTGGTCTCCCTGGTACCAAAGGTGGAAAGGTCAGACACATTTTACATACAGTACATGAACCTATCAGAGCTATAGGTGCAGGTTTTAAAAGACCTCAGACCACCTTTTACCAAATGAATGCACAACAACACACTGTGATTAGACATTGGAAATAGCTTCTTTTTGACTTTATTTGCATACCAAAAAAATCCTGTTGTATCATACAGCATGCCGCACAACATTACACAGTACCAAGAAGTATTAAATACAACAGACTTTAGTGTAAATTTGAGATTCTGTGTAATTTCCTTGTCAGGGAGAACAAGGACAGCCAGGGTTAGATGTAAGTACTTTCATTCACAGGCGGATTTTAATTGCAAGCCTTAAATTAATCTTAACTGTAAATTCTGCAGGTCTTAACCTCCCTCTATCCTTGACAGGGCTTCCCTGGACTGATGGGTGAGAAGGGGGTCAGAGGAGATAGAGGAGAGAAGGTAAGTGACAACACCTTCCGCTTACCAAATCATAGCCTCGGCACATTCCATGTTCTCCACCAAGATCATTAGAATTCACATACCCTCTACAGCAATCTATCTTTAATTATACATTTCTGATGTCCTCATTGGCTTCAGAAATACCATCCAGTTACATATAATGAGTTGTTTGTGGCCCTTTTCGGGTCTATCCCAGGGTGACCGGGGCCTGGGGGGTAAGAGGGCTATGAAGGGCCAGAAGGGCGAGCAGGGACCCCCAGGATTGGACCAACCTTGTCCTGTGGTATGTGATGTCGCCTTTACAACTTCACTTCCCTTCTTTTACCACACCAAAGTCCCCTTTGTCCTGAGATAGGCTAATTCCATGAACCGTCCTTTAACTGAATGGAGCTTGTTTGATGGGGGATGAATAAGCCAAGGAAGATGTTTTATACACCAAAGTGTGTGTGTGTGTATTCTTAAATGTGTGTCTATGTGAAACTGATGCTGTGTGTTAGGACTGTGCAATTAATCACCTTTCTTCTATGATCTATCACAGGTAGGGGGTTGCGTATGTTCTTGTATAATTTCCAGCGTTTGATAAAGCCTCACAATTTTTTCTTTTTTGGGGTGTGTAGTTAGTCCCACAGCCAATGAAAAGTAAATTAAGTTTAAACGTAATTTATCTTTTTCAATAGCTCTGGTTAGTGGTTATGATCTTGAGAGCGTGCGTCAGATGTCAACCAATCAGATGGCGGCATGGGTACAGGTACTAACTGAGTGTAGAGCGGGCAGCGACTAAAGAGAAAAGATCGGGAGAGAATGGTAGGATCCCACGCAGGACACCTTTCCTTCTGGCGGTGTTGATCAACTCCAGGTCCAGGTGGCTCTTATGTCCATAGAAGATCAGGAGCAGGGGGCCTCCATCACGGCATGCTTTAAGAAGTGGTCCTGGAACCAACGGCTGAATAATTTTAACAATTTTAATCATTATTGCCAAATAAGGTCCGGGGTACTCCTGTGGTGTAGGACAGCCGTGTTCAGGCACACCAGTACCGTGATGTGGTCCCTGGTGCAGGTGCCTGTTTGTAGAGTAGTTTGCACCCCTTCTTCACCAGCACCGTGTCCCTGCTCTTGTCCATTTGAAACCCCAACTCATCACAGTTGTAAAGCTGTCGGACATCATCAGAGTCATCAGTTTCCGTAGTGTAGTGGTTATCACGTTCGCCTCACACGCGAAAGGTCCCCGGTTCGAAACCGGGCGGAAACATGTTTTTTGTATTTCATGACTTTCCATTTCCTCGAAAGGCATCTCGACATGGAACACGGAATGGGGCAGGGTTGGATATATAGGAGGGGTCGGATGTCCAACCCCGCGCTGTAACACTTCTGATTGGACTGCCTTTCCTTTCACTATAACCATTGTTGCTGTCTTTTTTGTACAAGTTTGTGTCGACAAAGAATATTTTGTAGGTAGCTCTAGCAAGCCATTTTAGCCATTCCCATCCCAGTCCTAGTTTGTGTGCTTGATTATAAGTGTACGTTGATTGATTTTAAATAGAAGTGACTCAAAACCACTTGGAATGGTTTTCAGGAAACCAGTGGAGGTAAAGAGCTCCTTGGGGAGGCGGGGCCACCCTCTGGCACCCCTTGCCCATTGGTATAGTATTACTGCTTCCTGACTTTCTGCCCCTCCCTCACTCCTGTGTTAACCCTGCCTGGCCTGGATAAATTGTGCAATAATGATAGACAACAACCTTGTTTGTGATTTTGTCAGTGACAGTGGTATTTAAACTGTGTTGTGTGTGTTTTGTATGTTTTTATTTTTGCTAAACTTGTATGACTTTTTGTTTTAGTGCTCCGGTTGTACTACCCTCCTTACTTTTCTCGTAACTTGATGGTTATGAATATTAATATGTTATTAGTTAGGTAAGTTAATTTGCTAACACTTATTTTCTGTCTCCACAGGGTCGGGATGGGTTACCAATACCAGGATGCTGGCACAAGGTATGTACAGCTAAATAATTAAAATCTAGTTGTGTTAAAATAGATCTAATCTGTAATATAGTCAATTACCTATTAAAATAGTAATATCGACCTATCTGGATCATCAGTTTCCGTAGTGTAGTGGTTATCACGTTCGCCTAACACGCGAAAGGTCCCCGGTTCGAGACCGGGCGGAAACATGTATTTTCCGTTTCACCCACGCCTCCCTCCTGAGTCTTAGACAAGATAAGACCACTATTGACATGCACTAAATGGTATTGTCATAGATACATATTTGAAGAGAGAAATATTGACCAATTCATATCATCAGTTTCCGTAGTGTAGTGGTTATCACGCTCATGTAGCTAATTAATTAAAATCTAGTTGCGTCAAAATTGATCTAATCTTACTATGTGATATTTGGGAATCATACAGCTCGTTGGAAAAGTCATACCCAACTGTAATGGGTTATTTAGTTATATTGTTTTTTTTGTAGTACATGTAGTACAGATGCTGACCCTTATTGAGTGGGTATCAAAAGGCCCTGTCCAGATTAGAATTCTTGAAGATTTTTTATTATTATATTGAAATTAATTATGTTATTTAAAAACAAAAGAATAAACATTTAAATATGTTAATAAATGTACAAGTTAATTAATCCTTTTATTAACAAGTTAATTAACACATTTATAACATAAATTGATAGTATCACATATATTAAATCAAGTCCTTTTATTGACACTCAACCATATAAATAAGTGCAACAGAGGGTGAAGGTCATTTAAATGAATCAATATGTAGTTAAAAGAGTGAGAAATATATCTGTTAACTGTTTCCCCATAGATATTTGTATCCAGCATAGTCGAAATATGTCACTTATAATGTCATAAACTGTGTAACTTGATATACTAATGTTGATATCTAAAAGTATTGTTAATAAATTAAAATAACTATTCAGACACTAATATCAACCTATTAGTCATCAGTTTCCGTAGTGTAGTGGTTATCACGTTCGCCTCACACGCGAAAGGTCCCCGGTTCGAAACCGGGCGGAAACAATTTTTTCGTATTTCATCGTTTTCCTCGAGAGGCACCTCGACACGGACCACGGAATGGGTCGGGGATTGTATATATAGGAGGGGTCGGATCTGAGGAATCGGGGATATTCGCTCTTCTAGGGGTCGCTTTCGCTCGAGTGAGATAAACTGACTGACGACACAGTGCCTGTTTCTTTTTCAATGGGTGTCTATGGGAAAGTCGGAACAGCGCCACCAGAGGCCGTTTGAATATTACATCCATAGAGTTAAGGACTACCATAGAGCAGTGGTTCTCAACTTTTTTTTCTGTGATGTACCCCCTGGGAAATATTTTTTCAACCAAGTACCCCCTAACCAGCGCAGAGCATTTGTGGTTGAAAATAATATGTCATACACCGTTCTATGCCATTGTAACGGATGTATTCAGGGCATGAACAGGCACAATGGGTGGGTTTTCAGATTTATTTGTTTCCTACGGAAGCTTAGCAGGCACAGAAGAGACCGAGTGCAGTTAGGCTCACTTACACGTGAAAGAAATGATAAAAATTACGGTGAATACAATACATTCACAAATACAAATTGGAACTAGAGAGGGTACAATTTCTGGGGAAATTGTAGAGTGTGCTTGCTTTCGTCGGTTGCACAGGGGTCCGTTTTTGAATGACATTTTTACAACTGATATTTCTGTATATTTTATATAAAAATGCATACTTATTATTTATAAAGATTACATAGATTTAAAAGCTTCTTTTTTGCTGCTCATTTACAACTGAAAATACGAGTGAAGTGTAGAATGAAATAGATGTCTTCTCATTTCCCCTGCAAGAGGCAGCCTCATCTTTGAATCAAAACGAATAAATATGGCAGACCGGTGTAAAAATTGACCTAATCTCTATGACTTCAACGTCATTTTAAGTTTTTCCCTTCTCATGATATTTTCAGGCATTTAGCCTACTCATTGCATTCATTCATTAATAAAGAACCCCCTTTGAAGATTATTCTACGACGTTACCCAGCAGTAGAAGATGGAATCGCGATTCAAACAGTACCATCTGCTAACTGAAAATATGCCCCCCAAAACGTAAATAAGCTTGACATTTATTTCGTGGAAAATCGCTCATTCATAAAAAGCTCACTGGTAGCGATCATTGTCAGTAACAACGCCAAGTGCGATATAGCCCTGTGTGGAGAAGCTGCCCCGGTAAATTGTACTATTACAGTACAGTACTAGACTACTGCTGTGTTCGTCTTGGTAGCGATTGCGTTGGTTGAATTGGATTTAACGTTCCGTTGTACGGTTTAGGCTGAAATTAATTATTTTCATGAACAGATGGACAACGTTTAGGCTGTGGCAATGAAGTTCAGGTTAGTAGTTAGATAGACTTTTGATTTAAGTAAGGGGAGTGCCGAACATGTTCTGTTGCCGTTTGACTTTCTAAACAGCTGTGTAGATGTTTTTGTAGTGTCTCGCCTAGGCTACAGCGTTGCAGTGAGCTACACTGGTTTGAAACGACAGGTAATGATAATTTCACCCACAAATCGTTTACTTGTAATCTAATGTCATAATAAATCCTACAACGAAAGCGTATTTGTGAGGAATGTTTATTTTAACGATTGAAAACAGATGCATTATAGACCACTGTTATGTGTTGCCCGGGCAACAGAGGCTAATGTCATGATGCTAATACTTCAGTGAAATAGTAAACTACTGTTTCCGAAAGTAGATGTACTTCCTTAATAATATCAGCTTATATTGTACATTACACATCACAATTGTGTGTCATATCACAAAGTAAAATTACTAAATAGTTATCACCCTGGCCTCTTTGCTTGTGGCGTTTCTGCAGCTGCCTTGCAGTAAAGCAGTTAGCTTAGCTATCTCCCAGAAGTTAACGAGCTGCTAAACTAATGTTCTGCTAGAGGTAGTCACGCGAGTTTTCGTGACGTTAGTGACGTAGTGACGTTAGTAACGTCAGTGACTGTGGCTAGCAAATTAGCCACCGTTAGCTTCACTTTTCGCCACAAAAACTTAACCTAAGCCTAAACCATGCAACGGAACGTAAATCCCAATAGAAGCAACTCAATCGGTACCAAGACGAAACTTTTGACACCTAGGTTGTCTATGTAGGCCAAATATTGACTGAGTTTTAGGGGGGCAAAAAGAATAATAAAAATAATAATATATATGTGAGAGAACAAAGGTTGTGCCCTTGCCGAAGGCAAAGCACACCCAATTACAAATTAACAAAGTGCATTTTTAACTCTGTTACACTATCATTGTTTGATTTATTAAACTGTCAACACTGAACATTGTTGCATTGAACTGAGTTTTAGTGAGAAACTTGTGCTTGTGCTTCACTGAGAAGCTTTGTCAGTCTTGGTGGCAGGGAGGCAACTGCTGTGATCAAGCTTTTCTCCAGGCACAGTCTGTTTCTCAGCTTTGTTTTTATCACGGTCATTGCAGAGAAGGAGGCCTCACATAAATACGTGGAGGCAAAGGGTAGTAGCTGCTCCAAAGCTTTCTGTCCCAGGTCAGGGTGCTCCTGCTTCACACACACCCAAAACTGTGTGAGTGTGGATGTGGCAAACTTCATCTGGAGGCCATGGTCAGATGACACTTCCAGGAGTGTTTCCTGATAGTGACAGGTAGATTGCTTCCGTTTGTTTCTGACAAGTGAAATGGGTTTCTCACCCAATCCAGCTGTTTAGATTTCTCCTCCATGTCAGGAAAGTAGGAATGGAAATTGTCAATCAAGTTAGTCAAATGTCCCACGATGAGCAACTTGACTGAAGCTCTGTCCACATTCCCACTAGAGAGGAAATCATCCACCTGAAGAAAGCAGGTGAAATCCCCCTGTTCAGAGGCTCTTCTCCACAGCTCTGCTTTCTTCAGGAAGCCACCCACCTTGTCATACAGTTTTAAAATGCTGGTGTCTTTTCCCTGCAGAGACATATTCAGTTCGTTCAGTTTGCTGAATATATATGCCAGGTAGCACACCTTTGCACCTTGCCAGTCTGTGTCCTGGAATAAGGTGGCATGGGGAAATCTGTGCTCAATCAGAAATGTGTGTACTTCAGATTGTAATTCCAACAGCCGGTTGAGTATTTTCCCTGGAGAGAGAGCCAGCGCACTTCTGTGTGCAGCAGTTCAATCAGGAGAGACCTGGGATGAGTGAAAGATGTTTATTACAGACTAATAAATGTACTAAGGTGTTTGGAGCTTGAACCCCACGGGGAATTATATGGATCAACGGGCGCCTGCCCAACGCCCGAAGAAGAATCCCCCACGGAGTCCAGACACTGGTGGCGGTGGCGGCAGCCGACGACCAATCGAGCCGAAGACTGAGACAGGAACCGGGCGGCGACGGGGTGGTGGAGGGTCGCGCACTTGATAGCATGGACAAACTACAGAGGGAGAGAATCATATTTAAAGGCACGGATCATGTGACACCATTAATTGATAGCGGGAGCGCTAATCGACCTGAACCCTAGTGACCGCCCGTCCAGGGAAACGGAGGAAAGGTAGGGCGTTCTTAGCGGGGGGAGTGAGAAGTGTACACTACGATTAAACCCGAGTGCAGAGATCGGTCTTGCCTGACTGAACTTGCGCAAGCTTCATCAGTTGTGTGTGTTCAGCCCCCATGTTTTCACAGAGGCGTCGAAACAGGCGTGCGTTACGTGGCCTTGACTTTATGAAGTTGATCACTTTGATGCAGTTGTTCAAAACGTCATGTAACACAGGGCTCATTCTCTTTGACGCCAATGCTTCCCTGTGTATGACACAGTGAGTCCACTTTACGTCAGGGTTCTCTTTTTTAATAGGCGCTATGAGTCCTCG
Organism: Osmerus eperlanus; assembly: GCF_963692335.1. Taxonomy (NCBI): domain Eukaryota; kingdom Metazoa; phylum Chordata; class Actinopteri; order Osmeriformes; family Osmeridae; genus Osmerus; species Osmerus eperlanus. The sequence goes on from NC_085036.1 coordinate 5,778,285, forward strand.
CATGCTACCCGTAATTGATGCTGCTGCGTCCGTGCAGATGCTGCTGCAGGATTTTCAGCTCATGCCGTTTTCACAGAAGAAGGTGTTGACAACATCAAAAATGTCCTCTCCTGTTGTTTTCCCCTCCAATGCTTTGCAGAATAGAACATGCTCATAAATGTCGTCAATATCGATGTATCTTACAAAAGCAACAAGTTGAGCATTCCCACTGACATCTGTGGATTCATCCAGCTGAAGAGAAAAAGAGTCGCTAAGTTTTCCCACAACTTGCTCGACAATGTCTGTTCCCATTTGATCTATTCTGCGGCACACAGAGTCATTTGACAAAGGCACAGTCTTTAATTTCTCCGCTGCGGTTGTGTCCAGCATGGTCTCAGCCAGTACAACGGCGGCGGGAAGGAGAAGGTCTTCGGCTATAGTGAACGGTTTCTTGGCTTTAGCTATCAGCAAAGACACCGCAAATGAGGCCTCCAGGGCTTTGGCTGATGTCGTGGACGTGGAGGCTTTCCGTATCGTGTCTTGAGATGACCTGAACTCAAAAAGCTTCCTCTTAAAAAACTCAGGTGTCTTACCAACATGACCTGCATGTTTTGTGTTGAGATGCCGCTGAAGATGTGCTGGCTTCATGCTGCTGTTGGCTAATCTCTCCCCACAGAAGAAACACAAAGTTTTGGATGGATGGCAACTCGTTGACGTAAATCCCATTAAAACATATTCTTCTGAATACTGACGGGATTTTTCTGGCTCTAGTTTGGCTTTCTTTGGCGCGACTCCCTTCGTGTTTTCAGCAGCATTGCTGCTACGCTTCAACCACGACTTCATTTCTGCCGGACCATTCAAATACGGGAATTAAAATTCCCATGGTTCCCACCTTAATATTTTTGCTGTCCAATCACCGATTTATTTCTGAAAACTGCTAGATACGTATGACAACTTAAGCTCAAAGCACACTGGTTAAGGGGTCACTGGCAGAAATTACAGACCTGCGAACGTACCCATTTAACCCACATATGGCCCATACAAATCAACAGAACTTTTTGGAACATTCTGAAGAGCCGTATAATAACTATTTTTAAAGGATTTTTGAATGGATGCAAATTTTAAATATATCTTAAAAAAATCTCACGTACCCCCTGGACTGCCTTCACGTACCCCCAGGGGTACGCATATCGCCGGTTGAGAACCACTGCCATAGAGAATGTATTGGAAAAGGTAAGGAAAGTTGAGACAAACCAAATTTGGCTCCCGCGCGGAAGGTCCCTGGCTCGAAACCAGGCAGAAACATGTTTTTCTTATTTCATCCCTCCGTCTTCAGTTGTTACTTGTTACTTCTCCCACTTTCCTCTTCAGTGCTATGTAAGATATTAGAGAGTATAACAAATTAAACTAACTTACCTAAACAATATTTATTGATATTTGAACAAAATTATTGACCTCCTATTTCCATCAGTTTCCGTAGTGTAGTGGTTATCACGTTCGCCTAACACGCGAAAGGTCCCCGGTTCGAGACCGGGCGGAAACATGCTTTTAATTTTTGCTTTCCCCTTCAGAGAAAAAACTCAAACCGTTTTTATTTCAACTTTTAGAGCCTCTGTTATGATAACTTTTACGATTCTGTAGTGTTGTGGAAATGAATACACGTGGGTGAATATATCTCAACTGTATCTTTGTCTGTATCAGATATGATTTAACATGTTTTTTTCAGGTCACCACTGCCCCTTTCCACTTCAGTCCTGGGCATGGTACTAATTAAAACTAGGGTTTTCTAATTATTGCCAAATTGTTTTAAAGTACAAAGATTATGATCTCAAATTTCACAGTATTGTTAGATCTCTAATACAGCTATCATCTAAGAATGTCAAATCGTGTTTTGATGACAGAACAGGTCATAAGGAACATTACACACGTACTGTGTATTTAACAGTATAATGTGAACTGCATTCAAAAATGTAAACTATACATGCTTATCATGGCTTTATATAATTGTAATTAACCATACAGTGAAGCTACTGTATTGATACAGCATATGGTCTATAATGTTAGTAGTAATATTCTAACATATGTCTTATTCAAAGCACTAATTTCTTAAATATTGATAACAAATGGGTACTATCCAAAACATTTCATTTTCAGATTTTAAAATGTGTTGTTTAGCTGTGTTTGTTTAGCCTACACCTTTGCGAACAGGAATATTGACCATTGGGTTTCAGCAGTTTCCGTAGTGTAGTGGTTATCACGTTCGCCTAACACGCGAAAGGTCCCCGGTTCGAGACCGGGCGGAAACATGTTTTTTCCATTTTACCCACCCCTCACTCTTTCCTGAGTCTTATGCAAGATAAGAGAGTGTTGAAAAGTCTACTATCAAAATCAAGTAAATGGTTTTGTTCATATATATCTAACATTATAAATATCGACTAATGGAAATCATCAGTTTCCGTAGTGTAGTGGTTATCACGTTCGCCTCACACGCGAAAGGTCCCCGGTTCGAAACCGGGCGGAAACATGTTTTCTTCTGGAAGAAAGCATTCACTTATTGGCATTTTTGTCTATGTTAAGATAGACAAAAAGTTAATACTCCACTACAGTGTTGGGGGGGGGGGGGGGGGGGGGTTTGCGACCATGTAGAGACAGAAACGACATGCCGTTGTGTAAATAAGATAAATAACAGAAGGCCATTTAGTCTGTATAAAAAAGCAAGCTATAGACCTGTTTTGTAGGAAAAAAAATTACTTGACCTTCCCGGGGCACCCCCCTAATATGATGGTAGGGGAAACACTGCACTAGTTCTTCTTAACATTTGGTCAATGTGCATCTAACCTTTCTCATCTTCTTTCAGTGATGATGAACAACCCAGAAGAGAAGAGGAATTTGTATATATTGATATATATTTTTTCAACTACAAAATTGTAGTTTTTTTTGTTAATTCCTATTTAATATATTGAGTTTTTTTGTTGTTGACATTTTTATGCTTAAAACATTTGCATATGGGAAGGAGTACCAAGAATAAGAACGATAGTAAACGGAAACTTATTTGACAGCGGTAAACTCCAGAACTCATGAACATAATAAATGGGATGGGAAATATGTTTTGGCTCAAAATATCACGGACAGGAGTCACATGTTCAATCCCCATGGTCCAAAGTTTCCTGAGTATCAGATAATCTAGAAAGTCCGGGAGTATTGATGAGGTTGATAATCATGATTGTCATGGTTAGGGGGGTCTCAAGCGCATTCATTTACCAGAATCATTCAAGTTCATTAAATGTTGAGTAAATTAAATGTCTTAACCCTCGTGCTGCCTTCGGGTCACATGACCCAAAGGTTCATAACGAACCATCGTTGTGTTTACCCAATTTTACCCAATACAAAAACAAATTAAAATAATTTTCTTTTAACCTTTGCAATGTGGGGGGTCTGAGACAGCCTAGCTGTTACAAGAAAATGCTTCACTTTGTCTTTGTATGCGGTAAATCTGTCGCAATACGACGGTGGGTCACAATGACTGATGGGTCAGAATGACCCGAAGATAACACAAGGGTTAACAAGGAGCTGCTTTAGTTATAATTGATCTGTCATTAAATGGATCCCATGACTTTTAATAGCAACAGAGATTAACTAGTTCCATTAACAGTTTCACCAATATAGGCTATTTTGGTAATACTTTGGAAATGGCACTTTTCTCAACAAACATCTTGGGAAACTAGCATTGTACCATTATCAAAGGATTTTTACTTTCAACGAATTGTTTGCATTGAATCAAATGTGATTAGATGTGAAGGTACTTAAAATGTGGAAGGATATTTACATTTGTTTTGGTTGACAGATTAATGTATGCTCCATATTTACATTAACAAGCTGTAGGTTATTGTAATACAGTTAGTTCATCAAGTACTGTTGTTAATGTTTGGTAGTAAATATGAAGCACTAAAACAGAAACATAGACAGTAGCATAATCTATCTGGCTTTCCTTCATGCTACTTTTAATATGAGAAATAACTGTACTGTATACATGGGCAGGAATATTTGTAATAATTTTTAGTAGTATAATACCAATATATGTTTTTTTGTCTTTATATCCTGATATATATATATATATATATATATATATATATATATATATATATGATTTATTGTTCAGTTGGATGTTATTTCAAGTGTAAGCATTTCAATACAATAACAGCATTTACAGACATATTCATGAAATGTATTAGTATGTTTTTTAATGTTACCATTTTATGTATCCACTACACTATAGAAACTGTAAAAGTTTTAAATCTACATAGTTGTACAAGTATACTTTGTAGTATATTTCCTTTCTCTCACAGTTTCCGTAGTGTAGTGGTTATCACGTTCGCCTAACACGCGAAAGGTCCCCGGTTCGAGACCGGGCGGAAACAAGTTTTTCACTTTCGCTCTTTCCCCATAAAAGAAAATACAGAATGTTTTTCTTTCAACTTTTAGAGCCTCGGTAATAATTCTGTAGTGTTATGGAAATGAATACACCGGTGAATACATCTCAACTGTATCTTTGTCTGTATCAGATATTATTTAGGAAGAGGCTTGTTTTGTGTGAAATGTATAAAAGCTGTAAACATACTACAGAAGCACTGTACATGTTTGAAACATGCTTTTAAATATATAACATAATATACTTAAAACATTTTTTAATAAAATATTTTAAATGATAACACTTATTTACTTAAAGAAAGGTTTAATGAATATTACTGCAAATATATACGTTCAATGTAGTATAGAAAATATTATGGAAGAATAAAATATATATCAAAGGACATGTTTAATTACAAATGCAAAGTGGTCCAACAGCACAGACAGGCTGCCTTTATTTTCAATTATAATACAATGCTTCCCCCTTGTGGTGATTAGATCCAGTCCGTAAATTTATACAAAGCATCTTTAAAAATGTACACATCCATGGCCTACTCATGCCTTACCAACAAAAATCAGGTCAGTGTGTTTTTCCATTAATTATGTTACAAGCCCCAATTCAATTTTACCAGAACAATTGTTACTACCATACAGATTTGAGAAGGACCTGACAATAATTGTTTTCTTTATGCCAAAGAGGTCCCATCCCATGTATTAGTCTTCATCCAATTCTCTGCTTTTCTTACTTATCTCTCCAATGACATCCTGCAGTTTCTTGACCGACTGCACCATCACCCGGAAACTGTCATGGAAGCTGCCCATTCCCTCCTTCAGCCAAGTAGCCTGCAGCTCCCCAATCCACCTCAGTATTCCATCCAGCTGCTCCTGAACCTCCCTCTGCTCCTCCAGCTCAGTTAACAAGGCCTGCTGGGCACAAACCTCTGCTTGATATGAATGGTGCAGTTCAGCCAGGCATGACTCTAGCTTCAGAACCTCTGGCAAACCTTCAGTGAATCTTTGATGTGGCTTGTCATCTGGTAACAACACATTAGGTGGAACTGAAAAGACGTTATTGAGCAATTGAGTTTCCATGCGGCCTGATAAGCTTTCGAAACGCTTTTGGAGGAACAGTTGCAGCTTTTGGGTGCATTTCCTCGCCCTTAAACGAAGATCTTCATTGGGTTCAGTTCCACTTACATTTCTTACACACACTTCCTCAACGACAAGCAGCACTTCGTATAGGCAGTCTCGAAATGCACTGTAGATTCTGAACATGCAGGTTTGAGGGGTGAATCCAAAGAACTGTGCTTCATACAGACGAAGAGATGGAGACACAACCCCCTCTGAAAAAAAACAGATGCAAAATGTTACATTTTCTTGTTAAATGCATCAATATGAATATATTACAATCTACATAAGTATAAATATTTGTCAACTATTGAAAAGTCAACAAGATTACTAAATTGATGGACAGCTGGCCATGCAAACTTCACTTCAGCTAACTTAGAGCTACTGTTCCGATAGCTAGCATTCTACTGTAGTCCCTGCTGTTAATAGTTATTATTTTACAAAGAGCTGTAGTATTGTGTACTAGCTAGTTAACTAGAGACTACTTAGCCGGCCAGCCAGCCAACTTTAATTTTTTGCTATACCAACTTGTTTTGAGTGCAATGATGCTGATGCGGTATCCACAGTAGTTGACTAGCTAGTATTGCAATCTTGGCATGACTAGTAGTAGGAGCCCCGGCTCCAGGCAGGAACGATTCATGAATGGGTTAGGGAGTGTTAAATACTGCTACATACGAGGTAATATGGAAACATTCAACATATATACACATTTTCTTTTTTTAATGGTTCTTGAAAATCTATGAACACGCGCCTTTACCTTCACCAACTCGGTTCTCGTCCATCATCAACTCAAAATTCAGAGGGTCGCAGCTACTGAAATTCCCGCGCCATGTTTTATTGTATTGCTGTAAAAGTAATTTAATTGCGACTCTACGCGCTTGCGCCACCAACTGTTCAGGAAGACGTAGGCAAAGGAAAAAAGTAACAAAGCAAATAATAAAACTGCAAGCATATTAATTAAGACAACAATTCTCAATGAACAATTATACTAAAAATAACCCATGCAAAAGACATGCACCTGGTGGAGTTTCTTGCCTGAGAAGGAACACATCTGAAACTGAGAAGGCTATGAAGGATTGGTTGGAATATAAACGTCTGGGATTTAAAATACATTGCAATTTTTAAAGAAACCTGTTTATTTCTGTTAGTTATCTATAAATTATAGTTACACGTTTAAAACAAACAAAAAAGAAGATACTAAAACCAAGGTCCACTACAGTAGACAAAAATGAATAGTCATAGTAGAAGAAACAGATGGCCCGCCCCTTATTATTATTCGCTGAAAATATTGACGCGTACCAATCGAATTCTGACATCCTTTCACAGTCAGTTTGGGCCTTTGAGTGACATATATCTGGTTTGCTCACTAAACATAAACAAAAGTGATCTAGCCAATACCAGATCACTCTATGCTACTCCATTGCTCTTGTGGTGACGTGTCAAGCAAGTGCCGGAAGCGTCTGAGTTGTTCCAAGATGGCTTACCAGACATTTCAGCAGGAATATTTACAGATTCCTGTTGTTACTAGGGCATACACTACCGCATGTGTTCTCACAACCGCTGCAGTGGTAAGAAACAATTTGTAGAATATATTTATCTCACTAGTCATGTTTATGTCACTGATGACAAGCCGCTAGTGTCAGTTTCCTTCATGTTAGTTTGCTAGTAGCTGTCAGCTCAGCAAAACAGCACAGCAGCTAAGGTATTGCTAGTTAGGCTAATGGTTTGCTAGTCTATCTTAACAGCTAGCTCTACTTAAATCGGCGAACCGATTTCGAATCATTCATGGAGACAACTAGCTAGTCAGGTTAATTAATGCTGAGCTGTCACAACCTCATAGTGCATCACATTTGCGTCTTGATTGATAGACTTGCTAGTTAGCCAAGTCTCTTGGTTGTTGGTGCTTGTTATTTAGAGTCTCACCCAGCAGCAGTTCAGCAAGTTATTAAGCTAGAACTAGCTACGTACTGTACAAATGTTGTGCAGATGATAGTTTCTGTTTTATTCGAAAAGGAAAAGACTGTAACAATTTTTCGAATACGGACAAAAATATATCTTGCGTTGTTTTGTTTATTATTTTAAGACACCGTCTTACTGCGGTCTAGCCTTACTGCGAATAAGAACTCATATTTACAGAGGGAATAATCATGGAATTTGTGTGGAATGGAATTTGATGAATTTCATGGAATCTTATTTTGATGAGCTGCTCTTTCTCCCGTAGCAACTAGAACTCATCACACCTTTTCAACTATACTTCAATCCAGATTTGATACTAAGGAATTATCAGGTGAGTAAGCAATACTCAAATTAGTGACACAAACGAGTTGAATCGTTTTAAGGAAATGAAAAGCTTTTTCGAAAACTTAAAATTCCATGAAAGTCCCAAGATATTATACATTTCATAGGCAGTTTCTTCAGAGGTAATGTTGTCATTAGTCTGAATTATAGTATTCCCCTGTTGCTGGGATATTTGAAACAGGGATGCAATTAATCTCTATCATGACATAATGAGTCTAAAAGTACTATTTTATGTAATCAAAAATCTCATGCACTGCAAATGGCAAGAAAACATCTGCATATAATTCATGGCCTTCAGTGACATTCTGCTTTAGTTATCTTAGTTTTAGGAAATAATGAATATAGCCCACGTAGTAATGTGTTTTTTATTTTATTGGTACACATTATAATTATAGTATCATCAGCAAATGGCAACATGTATTAAAGTTTGTTAAAGTATGAATACACTTCTTGTTAATATTTATTGGGCCACTTTATAATGATTAATTGAAAAAATATGTTGTTGGAGTAAGTTGTCTGTTTTGATGTATAGAATATCTTGTGGTTTCAGTTTGGACAAATGTGCTCAAGATGAATTTAATGTCATTTTGACATATTAGTAGCTCCTTATTTTTTTTATTATTTTTTCAACAAGGTCCATAGACATGACTAATCATTAACATGACTAATTTTGTGCCCCAAAACAGAACCAACTTAATGAAGTATAGCCTACATTTTGTATATAATACTTGATCTCTACTCCCTCCTTCACTATACGTCTTCAGATGTTAGGCTAGGTTTACAGATTTTCTACATGCAGTTCCAAGACTTGACTTCATGTTGCTTCTCTCTCCAAGGTATGGAGAATCATAACCAACTTTCTATTTTTCGGCCCAGTTGGCTTCAACTTCCTTTTCAATATGATATTTTTGTATCCTTTCAGTCACATGCCTCTTTGAAATTTGCATTTGCATATGTTGTGTTTGTTTTGTGGTATTAGTAGACATGTATACAAAGTTATCCACACAGACTTGCTGTCACAGGTCCTCCAATTTCACAAGGAAATGGTATACTGTATTTGCTTTGAATTGGGCCCCTGTTTTGGTAGATGAACTACCAGTTGCTTTATGGTGGAGAGATGTCCTTAAGCATGACTTTCAGATATCGATACTGTCGTATGCTGGAGGAGGGTTCTTTCAGGGGTCGCACTGCTGACTTCGTCTTCATGTTCCTCTTTGGTGGCCTTCTGATGACTGTATCCTTTTACCCTAATCTTGTTTCAATATAATTAATTGTCACTGTAAGTGAATTCAATTAAATTCAGTTAGATAGGCTTTCTATAGATTGACAGATGGGTTTATGTTTATATACTGGGTTTAGGCTATTTAATTAATTTATTGATTTTAAAAGGAGAAATTTAAACTTGTATTTCCTGTTTTAATACAAATATGACTAAAACGTGATTACCTGCTGTAGTTTTGGTAGTGATCCTTATATGTGTTTTCATTTGTTGTATAATTTACTCATTACATTAAGACAGCCAATATAGCCTTTTTCTACACATCATAATCAATTCACTTTAATCTTCTTAATATCATCACAGATATTTGGCACTTTTGTGAGTCTAGTGTTCTTGGGCCAAGCCTTTACCATCATGCTAGTGTACGTGTGGAGCAGACGTAACCCCAATGTCCGCATGAACTTCTTTGGCCTGCTGAACTTCCAGGCACCTTTCCTCCCCTGGGTTCTGATGGGATTCTCTCTGTTACTGGGCAACTCCATCATTGTGGATCTACTAGGTACCGGTTGCAATTAACGTCACTCCAATTGGCCTCGCATCATTGCAAACCAATTTTACTGTCTATTCAATTAAATGCCTCTGTCTTTGTTGAGGATGGTTGACTGTTGTTTACCCTCCTCCTCAAGGTATTGCTGTAGGTCATGTATACTTCTTCCTGGAAGATGTGTTCCCTAACCAACCAGGCGGTGGCAGATGGCTCAAGACTCCTTCATTTCTGTGAGTTTGTGTTCTCCTCTGTTGCAGTCTATCCATTTGTGCTGATGGAAAAATAGAAGTGATTTTAATTGTCATATTTGTAGTTCAATCTTTTTCACCAAGAAACATTTGATTTTTTTTGTAATGTGTTGCTTATAGCCTAGGAATCATATAACCTAGCATACAACCTTTCACATTTTATTGGGATATGAATGTATGTCTTCCTTCTGTATTTTGTCCTCCACACAGTAAGATGCTGTTTGACACGCCAGAAGACGACGCCAACTACAACCCTCTCCCAGAGGAACGCCCTGGAGGGTTTGGATGGGGCGAGGGCCAGCGCCTCGGGGGTTAACATGGCACCTCTTATCATTACAGGATCACTTTCATGGACATTCCCTCAATGGAAGGCTAGGGGGACAAATTATGTGGTCTTTATTCAACTTGTTTCACTATAGTTCTGGATGAAGAAGGCCAATCTCCTACCTGAGCTTTCCGGAGATTCGTCGGTTGTCTGTGTACTGTATGTGGCTTACACCCCCCTCAAAGACTGTTCTAAAAGCCGGACTGTTGCCATAAGACCATCTGTGACGAGGCAACAACAGGGAGAGGGGACTTTGAAGGGCAAACATTTGGCTGTATTGTTGGCGTATGTCTTTATCTCAGAAAATATAATCAGATGAGCAGAAACAAGAGGACAAGGATATCTGATTGAATTGATGAATTCCGGTCAGATCTCGTGTTTTTCCATTTTACTTTTTTCTTCTTTTTTTTTTTAAGAATAAATGTGTGGCAAGCAAGAATAATTGTTGAGTATATTTTTTGTATTATTTTAATTGGTCTAATTTAGCATATCAATTGTGGAAATTACATCAAAGATGCACAGTTATTAATTGAATTCTCAATCACTTAATACTTGTGAACCTATATTCCTTCTGGCGCTGTCAAACACGCATGTGTTTTAAGTGTTAAACATTTTGCTTGTGTATGTTTGTAGCAAAAATAACACTGGGTGAAGTACAGTGTCTATATTTTTAAAACAAAAAAAAACTGAATTGTCACAGGGCACATTACAAGCTTTTATTCTAAAATAGATTATTTCTTTTATTTATCCTTTCAACCTACACACTCACAAACATAATGACAAAGCAAAAGCAAAACAGGGTTTTAGACATTTTTGAACATCCACTCCATCATACACCAACATGCTCCTAGTACTAATGACATCAGGTTGATGGACTCATTCTGCTTACGCTGACTTCAACATGACCAACAGCATATCTGAAGAGGAACAGCGCCTCTTTTGACTTGACAGTGTTATCCACAAATGTCAGTGATCGGTTGCCCACTGGTGCCACTCCCTCTTGTTTGTATCTCAAAATTTGTATTGAGTCATTAAAACAAAATAACATTTTCAATGTTATGTTATTGGCTAAAGACTAAGCAGTAACAGTTATATATATATGTATATTTGACAGTATATTTTTTAGAAAAAGAAAGGGTATGGAAGAATGTCACTATTACAGTATTTTGAGTTTTTATAACATTTATTACTTTAAAAAATGAAAGATACAATATGTCCAGGTAATTAATTGTACAGTTACACTGGTCCTTTATGTAACCATCCACTCAATTATCAAATTAATGTTTAATATATGTTCCACTCACGCACACAGAAAAATTGTAAGACAACAACCTTAGTGTCACTTAAATCTTATAAGTATGGTTTCCATAATGGTATGTATGGCTAAGCCAAGAAAAAAAACAATATTCAAGGAAAATATATTCCTGCTGTTGTCATTTCTTGGAAACTGGTTTTAAGCAGAAGCACAACATGCTTAAAAGGGTACAGCACTATGAGTAGACAGTAATTTCCTCCTGCCGTTCTGTGCTGCTTCCAAGTTTTGTTGAAACAGCTACAGTGCAACTACATCATTAGACCAAATGAATGTAATTTTCCACTATCTACAGGAAACATTTTGTGCTGATGTGTATTACTACGTATACAGTTAGCTTACAGTTTTACTGAGTTATGGTGACAGTAGGCTGATCTGCCAACTGTAGCTGATGTGCAGTGCCTCAACAAAGAACCAATATAACTAACTGCATCTTTAACTGATAGGACTTCACATATCCCAAACATTGAGGAAATACTGAAAACAAGGCAATCAATACTATATGATGAACAGATCATACAAAATATTATTCTTACACTATAGGCTCACAACATATTATAATAATAAGTATAGCTAACTATTAAGTATAGCTAATATTAACTATTAAGTTAACCCTTGTGTTATCTTCGGGTCATTCTGACCCATCAGTCATTGTGACCCACCGTCGTATTGCGACAACTTTACCGCATACAAAAACAAAGTGAAGCATTTTCTTTTAACCGTTGGGCTGTCTCAGACCCCCCACATTGCAAAGGTTAAAAGAAAATTATTTTTATTTGTTTTTGTATTGGGTAAAATTGGGTAAACACAATGATGGTTCATTATGAACCTTTGGGTCATGTGACCCGAAGGCAGCACAAGGGTTAAGCAGATGATGGATATAATAATGTTAGCATCCCTTTTTTCCCTCAATTCCTAGAAATAAATATGTCTTTAAATGACTTTGAATTTGGACTGTTGCCTACACTAAACCCTTTCCATTTTAATTGGGAAAAGAAAACTGTAGACATCTATACCTGTATCAGGACACTTCTCTGGTTTCTGGGTTTAGCCTGGCTATTAGGTCCACCAAGGTTTATCCCACATCATCATAGTCTTCCTCACTCTGTCTACCCTCAGTACAATCGTTCTTCCCAATGTCATCGTAGTCCTCTGAGGACACGCTGTGTTTGTCATAGCAACACTCCTGACTCACGGCGGTAAATTGTTCTATGTACGGAGGAGGCACAATCTGGTCATCCAAGGACACATAATCAGGTGGCTCAGCGAGGTTCTCGTAGCTGTCTGCTTCTGTGGAGCACAGAGACACATCAACAACAAAAATACTTGGGTTGGTGTTTGCAATTGTGGTACTGGAAATATGTTGGCAGTTAATAGTTGTATTTGATTCAGGCCTTGGTCATGTAGTGGACATTGCACAATATAACCCTTTTGTATTTTTTCTTGCAAACTACACTAAATACATTTCCTGTATTTAGAATGCTTACCAGGACATGTTTCAAACTGTGTTCTTGGTGGTAAAGGAGGCAGATCCTCTTCAATGTCTTTTGGGTGATACGAGTTGTTTCTGACCAGGGAAGGAGAGAGAAGAAAGGAGAGAAATATTTCTCTAACTGTGCTGCAGCTCATTCTACATTCATGCTATGTAGGCGACATGTAAGATTAGCCATTTTTGGAAAAAGGAAATGGATACTGAAGAGCTGTGTCACTTTCTCTAGGCCTACAGTCTTTGTACTAAGGCACCATAAGCATTTTGTTACATGGAAAGCCCCTAAACCAACATCATAAAAGTGGCTGGACTAGTGTTTTTGTGTAAGCTAAGAATTAAAAATCTGTACCATTTGAATACACTGTGTTTTATTCTACATTTTATTTTATTACTTCTATGTGTTAACTGATGAAGAAAGTATTTTTGATTACTTACTGGACATAGAATTTGGGTGAATTTGAAGTATGATCTGGAGGTGAATTTGTTTGGAACACATCAGCTGTAAAGAGGAGCAACACTGTGTGTTAATACAACTAATACAACAGTCAAGTATATAACTAAGGTGTTGATTGAAAGTAACATTGACTTTAAAGGCAGAGTAGGTAATGATGTTGAGAAACACTTTTTGTCATATTTGCTGAAATAAACTTTGCATCTAAAGGTTTGACAGTAAATTAATCCTACATCTGTGGGCATCGCAGGACTGTAATAAACACAACCAATCATTAAGGTCGTACCAGCGCTAATGATTGGAAGGCATTTGGACCAAATGCAATGAATGGACGGGCTCCTTGTCTGTCTACTTACCTACTGTACCTCAGCAGTTTCATGTGTTTTTGAGAAATGGGTTTTAAGGGAGGGGTGGGATATTTTGGTTTGAATCCTTTCAAACTCAAGCTAAAATAGCTAGGTTCGCAAAACTTACCTATCCTGCCTTTAAAGTATCTGCAGTATTTTTTTAAATATGGATATAATGTTTAAATACCTTTTTTGGAGATCCACATATTGATAAAGTAAAACGTGAGCCCAATCACCACAGAGACAATAACCATTCCAATGATTATCCATAGCCAGAAGTATTCTCGTAATTGATCCATCAATGCTTTAGTCTACACAAACCAAACAAGAACCACAAGTCATGAAAGATTTTATATGCAGTGTACTTGGATATTTAATACTGTACATGCATGTGTGAACCAAGCTTCACAGTCACACTGGCTTAAATATTTGTAACATACTTAGACATTGGTACATACACTTTCTGATTTTCAACAGAAGGAATGGAAAACTGTAGAAAAAAAGAAGTAGTTTGTGGTGGACCACAAACCAGTTCTGTAGTATCATGTGCTAGGTTGTACTGTTACTGTAAACTGACAAGTTTCTCACGAGCGACAGTCTCACATTCTTGTGCTTTTTTATTCATAACTGCTGATAGTCTTACCCCTCATGAACTTTAATCAGAATTTTTCTCATGAACTCACTGTTACCATTGTGACAGAACAACTCTTATTTCTTTAAGCAGAGTTTTGTGCAAATGCTAATTGTTTGTTTATTGAGGACACTGCATCCTCTCACAGCTGCAGCTCTTATTTTAGAAGTGTCAAGTTAATCACTTCCTGACATGTACATGTTCTTACAGTCATCCAGCACAAAGTAAGACAGGCACCAGTCAATGCCCCAAATCTAGATTGCATAGGTGCTTATCTGTTCTACCCCAAGCCTTTTTCGCAAAAAAAAAAAAGAAAGAAATGGCAGAAATTATGTTGGCATTACTGAACCTGGATGACAAAAAAAAATATATATTATGACATCAAACACAAAATGTATTCCGTTGTCACAACAATGTATTTCCATTACAACATTACAATGCTTGCTTGTCCTTTACAGTGTTCTCTTCACTAAACACAAGGGACCTCACACTGACAGAAGCTTTCTTACCGTACTGAATCCAACGAAAAACTGAGGATGTGTTGATATTGCTGTTAAAAGCTAAATGTAGATGACAGGAAGCTTCTTCTTGAGGTCATGATGAGTCTCGAGGTCTTGTCTGTTTGAGCCAACTCATTTCCCTTTAGTCTTTTTTAAGGAAATCCAAATGACTACCATAACCCCTGCCCCCACCCGGCTATTTGCTTCACTGATTCAGACTGACAGTTTTCAGTGTTCACACCCTATTTGGGCCTAGGCATAGGCAGGATGGACAAATTGTACAATTTGCTGTGTTAGCTCACAATTAGGAGTACATTTACATTTACATTTATTCATTTAGCAGACGCTTTTATCCAAAGCGACTTCCAAGAGAGAGCTTTACAAAGTGCATAGGTCACTGATCATAACAACGAGATAGCCACAAAACATTGCGAGTAGCCAAAACATGAAGCACACATTGTGAACAACCAAAATAAGTGCCAAAGAGAAGAACCATAAGAGCATGTAGTTAAACAAGTTACAATTAAACAACATGAACTGCTATAAGTGCAAGTGTACCTGTGGAAAAAAAGCAAGCAACAATAATAAAACAATATATCACAGCGAGTACAAAAATTTAGGTCAGTTACCACTAACCACAAGAGCAACAAGTCTCTAAGCAAGAGTCATTGTGATCCTTGAGGAAACTAACATCGGGTCAAGCGAACCATTCCTAAGTACCGTTGTACTCCCGGAACAAGTGCGTCTTGAGCCTTTTCTTGAAGGTGGAGAGACAGTCAGTGTCTCTGATGGAAGTGGGGAGTTGATTCCACCACTGGGGGGCCAGACAGGAGAAGAGCTTGTGTTGGGACCGGGCGGTCTTGAGCGGTGGGACCACCAGGCGGTTGTCTGAAGAAGACCGTAGGTGACGGGTGGGGGTGTAGGGCTGCAGGAGAGACTTGATGTAGACGGGTGCAGTCCCGTTCACTGCTCGGAAGGTCAATACCAGGGTCTTGAATCTGATACGGGCCATGATAGGTAGCCAGTGGAGAGAGATGAGGAGCGGGGTAACATGGGAGCGTCTGGGTAGATTGTAGACCAGGCGGGTTGCTGCGTTCTGAATCCTCTGAAGAGGGCGGGTTGCACATGCTGGGAGACCAGCGAGCAGCGAGTTGCAATAGTCCAACTTGGAGAGGACAAGTGCTTGGACTAGCAGCTGGGTGGAGTGCTCAGACAGGTATCTCCTGATCTTCCGGATGTTGTAGAGGGTGAATCTACACGACCGGGAGACCGCAGCAATGTGGGCCGTGAGGGAGAGCTCGTCGTCCATGGTAACCCCAAGGTTCCTGGCAGAGGATGAAGGGGTCACCGTCGCAGATCCCAGGGTGATTGAGAGATCGTGGGAGATGGAGGGTTTAGCCGGGATGATGAGAAGTTCTGTTTTGGCGAGGTTCAGCTGGAGGTGGTGCTCGGTCATCCAGGCGGAGATGTCTGTGAGGCAGGCCTCAATCCTAGCTGAGATCCCCGGATCTGTCAGGGGGAACGACAGGTACAGCTGCGTGTCGTCAGCGTAGCAGTGGTAGGAGAAGCCATGGGAGGTGATGATTGGTCCAAGTGAGGTTGTGTACAGAGAGAAGAGGAGGGGTCCAAGGACGGAGCCCTGTGGGACACCAGTGGAGAGCTGGCGAGGGCCTGACAGTTTGCCTCCCCAGGAAACCTGGTAGGATCTTCCCGACAGGTAGGATGAGATCCACTGGAGTGCAGTGCCAGTGATGCCCATCTCAGAAAGTCTGGAGAGCAGGATCTGGTGGTTAACCGTATCAAACGCTGCAGAAAGGTCCAGCAGAATGATGACGGATGACCTGGAAGCCGCTCTGGCAGACTGGAGGGCAGTGGTGACTGAAAGGAAGGCAGTCTCTGTGGAGTGGCCAGTCTTGAAGCCCGATTGGTTGGGGTCAAGCAGGTTGTTCTGAGAGAGAAAGTTAGACAGTTGGTTAGATACAGCACGTTCAATTGTTTTTGAAAGGAAGGGTAACAGTGATACCGGTCTGTAGTTCTGGAGAACGGCAGGGTTAAGGGAGGGTTTTTTGAGTAGAGGGGTAACTCTAGCCTGTTTGAAGGCAGAGGGGAAGGTGCCAGAGGTAAGAGAGGAGTTTAGGACATGGAGAAGAAAAGTTATGATGGAGGAGGAGATGGTTTGAAAGAGAGGGGAGGGTATGGGATCAAGGGGACAGGAGGTGGGGCGATGAGAGAGAATGAGGTCAGAGATGTCTGCCTCAGACAGGGGAGAAAAAGAGTTTAGACATTTAGTCGGGTCAGTCATGGAGGGTGAGAGGGTAGGACAGGTGGGCTTAGGGAACCGACTGCTAATGTCGGCGACTTTTTTCTCAAAGAAGGAGGAGAAGTCGTCTGCTGTCAGGGTGGAGGGAGGGGGTGGGGGAGGTGGGTTAAGAAACGTGGAGAAGGTAGAAAAAAGTTTGTGGGGGTTTGAAGCAGAGTTAATTTTGTTCAGAAAGTAGAGGGTTTTTAGCACCAGTTATGTGAGAAGAGAAGGATTTGAGGAGGGAGTGATACTTATCAAGGTCCGGACCGCCTTTGGACTTGCGCCATCTCCTCTCAGCTGCCCGAAGGGTGGACCGTTCTTCACGGATAACATCTGTAAGCCACGGGCAGGAGGGAGAAGAT
The DNA here is from genome assembly GCF_963692335.1 of Osmerus eperlanus. Classification (NCBI taxonomy): domain Eukaryota; kingdom Metazoa; phylum Chordata; class Actinopteri; order Osmeriformes; family Osmeridae; genus Osmerus; species Osmerus eperlanus. The sequence goes on from NC_085036.1 coordinate 5,795,830, forward strand.
CGTGCAGGCCTGGTTGACAGGGGACAGAGAGAGTCAAGTGATGCAGTTAAAGTGGTTAACAAGGTGTCAGTGGCAGTGTTAGTGGGGTGGGACGAGAACTCGTCAATGGGGGGGAGGGAGGATGTTACAATAGAGGAGAAATGGGAGGGGGATAGGGAGCGGAAGTTGCGCCGGAAAGTTACAAGGGGAGGGGAGGTAGAAGGAGTTGGAGGGAGAGAGATAGAGAATTGGATAAAGTAGTGATCAGAAATATGCAGTGGGGTTACAGAGGTTAAGTCAGTGATACAGTTACGTGTCAGGATGAGGTCTAGCTGTTTGCCTGCTTTGTGGGTCGCCGGTGTGCTCAGCAACGTCAGGTCGAAGGAGGTCAGGAGAGACAAGAAGTCGACGGCCTGAGTTCCTTGGAGGTGGATGTTGAAGTCCCCAAGGACTATCAGGGGGGTTCCGTCATCCGGGAGGACGCTGAGGAGCATGTCCAGCTCCTCCACAAAGTCGGCTAGCGGGCCTGGTGGGCGATAAAGAACAATTAAGCATGCTTTGATAGGATCAGTTAGCATCGCACAATGGTGTTCAAATGATTTGGCAGTAACAGGGAGTGGTGTGGATGTGTATTTAATATGTGGGGAAAGAAGCAACCCTGTCCCACCACCCCGCCCGGTTGAGCGTGGTGAGTGAGTGAAGGAGTGGTTGACGGAGAGAGCAGCTGGAGTTGCAGTGTTCTCAGGGCGGATCCATGTCTCTGTCAGCGCAAGGGCATGAAGAGAAGCATGAGATGCAAACGCTGGGATGAAGTCTGCCTTGTTCACAGCAGACTGGCAGTTCCAGAGCCCTATAGAAAGAGAGAGGGCAGGTGGAGAAGATCTGGATAGGTAGTGAAGGTTAGAAGTTGACCGTATATACTTTGTGATATATCTACGTCTACGGGTAGTGTAGTGAACGGGAATGCTGAAGAAACACATGCTAGCTATGAATATGTTCTAGGTGGATTAGAATACAAATAGGGTGATACTTGTCAGAAGAGGTGATCCACCACGTCGGCCATTCTCGGCGGACTCCTGCAGGTAGACTCCCTGTCTTTGTTCGACCGAGTCTTCGTGCGCCGAGGCTGCCAGACGAGGCTGCCTCTGCAGAGTACAAAAACAATGATACAATTATATTTACACTTACATAAAACATTAGTAATCATAACACCTTTTTTACAAGCAATGCCACAGAGCGCTTCACAAATGTCCACAGATCAGCAGCCACACCCAACCCAGGAGTGACTCAAATTACAGGTTTTTAATTTGGCCTCACACAGACACAATGTCAGCCTCTCTGATTGCAACAGGAAAAGTCTGTTCCAGAGGAGAAAAACTCTATATGAAAAAGTACTTCCCCCCGCCATTGTCTCCCTTGATTTTTGCACTGGTGTATGTTATCTGCAACAAAGGGGTATGAAGCCAGTTGATCTTGTGTAAGGCCTTGATTGCAGATATAACATTGATCAATGTTCTCTTGTTCCTCTGACATTGCCTCACTGAATGACGAGCTAATAGGTCCTTGTTTGCATTGTCTGTTTTAAAATATACAAATGAAAGGGTGGTGATGGCTTGGATGGTTTAGGCTTAGTTTTTGTTTAGGCTTAAGTCAAAGTAATCATACAACAAAATACAGCACTGGGAGAATTAGAGACAAGAATGTGGACACCACGTGTTAAATGTGGGGATGCACCATGAGAATGTTGTCCATGACTATGGCTGAAGTTGTAGTGTTTAGTTACATATATGGGCCCTGCACAGATCTGCACCCCCCGGATGAATTCCCTTGTGATGGAACAGCTCAGTGACAGAGACTTTCCCAAAGAAAAGCTACGCTAGGACAGCCACCATGCTATTTCATTGGACATACCGGTCATCATCACAAACAGAAAATGGCATGGTAAAATGCATGGTTACAAACCTGAAACTAGTGTTAGAAGTCACAGAACTATCCATATTCTTCCAACAGATTTATCTACCCCTGTTTTATCTGTTAATACCCCACAGATGAAACTGGCCCTTCTAAATGTTAGATCACTAAATAACAAAACATTTCTAGTTAATGATCTGGTCAAAGAAAACAACTTAGACTGCATCTGTCTAACAGAAACCTGGCTAAACAATGACACGGCAACAGCAACTTTGATAGAAGCGTGTCCGTCTGATTACAGCTTTCACCAAGTTTCAAGGACATCAAAAAAAGGTGGAGGAGTCGCAGCTATTTTCTCCTCTAAACTGTTGTTCAAAATCACTGAGCTAGGTGAATTCACATCATATGAATATCTTGCTATAGAGCTCAAAACCGAATCAATACTTTTTATTATTATATATCGGCCACCCAAACACTTGCCAATATTCATACAAGAATTCTCTGAACTATTATCACTATGTGTCACTAGATATGACAAAGTAGTTTTAAACGGAGACTTAAATATCCAAGTAAATAAAAAAGCAGACCCAAGAACTATTGAGCTCTTAAATCTCATACAGTTTCAATCTAACTCAACACATAACAGACCCAACACACCGGCACGGAAACACACTAGATCTAGTTATAACAACTGGACTAAATATCAATAATATTTCAATAACTGATCTACCCCTCTCAGACCATCATTATATACTTTTTAATGTGGAAATTATCCTAGCAAAAAACAAAAAAGAATTCTTAGTCCATAGAAGATATTTAGACGATACAGCTATGATGACATTTTCTGAACAATTTGCTCTATATGAGCCGACTAACCATGATTGCTCTCTGAATGAAATGGTAGAGAACCTCAATGATGCACTATTATCTGTGTTAGACTCTGTTGCACTACTGAAAACCAAAAAGAAGTGCACAAGCAGAACCTCCCCATGGCTGAGAAATAAAAATGTTAGTGAAACGAAAAGAAAATGCCGTGCAGCGGAGAGAAAATGGAGGAAAACAAAGATCACTATCCACTACAATATCTACAAAGATACACTAACCACCTATAACAAAACCATCCGTCTAGCAAGGAGAGAATATTTCTCCAACATTATTAAAGAAAATGCCAGAAATTCCAGAGTTCTTTTCTCCACCATTGACCAGCTGCTAAACACTGTCCCTGCCCCACCTCCATCCTCAGCAGTTAAATGTGAAGAGCTTGCTTTGTTCTTCAAGAACAAAATAACTTTGATCAGAGCGAGTATTATTAATAGTGGGGTCGAAACTGACATCAGTAGATTCTGCAACATAACCATGAGCACATTTACCTGTATCACACTTAGTGAACTTTCCAAAATTGTCAGCGAATCTAACTCCACAACCTCAGATATTGATCCTATACCCACAACATTCTTTAAGCGAGTGTTTGATAGTGTCTCAGGTCCGGTGCTAGAGATTATAAACACATCCCTTAGAACTGGCGTCTTCCCAGATGCCTTCAAAACAGCTGTTGTAAAGCCCCTATTACATTTACATTTAGTCATTTAGCAGACGCTCTTATCCAGAGCGACTTACAGTAAGTACAGGGACATTCCCCCGAGGCAAGTAGGGTGAAGTGCCTTGCCCAAGGACACAACTTCAGTTGGCATGACCGGGAATTGAACTGGCAACCTTCGGATTACTAGCCCGATTCCCTCACCGCTCAGCCACCTGACTCCCTATTACAGAAACCCAAATTGGATAACAGTCTACTTGCAAATTACAGACCAATATCAAACCTTCCATTTATTAGTAAAGTACTGGAAAAGATAGTTTTAGTCCAATTAAATTATTTTCTTGAAGAAAATAACATCCTGGAAGTCTCGCAGTCAGGTTTCAGGAAATATCACAGTACTGAAACTGCTCTCACCAAAATAATTTGTGACCTCAGACTAAACTCTGATGCAAATAAAGTCTCTATCCTTATCCTGTTAGATCTCAGTGCAGCATTTGATACAATTGATCACGACATCCTAATCAATAGACTGGAAAAGCTTATTGGGTTCACGGATAGTGTATTGAACTGGCTGAAATCATATATCACAGGAAGGAAGTTTTATGTTAGTTTAGGTGACCATAGGTCCAAGAAACATGAGAACTGCTACGGGGTTGCTCAAGGAAGCTGCTTAGGTCCATTACTTTTTTCTCTTTATATGTTACCACTCGGCGACATAATCAGAGAACATAACATAGATTTCCATAGCTATGCGGATGACACACAACTATATATATATCCACTGAACCCAACGATGCAACGGCCATCAATTCCATTACCAACTGCCTGTTGGCAATAAACAAATGGATGAATGATAACTTTCTTAAATTAAATGAAGACAAAACCGAAGTCCTACTATGTGGCCCCAAATCCAAAAGAGAGATGCTTATTAAGAATCTTGGAGGCTTAACCCCTGTCTTAAACCAGAGGTGACGAGTCTCGGTGTAATCCTGGACTCAGATTTGAATTTCAACTCTCACATTAATAAAGTGACCAAAACAGCTTTCTTTCACCTGAGGAATATAGCAAAGGTACGACCATTCATAAACCAAAATGATGCAGAGAAGTTAATTCATGCTTTTATATCCAGCCGGCTGGACTACTGTAACGCACTTTTCACTGGTCTTCCCAAGAAAACCACTGAAAGACTACAGCTCATTCAAAATTCTGCAGCTAGATTATTAACCAAAACTAAAAAGGAGAGAACACATTAGTCCTGTCCTAGCTACTTTACACTGGCTCCCTGTTACCTTCAGAATTGACTTTAAGGTCCTTTTCCTCACATACAAAGCTCTACACGGACAAGGACCTAGCTACATTGATAACTCCTTTATAAACTACACACCAGCTAGAACACTGCGATCATCAAATGCAGGCCTATTAGAGGTCACCAGAAGCAGTCATAAGAAGATTGTTGATTCGGCCTTTGTCAATTACGCCCCAAAACTATGGAACAAATTACCCATAAATATTAGGGAAGCAAACACTCTAGACATTTTTAAAAGACATCTTAAAACCTACCTTTTTACCGAAGCATTTAAGTAATTTTATCTCAAAAGGGTTTTCCTACTTTTATTAGGTTCCTCCGGTAGGAGGGAACCTATTGTTATTGTTGGTATTCTTATTATTAGGTTCCTCCGGTAGGAGGGAACCTATTGTTATTGTTGGTATTCTTATTATTGGGTGTGCTCAAGCCTTCGGCGAGAGCACAACCTTTCTTCTCTCACATATATATTATTATTATTATTATTATTATTTTTATTTCTTTTTGCCCCCCTAAAACTCAGTCAATATTTGGCCTACATAGACAACGTAGGTGTCAAAAGTTTCGTCTTGGTAGCGATTGAGTTGCTTCTATTGGAATTTACGTTCCGTTGCATGGTTTAGGCTGAAGTTAAGTTTTTGTGGCGAAAAGTGAAGCTAACGGTGGCTAATTTGCTAGCCACAGTCACTGACGTTACTAACGTCACTACGTCACTAACGTCACGAAAACACGCGTGACTACCTTTGGCAGAACATTCGTTTCGCATCTGTTAACTTGGGGGATAGCTAGGCTAACTATAGCTTTACTGCAAGGCAGCTGCAGAAACGCCACAAGCAAAGAGGCCAGGGTGATAACTATTTACTCATTTTACTTTGTGATATGACACACAATTGTCATGTGTAATGTACAGTATAAGCTGATATTATTAAGGAAGTACATCTACTTTCGGAAACAGTAGTCTACTATTTCACTGAAGTATTAGCATCATGACATTAGCCTGTGTTGCCCGGGCAACACATACTACAGTGGTCTATGATGTAGCGTTATCTGTTTTCAATCGTTAAAATAAACATTCCTCACATATACATTTTCGTTGTAGGATTTATTCTGACATTAGTAAACGATTTGTTGGTGAAATTACCATTACCTGTGGTTTCAAACCAGTGTAGCTCACTGCAACGCTGTAGCTTACGCGAGACACACGACAAAAACATCTAACTTACACAGCTGTTTAGGAAGTCAAACGGCGACAGAACATGTTCGGCACTCCCCTTACTTAAATCAAAAGTCTATCTAACTACTTACCTGAACTTCATTGCCACAGCCTAAACGTTGTCAATCTGTTCATGAAAATAATTAATTTCAGCCTAAACCGTACAACGGAACGTTACATCCAATTCAACCAACGCAATCGCTACAGTACCAAGACGAACACAGCAGTAGTCTAGTACTGTACCGTAGTAGAATTTACCGGGGCAGCTTCTCCACACAGGGCTATATCGCATTTTGCGTTGTTACTGACAATGATCGCTACCAGTGAGCTTTTTATCAATGAGCGATTTTCCACTAAATAAATGTCAAGCTTATTTAAGTTTTTGGGGGCATATTGTCAGTTAGCAGATGGTACTGTTTGAATCGCGATTCCATCTTCTACTGCCGGTAACGTCGTAGAATAATCTTCAAAGGGGGTTCTTTATTAATGAATGAATGCAATGAGTAGGCTAAATGCCTGAAAATATCACGAGAAGGGAAAACTTAAAAGGACGTTTAAATCATAGAGATTAGGTCAATTTTTACACCGCTCTGCCAAATTTATTCGTTTTGATTCAGCTATGAGGCTGCCTCTTGCAGGGGAAATGAGAAGACATCTATTTCATTCTACACTTCACTTGTATTTTGAGTTGTAAATGAGCAGCAACAAATATATGCTTTTAAATCTATGTAATCTTTATAAATAATAAGTATGCATTTTTATATAAAATATACAGAAATACGGACCCCTGTGCAACCGATGCAAGCAAGCACACCCTACAATTTCCCCAGAAATTGTACCCTCTCTAGTTATTATTATTTTTCTTCTCCTTGCGCCCCAATATCTCAAAAAGTCCCTAGTCATAAATTTTCTAATTTGGCACATTGATACTACATCCAAGTGGGTACCCCCACACCAAATATGGGCCACATCGGACCATAGGGGGCGCCACAGGCCACGCCCAAAAGTCCGATTTTCAAAGTGATCGCATTTCCACCCCATTGCTCCAATTCTTCTGAAACTTGGTGTGCATGCCTCATTTTTCATGAGGAACAAAAAATCCTCAAGGACCCATAAGGTCCGCCATGATGGATTTTCCTGTACTGTGATAATTTGGGAAAACCTTCAAAATTCCTCTTCTCTTGAACCAAAGGTGAAATTGACTTGGGAATTGGTACAGATATGTATCATTGACGTATTTAAAAACGTTACTTAAGGCAATTGAATCAAGTACAAAATGGCTGAAATGGGTGTATTTATGTAAATGTCCACATTGCCTCAATATGTTTGTGTCACTAAATCAAATTTATTTTTGAAGGATGGTTCAAACTTAATAGGCTTTAAGGTGAGATGCCCCTGAAGTACCATGCAAAGTTTCACCTTGATATGTCGAAATATGACTGAATTACAGCTGTTTGAACTTCGACCAAATCTGACAATGCTCGCCATTGGAGAAACAGCTTTTTTTATTATCCAGTTTTGTGTAATCCATGTCTGGGAATGGCTCAATTGGCTGAGATGTTGTGCTGGTAAGCAAAGGGTTGTAGGTTCAAAACCAGTCAGAGGCATATTTGTAAAATTTTTATTCTGACAAAACGGTTTCTAGTCTTCCAATCAATCCTCTGGTTGTAAAAACATAGCAATGCGTGTTTATTTGAGCCCATCACAACACTGTGATCATCTGTTTAGCGAGACTGTGTAAACCACTGCAAAACAAGCCAGGTTCACCACAGTAGCTAGCTACTTGTAGTCTACGCATGGTAGAGATAACTCTAATGGTTATCTCTAATGAAGTAAATTGATTGTTCAGGTGGATCCCTTGCCTGTTGCACAAATTCATTTCAGTAACCTAAGCCAGGACACATTCCCACTGATGCTAGGCATGATTTAAAATTCCCTTCCATGACAAGTTATGGCACTCCAAACAACCTGTTTAAAAAAACGATGACAAAGTTATTCTTTACAGCAGCAATCCAGTCATCCCGCTGTCCCGTTTTTATAGGAAATGTACAAGCAGTTTCAACTTAGGCTGAATCTAACAACGCTTACCACAGGAGAAACAGTTTACTTTTTTATACAGTAACTGAACATGACAATATTCAACACTGAGAATAGCTCAATGGGCTGGCATGGTGACCTGTAAAGTATAAGGTAGTTGGTTGGAATCCAGCCATTATCTTTTGGCCTGTCATAATTTTGATTATCTGTTTAGTTAAACAGGATGACATCATTCTGAAATACCATGCACAATTTCATGCAACTTCACCTTGAAATGTCAACCGTTTCTTAACCTTTGTCCAAAAGCTGAACAAAGCTAATACTCTGCCCTTTCTATTCATACAATCTCAACAGTTGGTGTGTAGCAGAGAGGATAGAGAGACTGATTTGTAACCTTATGCTCATGAGTTCAAATCCCCATTCAGCCTGTTGTTGGCCAAACATGAAGTAGTTTTGCTCCCTTGTTGTCCAACTCTCGATGTTCTGCAGTGTACATGTTTATAATATTTTTCCATTTTGCGGAGGAACCCGCATCGCTGCTTGCAGCTATATTTAGTTATATTATTGTAGAATCTTGGTTTAGTAAATTTGGGTCATTATTTGACTTGCTATTTTTACTTTGTCTAGGTCAGAGTTGGCAAACTCTGATAGCGTACAAGAACTCTGGTCGTGTGAAGTATTTAAACAAATATGTAAAACAATCTGTATTCTTGATCTGAGGCAAAGGATCCGTTAACAGAGAATACGGCCCATACTCTTGACCTGGGGAAAGGATCTGTTAACAGAGTGTATGGTTTTATATATACAGACCAGGGGTGAACCAAATGTATGTGTGTTACTTGTAATTGTCACGTCTGTGTGTGTGTGTGTTCCGCTGTTTTGGTTGGCCCCGCCCCCTCCAGGTGTGTCTCGTCCTGTTTGCTCGTTCGTGGGGTATTTAGTCCGTTGGGTTATGTTTGTCATGTGCCAGTTCGTCTTGTGTGTTTCTACCGAGCGTTCCCGCGTACCTGTTACCTGTTCTGTTCCTGCCTGGTGCTCAGATTTCCTGTGCTTAGACCTCGATTGCCTGTCCACGACTACTCTACCTGATACCGGATTGTTCCTTCGCCGCCAGCCTGTGTACCGATCACCTGCCTGTTCCCGACTACTCTGTCTAAATAAACCCTGTTGTTCTTGGAAGCTACCTGCCGTGTCTGAGTCTGCATCTGGGTCTACCTCTGTGCGTGAGCCGTGACAGTACGAACTGGCCATGACAGACCCAGCAGACACAGAGCAGCTACGCCATGCTGTTCATCTCCAGGGAGCCGCCATCGGAAGACAAGAAGTACTCCTCCAGGAGGTAATGGGAGGAGTTCAGGCCATGTCTGATCGTCACGACCGGGCACTCAACCGGTTAATAGAACAAGTTCAGGCTTTGACCGCTGGACCGAACCCCGTTTCTCCTCCTGTTGATCCCAGCCCCCCTGCCCACCTGACTGCCCCGGCCTCCAGAGAACCCCGCTTACCCCCTCCGGAACGTTACAACGGTGATCCTGGGACTTGTCGCTCATTCCTCTCGCAGTGCTCCCTCATCTTCGAGCTCCAACCATCCACGTTTCCGACAGAACGCGCCAGGATAGCGTATCTTGTCACATTGATGTCGGTTAAGGCGAGGGCATGGGCCACTGCGATATGGGAGCAGCAATCCTCCATCTGCCACTGCTATGAGGACTTCACAGCTGAAATGAGACAGGTTTTCGATTCCCCTGTATCAGGCAGAGAAGCAGCTAGGACGCTCCTCCGGCTTCGCCAGGGCTCTCGTGGGGTAGCAGACTATGCCATTGATTTCCGTACACTAGCCGCAGAAAGTGCATGGAATTCCAGTTCACTTTTTGGACTATCCGATGTTATAAAGGACGAGCTTGCAGCGCGGGAACTCCCCGACTCTCTTGACTCCCTTATATCCCTTGCTGTCCGAATTGACAGCCGTCTGCGGGAACGGGACCGGGAGAGAAAGGATCTCCGTTCTGGTAAACAGCCGCCTTTCTACACGGTACCGAACCTGGACATTTCATCTCTACGTGTCCGTTAAAAGGACAGGCCCACCAGTAGGCAAGGGTATACTGGTGGGTCACGTTCAGACACCCTGGTCTCCCTCTGTCCATGCTCCTCTTCACGCCCTGTTATCCTGGAAGTCCCAATCCCGTTCCGTCAAAGTGGTCATCGACTCAGGGGCTGACGAAAGTTTTATCCTCCGGGATCTGGTCGACCTGCTTGGGATTCCCACGCACCCTCTCTCTACGCCTGTGGTGGCCAGGGCACTGGATGGGCGCTCCATCAGCCGCATCACCCAGATCACTTTTCCGGTGGAGCTACGAGTCTCTGGCAACCACTGTGAGCACCTCCAATTGCTCCCAGTGTTTTCTCCTGATGTGCCTGTTATTCTTGGCTTGTCATGGCTTCAACGTCACAATCCGACTGACTGGCCCACCGGTTCTATCACTGGTTGGAGCCCTCTGTGTCATGCCAAGTGCCTGAGGTCTGCGCAGCCTGCCCCTGCTGACGGGAACGGTAGTGTGCGATTGCTGACCTCTCTGATGTTCCGAAGGAATATATGGATTTACAGGAGGTGTTCAGCAAATCTCGGGCCTCTTCTCTTCCTCCTCACCGTCCCTATGACTGTGCTATCACCCTGCGTCCTGGAACCTCGCCCCCTAGAGGCCGCCTCTATTCCCTGTCTTCCCCTGAGACCAAGGCTATGGAGTCATACATCACCACTTCCCTTGCCGCAGGTCTCATCCGCCCCTCTTCCTCTCCGGCGGGTGCCGGATTCTTCTTTGTGGAGAAGGAGGGAACCCTTCGCCCCTGTGTTGATTACAGGGGCCTGAACGACATAACGGTGAAGAATCGATATCCGCTCCCTCTGGTCTCCTCTGCCTTTGAACTCCTCCAGGGGGCTGTTGTTTTCACCAAGCTGGATCTGCGCAACGCCTACCACCTGGTGCGCATTAAAGAAGGGGACGAGTGGAAGACCGCGTTCAACACGGCCAGCGGTCACTATGAATACCTGGTCATGCCGTTTGGTCTCACCAATGCCCCTGCGGTGTTTCAGGCTTTGGTGAACGATGTGCTCCGGGACATGTTGAACCGCTTTGTTTTTGTTTACTTGGACGACATCCTAATTTTTTCGGATTCTGTTTGCAACCATGTCTCCCATGTCCGCCAGGTTCTCCAGCGCCTCCTTGAAAACCAACTGTTCGTGAAAGCAGAGAAGTGTGAATTCCATCGTTCCACCATCTCCTTTCTGGGTTACATCATCGAGGCAGGCAACATTCGGATGGACCCCAAGAAGGTCGGTGCAGTGGTGGATTGGCCGCAACCAACATCCAGGGTCGAGCTGCAACGTTTCCTGGGGTTTGCTAACTTCTACCGCAAGTTCATCCGTGGATACAGCTCTGTTGCTGCCCCCCTCACGGCTCTGACCTCCACCAAGGTCCGCTTTGCCTGGACTCCCTGTGCTGATCGTGCCTTTGTTGGGCTGAAGCAGCGTTTTACCTCGGCCCCTATCTTGACTCACCCTGATCCGTCTCTGCAGTTCGTCGTGGAGGTAGACGCCTCGGATGTAGGGGTTGGGGCCGTTCTCTCCCAACGCTCTCCACAGGACCAGAAGTTGCACCCTTGTGCTTTCCTGTCACGTCGTCTCAGCCCTTCGGAGAGGAACTATGATATCGGGAACAGAGAGCTGCTGGCAGTCAAAGTGGCCCTAGAGGAATGGAGGCACTGGTTGGAGGGGGCCGAACAACCGTTTCTTGTATGGACGGACCACAAAAACCTAGAGTACCTGCATTCAGCCAAACGCTTGAACTCCCGCCAGGCGCGATGGGCTCTTCTGTTCTCCCGGTTCCACTTCACCTTGTCATATCGCCCTGGTTCCAAGAACCTGAAGCCTGACACCCTCTCTCGGATCTACAGTGCTGATCCCTTGGCCTCGGATCCTGACACCATCCTACCAGTCTCATGTCGGGTCAGTGCCATCACGTGGGGTGGCAAGAGACATCCCGGCCTTCGTAGCTGCCTGTGTGGTGTGCAATCAGAACAAGACACCACGGCAGGCGCCCTCTGGTCTTCAGCCGCTTCCCATACCTCATCATCCTTGGTCCCATGTTTCCCTGGACTTCGTCACCGGCCTTCCTCCCTCTGACGGCAACACCGTCATCCTCACAGTGGTGGACCGCTTCTCCAAGGCTGCCCATTTCATTCCGCTGCCCAAGCTCCCCTCAGCCAAAGAGACTGCAGAAATCATGGTACAGCATGTTTTTCGGTTACACGGTCTCCCGGTTAACATGGTGTCTGATCGTGGGCCTCAGTTCTCCTCCCAGTTCTGGCGGGCCTTCTGTACCCTCATCGGGGCCACCGCTAGTCTGTCATCGGGCTATCACCCGGAGTCCAATGGTCAGTCAGAACAGGCAAACCAGGACCTGGAAACCGTGCTCCGCTGCCTTGTCTCCTCCAACCCCAGTACCTGGAGCCGCAACCTGGTGTGGGTGGAGTATGCCCGCAACACCCTTCCTAGTGCTGCCACTGGCTTGTCCCCGTTCGAGTGCTCCCTGGGCTACCAGCCCCCTCTCTTCCCGGACCAGGAAGCTGAGGTTGCTGTTCCATCGGCCCAGCTGTATGTCCGTCGCTGTCGCCGGGCCTGGCGTAGGGCCCGTCAGTCACTCCTCCGGACTTCAGCCAGGTACCGACGGCAAGCTGATCGTCGCCGGAAACCGGCTCCCCGCTACCACACTGGGCAGAAGGTTTGGCTCTCCACCCGGGACCTGCCCCTGCGTGTTGAGTCGCGGAAGTTGTCTCCCCGTTTCATCGGCCCTTTCCCCATCACCCGGGTCGTCGGGCCCTCGGCAGTCCGCCTCCGCCTTCCATCCACCCTTAGGGTTCACCCCACCTTTCATGTTTCCCGTGTCCGTCCTGTTTCTAATTGTTCTCTGTCTCCTGCTTCTAGGCCTGCCCCTCTCCCTCGTCTGGTCGATGGCCTTCCTGCTTTCACGGTGCGGCGCCTCCTGGGGGTCCGTCCTCGGGGTCGGGGATTCCAGTACCTGGTTGACTGGGAGGGATACGGTCCTGAGGAGAGGAGCTGGGTCCCTGCCCGTGACATCCTGGATCCTGCTCTTATTGCAGATTTTCACCATCGCCACCCCGGTCAGCCAGGTGCGGCCCCCGGTGGGTCGCCAGGTGGCGCCCGCTAGGGGGGGGGGTTCTGTCACGTCTGTGTGTGTGTTCCGCTGTTTTGGTTGGCCCCGCCCCCTCCAGGTGTGTCTCGTCCTGTTTGCTCGTTCGTGGGGTATTTAGTCTGTTGGGTTATGTTTGTCCTGTGCCAGTTCGTCTTGTGTGTTTCTACCGAGCGTTCCCGCGTACCTGTTACCTGTTCTGTTCCTGCCTGGTGCTCAGATTTCCCGTGCTTAGACCTCGATTGCCTGTTCCCGACTACTCTGTCTAAATAAACCCTGTTGTTCTTGGAAGCTACCTGCCGTGTCTGAGTCTGCATCTGGGTCTACCTCTGTGCGTGAGCCGTGACAGTAATCCTACTTTTAATAGTTATTTTATTGTAGAATCTTGGTTTAGTAAATTTGGGTCATTATTTGACTTGCTAATTTTACTTTGTCTAGGTCAGAGTTGGCGAACTCTGATAGCGTACAAGAACTCTGGTCGCGTGAAGTATTTAAACAAATATGTAAAACAATCTGTATTCTTGATCTGAGGCAAGGGATCTGTTAACAGAGAATACGGCCCATACTCTTGACCTGGGGAAAGGATCTGTTAACAGAGTGTATGGTTTTATATATACAGACCAGGGGTGAACCAAATGTATATGTTACTTTTAAGATGCATGTTTAAAGTTGTTTTCTCTCTTGAACAGAGATCTTATTGGGATTTTTATTTTTGTTTGAATTGTTTATCACTTGTATTATTGTTTTTATTGATTTTATGTAAAGCACCTTGAGCTACAATTCTTGTATGAAATGTGCTATATAAATAAAGTCTTACTTACTTACATAATAAAATATGTGGGGTGAAAACGGTTATATAAATGTGTTCCAATCTATTGCAATGGTGCTGATTTTTTGAAGTTATGTTTCACTGCCACCCCAAAATAGTTCACTGGCCAGTGGCCACCAATGTCATGGTAGCAGTGTTTGTAGAATCAGAATTCGGTTTATTCACCATGTATGTTATACAAACACGGAATTTACTGTGGCAGGGAGGTGCAAAACACTAAACATATACAGATCTTAAATTAAGTAAAAGTACAAAAGTTTAACTATTTCTAAGAACTAAACAATCTAAGAATACAACAATTTAAATATAAAATAAAATATATATAAAAATAAGAATAATGAGCAGCGTGAATGGTCAACATAGTGCAATCGGATACTGAGATAAAGTGGCTTATGCATACTGAATTGCCATTAGATGGACTTATAATAGTTAAATAAGTGAATGAATGTCAATGGGAGTCCTTGGCCTTGTTGAAGAGGCCAGTAGCAGATGGAAAGAAACTGTTCTTATGGCGTGAGGTTTTGGTCCTGATGGACCGCAGCCTTCTGCCAGAGGGGAGTAGCTAGAACAGGGAGTGACCAGGGTGGGAGGGGTCGGCCACAATCTTCCTCGCACGCCTCAGGGTCCTCGAGGTGTGCAGGTCCTCGAGGGTAGGCAGATTGCAGCCGATCACCTTCTCAGCAGTGCGGATGATACGCTGCAGTCTGCTCTTGTCCTTGGCAGTGGCAGCAGCGTACCAGACGGTGATGGAAGAGGTGAGGATGGACTCAATGATGGATGTGTAGAAGTGCACCATCATTGTCTTTGGCAGGTTGAATTTCTTCAGCTGCCGTAGGAAGTACATCCTCTGTTGTGCTTTTTTGGTGAGGGAGCTAATGTTCAGTTCCCACTTGAGGTCCTGGGAGAGGATGGTGCCCAGGAAGCGGAAGGAAGCGGACAGTTGTGTACAGTTGTGGCCATAAGGCAATGATACATGTTGTGTTTTGCAAAATTTGCTGGTTCAGTATTTGAGGAAAACATTTTCACGTTTCTATAGAATACTGGAATCACAGTAAGGCACATTTCATATTTTATAGCTTTTTTGGGGCGAACATTTTCAATGTAAATTTTCCCCCTCTTTTACAGCAGTCAATCTGTCCTAAAATCCAATCGGAATGATAGAGTGATTTCACCTGGCTAGAACTAGTTCACACTTCCCCCTGTGCTGATGATATGACTTAGGCTACTGAAATTATGTTAGCAGTCATTTTATGCCAATTGGCCCAGCAAGTTTAGCAAACACAAAATGTATGTCGCTCCCAATACATTTGGCCACGGCTGTATGTGTGTTTGGGTGTGATTATCTGAGAGAAAGAAGAACGTTTCTTAGCTTAATTGGGTACCTGCCTACACTATTGTAATATCTTTATAATACATACAATCATCATCATTATCATCATCATCCCTCATCAGCACAATCCATGTTGCCCAACTCCTCCCTTATATTCCCGTTGGCACATGCGTGGTAGTGATGGGCATTCCGGCTCTTTTTCGTGAGCCGGCTCGTATGGCTCAGCTCACTAAAAAGAGCCGGCTCTTTTGGCTCCCGAACGGCTCTTTAAAAAATACATATTTTAACTATGAATTTGACTATGATAGGTGTGAAAACAATTTGAATTAAATTATTAAATGAAATCATACTCGACCGTAACCACATATCTTTAAAAATGCATTGATTTGTCATGGCTCTCCTCCGAGTTTTGACTACTCTGACTGTGTGTGAGTTGGCTCGGCCCTCCCTCATGCAGGATTGACAGGAACAGAATGTGAGGATGATCGTGTGCGCCTTTAAGCCTACAAGTATTTTTTTGTTGTTCTTTGAATTAGTCAATTATTTTAAATACAATTAAAATTCATTATTTCATAATCATTTAGTTTTTATAGGCTGTATTAATCTATTAAAAATAGAGTCGGCTCTTCAGATATGCGAGCCAGCTCCCGACGTTCACCTTCAAGAGCCGGCTCTTAGAGCCGGATCGTTCGCGAACGACCCATCACTAATGCGTGGTTGGCTCTGTGTCTCCAATGACGTTGCCTTCCATGTAGTTGCCTGTTTTCTTAGACACTCCTAGCTTTCTCCCACCCCGCCGGTTATTGCAATCCACCCCAAGGAAACCATGGCCGAGGAGGCCTCGGGATCCACCCGGCCGTCCCAGCATGACGGTAAACATAGTTCTCTTTTTGGAAGTATTAGTAATGTAGCTCGCGTGGTCTCGAGCTAATCCAGGTCTGCGGCCTGTGCATCCTCGAGCTAAATTAGCCCATTCGCAATGATACCTGAAAGGTGGTAGTGGTTATTCTTTTTATGTTCTCAGTGGACGAAATCATGCATTTTGAGGCCGCATACAATATGCGCATAGTGTACATATTAGCTACATATTATGGCGTGATTGCAGATCTGTCGTAACCTTTGGGTTGCTTGTTATCCGTTGGATAGCTAACCGCTAGCCAGAGAGCTACCTGTCATTGTCAAGTTCAAAACACAACAATGACAGTAGGGGAGTTTCTGTATGCAGTTGATGTGAAGAGAAACTCCAAAACGGGTATTCTCCAGCTTCTGATCGACCCTTTTTGACCACACGCACTACTGGGAAGTCTGATCAAATTGATCATCCTTGCTGTTTAGCTTCCTAGCAGGCAATGTCAGTCCAGATGCATTTAATTGTGTCTATCCATACGTTTAGTTTGATATACAGTGTGCTTGCATTGTGTGGGTGAATTGGTAATGTTGAACAGTTCATATAATTTCAGTATAACCGTATAATTGTTTCTGCATGTCATCACTCCAGTGAGCATATCATTCTTTCAATCCACTTTGCTCTATGCATTTTCTATGGGGATATTTTAGAAATGGCTCATTTGGATGCCCTATCCTCTTAAGATAGCTTGTCAAGGTAGTAATATTATTTTTTTCTTGACCTCATAATGTTCAACAATGTAAAGCATTTTTTTTTTATTATTAGTCCAGGTCAAGATCTCTATACGGGTGTAACATTATAACATTTATTGATTCAGTTGTGACAAGCTTTAGTCTAGGTTTTCACAATTTCTATATGGTCTGATTTGCTAGACTTCTTTAGAATAGATTCTGAATGGCATTGCATTTTACACAGGCAAAAAGACTGAGTAACGCATCAGAGGGATCTATTAGAAATCTGCTAGAAAAGGGCTTATAATAAAGAAGTGATTTTCAGACAGCAAAACTGTCTGACACAAGCTAATCTGGTCAAAGTTAAAGGTACAAGTTCCTAGACCAGTGTAGAAACCTGCTAGAATGTACTGATGGTCAACAACTAATTTATATATTTTGAGGTGATTTTTGTTGAGTTAGTTAATATGAAGATTAATGCTATAAGTGGTCAGGAGAGTTAAGTTTTTTTGTTGTTGTTGCAAAACGAGGTTGTCTTGTTGTCTTGTTTGATTGGCTGAATTGTTATATTGACAGCCTCAAACCAATTGTGTCTATTTCTCATACATGCTTAACTAAACTCAAGTATGCTGAACTGAAAAAACAATTAAACTGACAGCGAAATAAAATGCACTTCCCCTTTCCAAGGGGGGGACTAGTTAAAATAGTATCTGAGTAGTGACTGAAATAGACAGGTGGCTACTGTTTTTACATGAAGTACACTATTTCTAGTCACCTGAAACTTGGTCACATGAGTGAAGCATTGCCCTCACTCCTCAGCAATAAACCCTTCATTGCTTTTATTTAATCCTGGGTCAAAGTCAGCTACCGAAGTTAGCGACCATTTGCTAAGCTAGTCTTGTTAAGGAACATTGCTGAAAGGGGACCAAAACGGGTATCCTTAGTTGGGCTTTTTACCGTTTTTCAGGGGGGCTCCAGAAGCGTGTGGCAGCACTGGAGCAGGAGCGGGCCGAGTTCATCAAACTCAAACAGCAGCTGGAGTCGGAGTTCAACCAGAAACGGGCCAAGTTTAAGGAGCTCTACCTGTCAAAAGAAGGTAAGTCTTTAATACGGTTTTATTAGCTCATTTACTGGAATGGAACTGCCTTATAGATTCATACAGTTTTTCTCATACAGTGTTTAGAATGTATCTAGTTAAGAAGGCTTTTTATATTTCAGACAGCTGAAATGTGAAGCATTTTTTCTAAATGAATGAAAAATAGCTAAACCTTTGTTGCGTTTCAGAGTAGAGAAGTTCAAATTTGTTTACTTGTATTTGTTTGGACAATGTATCATGTCTGAATTCCTTTTCTGACAGGCCACTGAGTCAGTTCTCGGTTTTACTAAACACACTTCTCTTGTTCCATCCCATGCCTGCTTCCTCTTTCTCCCTCCCGACCTCCCTCTTTTCCACTTCTGTCTCCCCAACCTCCTCCCCTTTTTATTTTCTTCTTCCACACTCTCTCCCAGAGGAGCTGAAGAGGCAGGCGGCATCTCTGGAGGGTGCGCAGGCGGAGCTGGGTCGTGTTCAGACACAGCTCACTCAGGCCCAGGCTGAGATGGAGAACATCAAGGAGGTGGCGACCGTGTCAGAGAGCACTAAGCAGGAGGCTATCGACCAGGTCAAAGGCCAGTGGCAAGAGGAGGTGGCATCGCTGCAGGCCATCATGAAAGGTAGCCCAGCTAAGAAGCTAAGGCTGGTTATCCGTATTGCTGCATCCCACGTTGGGAATTGATTATGTTATGGACTGTTATGACTGAAGTTCGGTTGCTGTTATATTTTCCCATTGGGCCATAGGTAACTAAGCTCTCAAAGCCATAGTATCACCCATAAGGTTTGTAGAAGGAAGTTATTTGAACCAGGAATATCATCTCACGCATTACACCGAGTTAGACGATTGGCGGTTAACACAGCATCAGAGCTTGAGTTCTGGCATTCTAGCGAGCCAGCAATAAACCTGAAAAAACACTTGACCCCTCTCAAGCTGGACAGGCAGGGTGACATGACCAAACAGTGCTACCAACAACAAACAGTCCAGTCAAGGCTCTCTCCCTGTCCTGTCAGACACCGTGACCGAGTACGAGGTGCAGTTCCACCAGCGCTTGGAGCAGGAGAGGGCGCAGTGGGCCCAGTACAGGGAGGCCGTGGAGAGGGAGATGGCCGAGCTGAGACGCCGCCTCTCGGAGGGCCAGGAGGAGGAGAACCTGGAGAACGAGATGAAAAAAGTGCGTTGGCGGAGTTGCGGATGTTTCCGCTTTCTAAAATGGAGGTCTCTTTCTCCTTGAGACAGAAAGTACCACGTATCCCCTTCTCATGTTGTTTTTCTGCTGAAATGTCAATGTAGCTTTAGCATGCTAACTCAGGTCATAAGTCATGGCATAATGTTATCAACTCGGGTTGTTTCATAACTTTATTTTGTTAAAAGTTGTTAAAAGTCTTTAATTTCTCCTGTCAGGCCCAGGAGGATGCTGAGAAGCTGAGGTCAGTAGTGATGCCTATGGAGCAGGAGATAGCAGCTCTGAAAGCCAAGCTCACCACAACAGAGGACAGGGTGAAGGAACTGGAGGCTTCCAAGGTGCAAACACGTACATACATTTGTATACACATTGGTTATACTTTTCAGTGTGAATAATGTCATAAAAGCAGTAATAATTTCTGGTATATCTACCAAATCGCTGGAAGAGGACACTTAACAAGGCCATTGTTTTTGGACTGAAGACCTACCAGTTATTTGGGTGTGGTTTCTCTCTATAGGTGAAGGAGCTGAACCACGTTCTGGAGGCTGAGAAGTCGTGTCGCACAGATCTGGAGATGTACGTGGCCGTGCTCAACACACAGAAGTCTGTCCTGCAGGAGGACGCCGAGAAACTACGTAAAGAACTTCATGAAGGTGACTCATAATGCCCCGTTTTGTCCAATGACATTGAGGGAAGTTTAGGGCCTTTGACATTCTTACATATCAGAGTTAATCCTTTTTTTTGACACTTTTATCCAAAGTGATGAACAAATAGTGCTAAGCAGTGCAGCAGATAATTCGAGAACTAAAAGTTCACAGTTTTGTTCACCAAGACACAATAATTGAACCAAAATGCTTAACTAGCCTGCAATATTCATCCCCTTTCTAAAATTGTCTTTTTCTCCTCTCTCTCCCTCTCACTCCTTCCTTTCTGCCTTTTCTCTCTCCTCTCCCTCCTTTACTACTCTTTCTCCCCTCTTTCTCTCACCCCTCTCTCTCACACTCCCCCCTCCCCTCTCTCTCTCTCCTCCCTCTCTCTCCATCCGGGGGTCAGTGTGTCACCTGTTGGAGCTGGAGCGCCAGCAGCACAACCAGCTGAAGCACACCTGGCAGCGGGCCAACGACCAGTTCCTGGAGTCGCAGAGGCTGCTCATGAGGGACATGCAGCGCATCGAGAGTGTGCTCTCCTCGGAGCAGCTGCGCCAGGTGGAGGAGATGAAGAAGAGGGACCAGGTACCAATGCTGGCACGCTGCCGGTCGCAACTCTGGCCCTGGGCTCTGATTGTAGCATGCGGTTTGGTTTTGGGGAAGCCAATGCTGCCGTTGTGGTTGGGTGTAATGGGGTTAATTACATTTGTAGGGCTATAGGGGCACATTGAAATAGGGTGGCAGTTGTCTGAGGTCATTTGAGGTTCAGTGCATGTTTCACAGATCCAGACATGTTTTGTGGGTGTGTTGGTGTGTGGTTGTGAGTGTTTGTGTGTGTGTGCGCAGCTACGAAATACCAAGTCTGCTCCAGTTGTGTGTTTAACACATCGTGTGTCGTCATCCCCCCTCCCCCCCAGGAGGAGTACGAGAAGGAAATTATCAGCCAGACGAAGGAGAGGCAAGAGGAGGATGGCGACTTCACCGAGCCTTTAGACGACTCATTCCTCGGCCTCAGCATTGAAGAGGTGAGGCAGATAGGGTTCCCCGAATACACCGACCTTGCATACTCACCAGGGATGGAAATTAAATTTTTTGTCCACCGGCCACTGTGGCTGGTGGATTTCAAAATCTACCGGCCACTCAATGTTTTTACCAGCCACTTTCTTGTTTTTAACCGACAATGTGTAACTGCATGTGAAAATTAATACTACAAGATCTACAATACTTAAGCAGTTTATTTCATCTCAGTCTCAATGAAACACTGACACTTTCTCTTTTATACATGCACAAACCACGAACTGATATACATTTCATTAAATGAGTAGGGCAGATTAAACAACAAACTAACATTCCTCCACCCATCCTCCCCAATCCCAGTACAGTTTACTCCTGCTCAAGTTTCAGAGGTGCTTTCCTGAGCGTTCTTCTTCCACGACAGGGCGAACAGCACCCCGACGCGAAGCGGAGGGTTGTAGCTTCGCTCTGAAGGGGCTTATTTTCCCGATAATGACAACGGCGTTCTATACATTATCCCGCTTATTACACGGCTACTTGGCAAAAAAAAAAAACTTAACACAGTGTGTCTTATTACAATTTATATGTTACCATTCGTAGTGTTGATCAGCAGAGAAATAGTTCGCCAAAGACGTTGAACTTCATAGACTTTGAACATTCTTTAGGCTTCAAATCAGCTGACGTAGCTAAGCAACGGAGTACGCTGGAGTTGAAAAGTTACCGGACTACTTGCGGAGTGCTACGAAAGACGTGAATCCGAGGCAAAAAGCCCACTTCTCTTGACAGCGGTCAGTTATACATAGCAACGGTCTGTTATCGAAAAATAATTGACTGCAGAACGTTGGGAAGCCCCATTCAAGTGAATGGGGCATTCTACAGCATTAAGAACAGCCGTGTAATAATTTGATTTACCCGCCACGGTGGCCGGTAGGTGAAACGAGTTTACCCGCCACAACACAAAATCACCAGCATTTGGCTGGGTGCTAATTTCCATCCCTGATACTCACCCTCCCGATATGGGATCTTCCAGGACAGTAGATCTTCATTTTCTGACCTCTCTGATTTTTGAATGTAGAATAGGAGAGGGTCTTAAAATCACCTCAAGTGACACCACAAGGTTGCAATGACTAAACACACATGCTTAAAGGTTAACCCTGGCTAACCGTTCTACTGAAAACTTAGTAGTTAAATGCTGCAATGCCATAATCTCGAGTGCCTTTCTGCTGTAATTATGTTTTTAACCTCAACCACATCCATTGTTACAAGTGCCTCAAAAACTTTAAATTGATTCAGTTCAAAGAGCTACTTTGAAGTTAGACTGGCGCTCTTGTATTGCACTTCCCAACAGCATTGTTTTATCTCTCCCACTTCTTGAACAGACTGTTAAATTACACATAATCTCATGCAAATCACCACAGTTCTGAATATGTGACCCATTGTTCCGTCTCTCCTCTCCTCTAGCCCCACACCAACCACAGCGGACATGGCTCCATGTACTCCTTAGACACCGAGGTGGTGGCCGGGGGGCCCCTGGACCCCTATAAGGAAGGCCTCCGTCGGGCTCAGTCCACTGACAGCCTGGGTTCCTCCTCCGGGGCCCTCCAGGGCATGCAGCAGGGCCTCGGGGGCCACAACCACAAAGCCAAGTCGGCCAGCCACCTGGACGAGTCGGACTTTGGGCCCCTGGTGGGCGCGGACAGCGGGGCTATTGAGGGCTTCGGGGACACGGTTTCCGTCAGCTCCATTCAGCTGACGGCGGGTCACTTCCTGTTGACGAAGGACCAGGAGAAGGCCATCAAGGCCATGACGCCGGAGCAGGAAGAGACTGCTTCGCTGCTCTCCAGTATTTCCCATGCCCCCGACACGGCTTACCTGGCCCCCTCGGGATACCGGCTGGTCAGCGACAGCGAGTGGAACCTGCTCCAGCAAGAGGTCTGTCAGAAGGGTTTGGGGTTCTCTTGTGTGTTTTCATTCTTATGTTTTTTTGCACATCTGGTAGGGTGCCATTACCCAAGGATCCCATTGTCATATTCTTCTGGAAAAGTGCAGGATATGATGTGTAGGGCTCACAAATGTTTACCGTATGAGTACTGTTCATCTCCCCTGTCTACTACTGCCGTTTTTCCTATTTCATATATACTTAATAATTCTGTGTTTAGTATTGACATTTTCAAGCTAGCTAGCGGAACAACTTCTTTACTACCGTGAGTTGTTTATGGGTGTCGGTGCTCTTGTCGGCTTGATTTACTTTGTGGTATTCCTGAGTGCGTTCTTGGCCGTCTGTTGCTAGGTGAAGAACGCGGGCAGGAAACTGGGAAGACGCTGCGACATGTGCTCCAACTATGAGAAACAGCTGCAGGTCATTCAGGGCCAAGAGGCGGAGACAAGAGATCAGGTGACCTCTCCTGCCCCCTCTCTCTCCTACTCTCTCTTTCTGTCTCTCTCTTTCCCTCCCTCAGCTACAGTAGTATTTTGATTGCTGCTTTCAGCCTTCCGACTGTCTGAGGATGAAAGTGGCCGTTTGTGTCGGGGGAATAGTAGGAATCACCGTTGTTCCGAAATCATTTTGGGCCGATGAAACATCATGCCATCTGTTCACAGTCAAAACCATTTGTTGTCTGGGAAATTCCAGCAGCCTCAAATTTGCCGGAGTGGAATAGACTTGGCGCTGTTTACGGTTACTAACTTGGTGCCAGTTGGTCCCTGTGCCAGCCAGTCCTTGTGCCCGTCTGTTCCATTCACATAGCTTTGGTCTGGCGTCTGTCAGGTAAAGAAGCTACAGGTGATGCTGCGGCAGGCCAACGACCAGCTGGAGAGAACCATGGCTGAGAAACAGGAGCTGGAAGACTCCGTCAAACAGGGCAACGAGGAAACCACTGTCAAGGTCTGTTCCCCCTCGTGCAACAGACACACACGTGGTAGCTTGTGTCGTTTTTTAATGCTTACGCCTGTTATTTAGAATGAGTTGCTGGAAATCAAGCCAACAGGCTTTCTATGTTCAATTTTGGAGAAGAGACAAAGACATTGCATATAACTGTGATGATCCTCATTGCTGACTGGTTGTTGTGTTCCAGGTCTTGGCTCTCGTACAGAGAGTGCAGGAATCTGAGACGCTGCTAACCACACTACAACAGGCCTTTAGTCAAGCCAAGAGGCACACCCAGGAACAGATGGTGAGCACCTATCCCATAGCACAACCAGCCCCAATATAGGCTTTTACAATGTCTCTGAACAGTCCTATCCAGCCAGGGCGCATTTATCAGCCAAAAGCATTTGTACATTACATTTAGTCATTTATCCAAGACATCCCATCTTATGCATATGCATGGGATTTACTGATGCAAGAAACTTGAGTGAAAATTATGTCTCTCCTGCCAGAGAGAGAGAGAGAGAGACAGTCAAACACATATCAGGCCAGTCTATTGGCTCAAGCAGATGGTCATCCAAAAATATTTTTTTATAGAATTATGGGAAGAATAGGGATACAGTTAGGGTTAGAATACGGTTACAAAGAGGTTGAAAATGTCAGAAAAGTTTCCAGGAATTTCCTGGAAATTTTCTATGGGAATTTTCATTCGTAAAATGTTCCTTGAGAAAAAAAACGCTTGCATATTTCCCGTTGTACATTAACTCAATAGGCTAAATATACTATTTGACTAAATAATAATGAACACAAAAACGATGTTAACCTCCTTATTAAACTAAGTTGCACTATATACAGTATATACTGTGTGTGTGTGCGTATAAATACAGTATATACACACACACACACCCACACACACACCCACACCCACACACACACACACACACACATATATATATATATATATATATATACACATACTATATATATATTTTAATACCAGTACATGTGAAAGGTTAGTCTTTGACACGTGTAAACACCCCCATCTAGTACAAATTCAGTGGTATTGCAATTCACTGCTTGCCCTGTCCATGCTTACTTTACATGAGCAGTTAATTCTTACAACACATGTAGACACAGGTCTTAGTATCTCAAAAAAAATCCCCATTTTATTTTTATTTCTCAATATTCTCCAGTAAATCCCATGATTCTTATAAGTTTCTGAATAGTCCCTAATCATGAATATTCCCACAGAAAGTTTACACCTCCTGAAAATTCCAAAGACTTGACAACTGTAGAGAGAGTGACACGTGATTTGATGTTGTTTGTCTGCTGTGTCCCAGGCAGTGCTGATGCAGTCCAGAGAGCAGGTGGCTGAGGAGCTGAGCAGGCTGCAGAAAGACAACGAGAGCCTGCAGGGCAAACACAGTCTCCATTCATCCCTCCAGCAGCAAGAAGACTTTAAGCTACCCAACACCGTGCAAGTACGAGCTCTGTGTTGTCGGAGTGTGTGTGTGTGTTGCAGGGAGAGGGAGGGGTTTGAGAATGTAATGTAGAATGAATCATAGCCACGGCACTGTAAATAAAGGCTGAGGCTTAAGTCATGCAAAGATGTTTGAGGCAAAGGGCCAGCCACTCATCCAATCTTCTCTTTACTATCTCCCAGGAGTACTCTCTCTCTCTCTGTCTCTCTCTCTCTCTGTCTCTCTCTTGATAAAGATAACTGTCTATAGATAGATATATCATAATATTATCATATTTATGTGTCATGTATGGCATAAAATACCATCTTTTTTTACCAGGAGCTCCAGCCCCTGGTACTACAGCTGCGGGAGGACATTGTGGCGGTGCGCACGGCAGCAGACCACCTGGAGGAGAAACTGAAGGCGGAGATCCTGTTCCTGAAGGAGCAAATCCAGGCAGAGCAGGGTCTGAAGGACAACCTGGAGGACACGCTGCAGCTGGAGATAGAGGGCTGCAAGGAGGAGATAGGTGAGACGTCACGCCTTCATTCACTGGACTTGGCATGCCAGTGTTATATTGGGAGTAAAGCGCTGTTGGCCTATATGCAACTTGGGTTCTGCTGGTGCAGATGGGGGAGTATTGGGACTCGTAGCAAGGAATTGACAGATACAGTATTTACCTCCTTTTACATGTAACCTGTAAAATACAGGATAGGAATAGTGATCCTCAAGGCTATTCCCCCCCATGTCCCCCATGGCAACATGACGTGTGAGTGTTTTGGTTAAAATGGCGGACCTAATATGTGCCTGGGCACGTACGGCTGTTCAGATTCACAGTGACACACTTAATAATGTACCGTAAAAGTCCCTCTCTTGACCTTTTGAACTTGTTTCTGGGAGATGGGGTTCTTACACACTCTGAAGATTCTTTGTCCCCTCTCTTTCCTCCGCTCCTTTCTTCCCCATTGGTGACTGTTGTTCAGACATCCTGGAAGGTATGAAAACGCACTGTGAAAAAAAGCCCACTCTGGCTGTGTGTGTGTGTGTGTGTGCGCGTGTGTGTGTGCGCGCATTAGTACCTTCACATGATAGACTAATGATGGAAAGGAAATGAAACTCATTCACTGCTTTTCATGTTTGCTTTTGTACTTTGATGTTTGGACATGGCATGGGTATGAAGGGTGCATTGACCAAAAACTGTCATGGTACATAGCGGCATATGTGGTTTGTAAAATTGTGCCATTGATGTGCACGGCTAATAATACCACTAATAATACCACCTATAGGATGTAACATAGTGGCTTGATTAGTTATCTTTTCACAGGTAAATTAATTGACACTGCTTGTTAATAGTTTGTTGTTTCCGCTAAATAATAACACATGTAAACAAAACAAAAAACAACAACATTGGTGAGTTGGATATTTTTGCACATAGTGATTGCACTCGTGTTTGATGCCTTTACATTTGCCTCTAAGTTTACTTGTAGCTTCAAATATATACATACTTCATATTCACATCTACATATTTAATATCGTTTTGGAGGATGTTATTTGCACTAGAGTAATGGTGTATTTTTATACTTGTTGTCAAAAAACACTTTTAGGGCAGTTTTGTGTTATATTGCTTTGTAGATTACTAAGATACACACACCACTCCCCCTCCACCCTCAACACGCCTCTCCAATCAATTATTCATGAATTGCAGACTCAGTTTTCCAGGCACCTCATTAAAAAGCCTGAACGCATGTCTGGGGTCGACATTCACATTATATTTGTCATGGCTCTGTAGTAAGTCTGTATCACCGTCTCCTCTTTTACCCAGCGTCCTTTTCCAGCCTGAAGACTGAGCTGGAGCGAGTGAAGGCAGAGAAAGAGCAGGTACACTTTCCCAACATAGGGCAGAAGCTTACAGTTAGACTTACTCCCTTCAACTGTGGAACTGGGAGTGTACCACTGTGGATAAGATCCACTGTGATGTTGATGACTTCGGACAAAGGGGAATAAATGACAGTGTGTTGAATCAAGGCTAAATAGACAGACACATTTTGTAGAAGACATTTGAATGCATACCATAAAAAAAAATATCGGGAATGCTGTTAAATTGGCTCTAGCAGACTGTTTTAGTGATGATGCTTATTCATAAATACTGTGGACACTGATAAATGGATAGTTGCTGACAGTACGTTGACACTCCCCTCAGTTGGAGAGAAACCTTGCAGAGAGGAGCCGGACGTTGGAGAGCGTACACAGCCTAAAGACCAGCCTGGAGGAGCAGATCAAGGAGGTCACAACAGCCAAGGTCAGAGGTTAACACACACACAAAAACACACAGGTATTACCATCTTTCCCCCGCTGTCTCAAACGTTTGTTAACTCCTGACACGTGAGAGGGCGCCTGACTCCCCTGTGACAACGGTTGCCTGACCTCATCTCATATTGGTTTGCGTGTGTGTGGGTGTCTGGTACGTGTGGGTGTGTTGCTGGTGGACAGACCGCCCTGGAGAGCCAGGCACTGGATGAGAAGGACAAGGCTCAGCGGTTACAGACGGAACTGGACGTCAGTGAGCAGGTGCAGAGGGACTTTGTCAAGCTCTCCCAGACCCTGCAGGTAACAGCAATGTTAAAGTTAGCAAGGTTGCACGTTTGAAACCGAATGTCGTTTGTACCGGTGGGGTTTATAGCTGGAGGGTATTCTTCCGAAATGTGTTTTAATGTTGGGATTTAGTACGTCCTTTTATGAAGCTATTAGTGGACTGCTACTACCTTTGTGTCCAAGAAAAGGCAATTGTTTGTATTGTTAACTGTAGTTGAAATGGATTTATCTGTCAAGCCACAACTGTAATACACTGGTAAAAATAGTGTATCAAAAGGGATTGGAACACTGTGTGTGGCACTGTCTACTCCATTTCTAAACAAGAAACCACAGGTAAAAAAAGGATTGGGCATACATTTTTAAAATTCCAACATTATCAGTAATGTGGGCTAAAATGCAGAAATTGGTGATTAGATGAACATCCTAGTATTCATTCACTTAAAAACAAACATATATTGTGTACTTAGTGTCTTTCTTCAAAAGTTCCCAAAATAATGTTGGTAAGTGTGAACACTTTAAATGGTAGTCACTCATTGACAATATGAATATAGTGATTTACCACAGTAGTGGTAATTGGTGTAGTAGTTCTCAGTAGAGTTGTGTGTGTGTTTATATATTGACCAACAAAATAAGCCAATCGGTGTTCTCTTCATACTCTCAGGTCCAATTGGAGCGAATCAGGCAGGCCGACTCTCTGGATCGCATCAAAGCAATTCTTAATGACACCAACTTGACTGACATCAGTCATCTTCCAGAGACATGATACTATTGGTTGACACTGCATACCCCGACCGCCTTCCAGTCTCCACCTGTCTCATTGGCCCAATGACATTCTCCAATTCTCCCAAGCCCAACCCCTGACCATCACTACCACAGAATAGTATGATGAAATGGTTTGGGGATGGGAAAAATGTCCAAGATGGAGGATGGGGAAAATCAGTCTGTAAGGAGATGAAAGGCCTTTTTCTGTACAAGAGGATTTGGAGCTTGTCTCTTCAGAAGTGACAAGGAACATTACTACTAAAAGATTGTAAATAACAAAATAACTGTTTATGGTGGATTGAAGCTTCCCTCCTCTGTGTGTGTGTATGTATGTGTGTGTGTGTGTCTATCCCTGGTTTCTACTGTAGATATGGGACTGTCCATGTTAGCTAAACCAAAGAGGAGTTTGTAGTCTTCTGAGGCACTTTTTCATCTACAACTTCTCTGTCAGGTAAAATGGGATCAAACGGATCTGCACTCTTCTCTGCTGTTTTGGCAACAAGCAGATGAATTTCCCTTTTTATTTCTATCTCACCATCTATGTATCTTTCTCTCCTTATTTCTCTTTCATTCTCTAACTCTGTTCTTTTTTTCCTTCTTCGTAATTTCAACTTGCCTACGGCAAAGACTTAATGAAGGAGATTTACTGAACATATTTGTACATAACGATGTATACAGGATATATATTATTGCATTGATGAAGTAATTTGTTATCCCCCCGTCATAATAATCAGACCTGTGTTCCTTCTGTAGTCCACATTAACCATTTCACTAAGAATCTACCGCTACTGCTACATGATTAATGGTTTGCTCCCACCACACCCCCAGCTCTGATGGTTGGTTGGTATGATCTGCCTCAATAAAGCCTGTGGTTTCAGAACTGTACTGTGTCTCAAGCGGAAGACTTTATTACAGCTGCCGAGAGGGGCTTCCCTCATTTCATTTCCCCCACATCGCAACCTCGGGCAGGTCCACCAGCAGTATAAAGCAAAAACTTTGCTCGACAACCGTTGTACGTTTTCTGAGATAAGGAAACTATTTAAGACTACTTTCACACAGAGGATCATGGACAATGACCTTTTAAATAGTGAGCATTTTTTAATTGTAAAAAATCTTTACAACTAAAGCTACTGATACTGTTGAGTTGATTTCTTATTGACAGATAACGATACACGTGAGAATGGGTTTGATGTTTTGTTTTCTGTGTTGAATTTCTTTTTTTTTCAGGCCATACTACTTACTGTGAAGGTTTTGCGTGTTATTGAAGAGTTGAGCACATGATCACAAACCTAACTAACCTCCAGTAGAGAACAATTGAAATCACCTAATTGCTTCAGAGATGTACTCATTGAAATTTGTATGCCATGAAAATCTCTTATTTTGACGTCAGTGTTGATCAGAATCTCCATCAGTCAAGTGCATCGCTTGTTTTAAAAAAAGAAAAAATAAGTGAATAGGACCACCCCTTTTTTAGAAAAACCCATTTGTTCCCCACAATTATTAAGATGGTGGAAGTTGGACAGTAGTTTTGAGAAAGTGGATATGTACTGCTGAGCTGTGATTTCTTAAAATGATTTCTTATCTTGCAAGTGGTGGTCAGACCTGGGAACTTGGGTGGATTTAATTCAGTGTGGGCTTGTGGGTTGATGCATTGGTTCTCCAATGAGGTAACTGGAAAACTTGCTTGAGGTGGCTCTCTGAAAAACCATAAAGCATGACTCAGCAATCCATAAAGAAATGTGTTTTAACACTGCTGCTTATCTCTCCTGAATATAAATACATAACACATGACAATGTGATTTTAAGGATATATTTGAATCACAGATTCTTTGTCTTGCTTGTATAACATCTCTAACAAACATACATTTGAACTGTAAATCTCTTGTGTTATATGACCATAAAACATGTTATGTCTTTATTTGTCTGCTTCACAAAGGTTTGTGAATCACTCAGACTGACACTGAGATACTACATAGGATTGGTCATGGCTTGAAGTGTGGATGTTAAAATGTCTAATTTGACTCTTCAGGCTGCGAGCTTTGGACAGTTGTCCCCCTTCCTTGGTCACTTGTATCTTATTACAACTGAATTACAAAACATTGACCTTTTCAATAAATGCACACTAAGTCTATGCATCCACCTTCACTTGATCATATCTGCAAAGGTGCCTTTTGATAGTGGTGTGTGATTTGGATGTAAAACTGTCAAAGTGGATTATTGAGGGCTCAAACTGTAATTGGAATACCAGTGAACATTAAATTGGCTTGTGTTAGATCATTTATATATGTAATGTGTCCCGCAAGACACAGTCGTTCTGTTGTATTGTTAGGAATCTCAGCTTAAACAGGACACAACTGTTAGCATGGTTTAATGTTTTTGCTTTGCAACACTTCTGTACAGTACTGTGTACATATTTCTGCATATAACTAATAAACCAAAATGTAAATATAATTGCACAGCAACAAGGACTTGTGTCCTCAGTATGGCAGGCATGGTAATATTGTTATGGGAAAGATAACACTTAAGGGAAATACACTTGGTAAAGGCAATGGTCAGGTATGATAAGCAAATTTTGTGAATTGCAAACGAAAAGGCGTCAAGTCTCACACCAAAAGTCGTCAGACTCAGGCAAAACGACTTAAGTCTCAGAAAAACCTCTGTCATTCTCAGACGACATAATTCTCAGACAAAACGCTCTCAAACTAAACGGCGTCATTCTCAGACAAAACGCTCTCAAACTAAACGGCGTCATTCTCAGACAAAACACTCTCAAACCAAACGACATCATTCTCAGACAAAACGCCCTCAAACTAAACTTTGTCAGAATTTTTTTTGTCAAAGCTAGCTAGATGAGGGAGCTGTTGACGATCTTTCTGAATTAGCTAAAGTAGCATCTTTTAAAGTAAATAGTATCCGCGAGCACATTTGCAGGCAACTTTTATTGACGTAAGCAAATACATGGGGTGCTAATTTACCCATTTCGGATTGGTTTCAAACTTCAGGAAAAATTATTCTATCAAAAAGCTAGTTAGTAGTTTTGTAAATGTTGACTGGACTTAATAGAATAAAAACGACCGGAAGAGCCGGAAGTCTAACAAGAAATGCAATACCACCTACATCCATAGATATATATAGAGATGTCTTACGGCGGAGTCTAGAACGTCCGCAAATGGCGGCCATCTTGCTACAGTCAACTCGCTCATCCATAACATTGTGTTGATGCTACATGTACTTTTTAAATGACCATAACTTGCTCAATTTCCAACCGATTTTTAAACGGTTTGGTTTGTTATCAACGTCAAAGATGTTGTTATGCCACTGCATACTTATGAATAATTATGTTTTTTTTTATTTATTTTTTAGAATAGAAGCATGCAGTGACATAACATATCTGACGTTGATAACAAACCAAACCGTTTAAAAATCGGTTGGAAATTGAGCCGAATCAGTAAAATGATCCGAACTTCCCATCACTAGTACGAATACAGCTATGTATCGTACAGGACTGGGTAAGCAGCCACACAAACGATTAGTTTCTCCTCCACCTTGAAACCTAGAAAGCTAGAAATGTTTACCATGGTTGCTACGTTACGAGAAACAAGAAAACACTCCGATTGGCCATCGCTAGCGAAAATCGCTCCTCATTTGCATAAAGTTGAGAAAATCTCAACTCGGTCGCGTCGCGTCGCGTCGCTACCCACAATGCACCACGCAAGCGATTCGCCTGGCTCCATAGAAAATGAATGGAAAACATGTTGTCGCTCGCATCGCGTCACTGCAGTGTGAACGCACTGTTATGGTGTTCATTAGTGATGGGAAGTTCGGATCATTTTACTGATTCGGTTCTTTGAATCTCGTTCAGAAAAATGAACAAATCTTTTTTCGAGTCATTCGTTCATTTCATCGGGGGGGGGGGGGGGGGTTGCTCAACATTTTATAGCCAATTCCCTGGCCTAAATACGTCCACTGCAAACACGTATCATATTCTCATGTTAGTGCATGTAAACCAGCAGATACTATTTAAAAAAAAATTCCTGCATTAAAATAATGTATCATGACAGTTTGTATGATTTGAAATTGTCATTTATTATCACACTAGCATTTAATTATCACAGAAAACAATTACGCAGCACTGAACTATAAGTAAAGTACAAAAAAAGTGAAAATAGCAAAACCTGCAATTATTACTTGTGAACGAATATCATTCACGTCTTACTAAACCTAGTCACGCGCGAAAGTGAACGAGGTAAACAAATCCTTTCTGTTTCCTCTTCTGAGCCTGCAGGTCACGTGAAAATTTATCCAAAGATCCGTATCCGAAGACCCAGTCAAAATGAACGAATCGTTTGTTTTTGCTAGCTACCAGTACTGAGCCTATGCAGGTCACGTGAAAAACGTTCCAAAGACTCGTACCCGGCAGATGATCGAATCGTTCCTCCCAACCGTGTCTTCGGATCAATGTTTCGTTCTTCTGACAACCGGGTCTTCGGGACAATGATTCGTTCATCTGCCGGGTATGAGTCTTTGGATCATTTTTCACTTGACCTGCATACTGGTAACTAGAGGAAACAGAAACGATTCGTTCATTTTGACTAGGTCTTTGGATACGGATCTTTGGATCATTTTTCACGTGACCTGGATAGGCTCAGAAGAGGAAACAGAAAGGATTTGTTTACCTCGTTCACTTTTGCGTGACTAGGTTTAGTAAGACGTGAATGATATTCGTTTACAAGTGATAATTCTAGGTTTAGTTATTTTAACTTTTTTTTTTGTTCTCGGCCACGAGAAAATGAACGAATCGCTCTCTGAGACTACTCGTTACTCCCGAGTCATACTAATGATTCGTTCAAAATGAACGAATCGTTCACGAAGACACATCACTAATTCGTACAGAGATGTTAATTAAAAAAACAAAACAATGCATGGCGCAAAGTTGCCGAAGTTGTTGGTGCTTGTACTTTCAAATTCAGTCTAGTCACATTACGTAACTTCGTTCTGTGGTAACTACTGTAGCTAGCTAGGTAGCCCGGCTGGAACTCCCTATCGTATTGACAGATTAGCAGAGACTTTGAGTAATATAATAAAACGTTTTTTACACGTCAACGTGTATGTCTATTAAACAGTTTTGTATTTTGTATACAAGTTGTATTTTGATCGATGTTGCGAGTACGTAAACCCAAGTCTGCACACTTGGCCATGACAACTACAACAGTGACTTTAGAGAACTACATTCTACATCAATCTGTTTGAAACGCCCCCAAGCGTGGTGAACTGTGGGAAGGCGAGCGATGGCAAGCGATTCGCGTCGCTGCAGTGTGAACGCACTGTTAGGCATGCTTAACTAGCCTGGCTCTGCCCTCCTACGTACTTCCGCTCAATTTTGATTTTGCTTCTGTACTAGGTCTGGCCATGAGGTACGTAAGTCAGATGTCTCCGGTTGATTTTCTACCGGCAAATCAGCGAACAGAGGGAGTAGCTGAGAACGATGACGTTGATGTTGTGCGCTAGTTTGTGTTGTAGTTCCGTAATGGCGGCGGAGAAAGATGCGAGCGAAGCCATTCGGTCCGTTGTGGCAACACTACCGAATATCTATAAGCTAAAGCCGGAGCAAGAACAAGTTTTGCTAAGTTTTGTTGGTGGCCATGATGTTGTGGCCCTCCTCCCCACGGGGTTCGGGAAAAGTTTTTCCAGCTACGGCAGGTAGCTCTGTTACAGTAGTGGTGAAGGAATTGTCTAAGGCGAACGCTAGTGATTGTATGGCAGATCAGAGTGGTTCTGGGCAGATCCAATAGTTTTAAACTTCAAAAGAGTACCCGCCTACAAGGAAGTCAACGCTTGTCAATGGAGCGAGGCCAGACTCCCTGTACAAATGAAATGTACGAGAGTCTGGTTAGGACCAGGCTAACACTTAAACCATAATCCCCAAGAAAAGAAAAGACAAATGATCCAGAGTTATCTTAACATATACGTTCAAAAAATCCCGTCCCCAGACTTAAAATCTCCACTACTTACTAGAGTATATAACAGTAACGGGCCTGGGTAATTGTTTATGTAGAGTCACTTTTTCAAAGTAATGTATCTTTATTCATCAATTTATCTTAAGATATTTACAGTAATTTTATTTTTATTTATTTTTTCATTTCAAATATTTTCTTTGAAATAAATATCTTGACTTGACACTGTCACAAATGATAACAGTAGGAGTCTAAGGTTAGATTAGTTGGTCACTGGTCATTTTCAACATACATTTTCAGTTTCAATCACATGCTATCTGGGGCATACTGTTTCAACGATGGCTATTTCATCCACTGCTGACTCAGTTATATTGTCAGAATTCATGTCCAAATTCTACTGTAGTCTTCTTAGGATGATTAGACAAAACTAGCTATGAACTATGCCCACCTACGCCAAATATGATGGAATTCAGAAATAAGTAACATGATAAAAGGACATCATGAATTTAAGTTTATACAATGATGAAATATACCATAAATAAAATTTTGTGTTTTGAAATACAATATGGTAATATTATTGTGAAAAGTGACATTTCATATTAATATGGTACCTAATAAGCTACATAAACATGACATCTAACAATATTTTTTTTATTACATATTTCATATATTTTATTATTTATTTAACTATTTATTAAGTTGTTACTGCTTTGTTCCTCCACTCTGGAATGCTTTGTATTAAACTACTACCCATGTGACTTGTGACATTGACTCAGAAGTCTTCAACTCATTGGTGGCTATATCCATTAATCAAGGTTACACTGGCAAGTAAATAATACATTCAGTTTGTAATTCACTTGCATGTGGATATATATTAATATAAAAATGCATACAATATACCATTGTGTTGGCTCAAGTACAACTGGAAAATAATTTTGATTTCACTGAATATCCATACATTTGATTAAAGTCATAATCGACAAAGAACATGAAAAAATAAATTATGATTGAGTCAAGCTCTATAAAATAGTTTGCATAGATGTAGATAATAGTCATTGACTATGACTGTGCATGTAAATATATATTTTTTTGTCCATTTGCTGTGAGTTTGCACAGACAATATCTCACGTTTCTTTACATGCAACTGAAAAAGGAAATACATCCTATATAGCATAGTAAAATATTTGTGAAAGTCAGAGATAAGATAAATATCACACCTTTGTGTAAATTTCCATCTGCACCATTTCAGTTATTTTCCATTTGTGAAGTGATAATACAGAGGAAAACCTCAAAACAGCAGCATCGACAGAAACAATCACTCAACAGCAGTATCTGATATAAGCTTTGATGTTGGCCTCAACATTTTCTTTCTCAACAAAATCACTCAAAACTTCCATTTGGTGACCTTTAACCTCCAAACGCTACAGTGTTGTAAGTGTTATATTCTCCACTGTGAGAACAAGTAAGAGTGACTGCAACACTTTCCAATGTTAAGGTACCGTATTTTTCGGAAATAAATCCACGGTTTATACACCGATTTTACATTTTTCTTGTGGTGGTGCATCTTATATTTATAAAAAAAACAACAGTAGAAACACTTTTTTCTTGAATGCTATTTAAATATTAGTTAATTCCCTGGCAATAGAAAACATACATTATGCACTTACTTACTTTCGTTTTCAAATTGTGTTACACAACGGCATGCTGTAAGATCGCCTATTCGTGCATTGCTTGGTATCATTGTTCCCGTGTCCAGTGCAGACTATATTCCAGTGCGGTTTATACTCAGATTTAGAAACACAAAGCTCCCATTCTGGTGGGGTGCGGTGTATAGAAAATGCCGATTATTTTCCGAATAATACGGTACTTACTGGGTGTAATGAGGCACATACATAAACAATCTTTTAATTTAAACTATTCTGGATACATGTTTTGTTTTTTTATTATACTGTTGAGTCTACATGGGCTTGACAGCAAACAACTCCCTAATGTGCCAAACGTTAAACTATTTCATCAGGTTCACTGATCGGCTCATGGTTCAAATTGCTGCTAAAATGATCTGAACACTCATGAATAGTCTCCATATCAATCTCTCCCTCTCTCTCTGCCTCACCCACATTCACTCCATAGTCCCTGTTCCACTCCCTCTCTCTTGCTCTCTCCCACTGTGCATCCACCTCCCACTGCATCCCACCTTCATCTGACAAGTTCCTCACTCTCTCCCTCTCCATGTCCTTCAGTTTCTCCCTTTCCCTCTCCTCCGTCTCCAGTGCCATCTGTTGGCTGTTGAGGTAGATACTGTGACGTGAGGCCATGGGACTGCTGCTGCGGGAGGGGAGGGTGGCCTCCACAATGGCCTCCACCTCCAGAAAGCCTCCCATCTGGGCTGAAGCTTGAGACTGGGGCTGGGAGAGGCGAGCCTGGGCCTGGTGCTGGTTCTGGCCTTGCTGGTGGCGACGCTTCTTCTTGCGTTTCTGAGCAGCCATATTCAGGTCCAGAGAGGCATAGTTCAGATCGGGTTCCACTGGCGTAATGGGCTATGAAAGAGGGCAGGATGAAGAGTGGCGATGGGAGTGAGAGTGATGAGTTAGCCAGTTAGCAGACATGTATCACGCCAAAACTGTCCAATCAAATTATTTTTTAACAATTGCCAGCAGATATAACAAAATACGCAATTTTGCAACAGTGTAATAGAATTGTGTTTACTGTTTACTGGACAATGAAAATATGTCCAGCAGATTCAATCAAACATTGCTGAGAAAACTAGAGTCATTTCTCTTTTAGCTTTGACATCCTGTCCCGTACATTCTCAAACAAGTCAATAGAGCTTGGCCTATATTTAGGGCAGAAGTTTTACAATGTGGTACAGACCACAGCTCTATACTTAGATACTTTGTTCAAGTCATTGTGGCCTTGACAAGTACCCTGGAAACATTCGGATTATGTATATTGAATCATTTCATTGCAAATAGATAACATGTATTGGCAATTCATTATATAAAGTATATCCTTTTCATAGATGATGTTGGCTGAACATCTAAAATAGTGTTGTCTTATGTTTTATATAATATTGTAATACCCCTTGTATAGCAAAAACTTTACTAACACAATGGATACAAAAAGAGCTACCTGTCCCACCTCTCGAACACGTTGCATGGTCATGGATTCGTAGCATACTTCTTCAAAGTTGCCCTCTGGGACTGTAAAGAAAACAGAGACACTCTTCTTGATTTGACTTGTTTTACCTTTAGAGTAACCTAAGCATGAAACCATAAAATGATCTGGGATCTAAGGCTCATTATTTCAGCCGCTTTGGCCATTTTAACAAAGCAGCAGAGACATATTATTTGGAAACAAACATAATTGACCTGGAATGATTGCTCACGGTAGCCATTGAACACGCTCATGGAAAGTAATCGATTTCTCATATTTTATCTTAACATTCTAATTACATCTTCATCTTGTGACATTTACAACATGGTTGGAACAGCAGTAAGCTTCAGACGGTATGAAGCCACCAGGTGAAATTGGGGTCCGCTCTGAATACACTCACATTATACCAGAGACCCGGATGAAAAGGTTTTTAACATTTTTACATTTTACATACTGTAACATAGGTCTTTGGTTTGACCAGTAAACATATTTTAAGGATTAGAAAAGTCACAAAATAATTGTGGACGACTGAAGTGGACGAGAATAAATTGCTGGGTCTCAGAAGGGTATAACACTGTAGGGCTATTGTCTTACCTCCTCTGTCTGTGTTGATGTTACCATAAATTGGATTCTCCTGCTGTTGATGTTGGTCCTCCACAAACAAGGGACTGAACCCACTGAAAGATATAGATGCACATTACATTTGTACACCATTCACATGTTTATGAACACACACACACATTTACCTTTCTCTTTGGGGGGACTCTGGGTACAAGAGATCATCGTCAGTGTCTAAGAGAAATGGAAAAAAAATTGAACATTCTGCAACATGATTTAGTACACTTTGCAAAACACACTATGCGCCCAAGAATAAACATTTATCCTGTAGCTTTAGTAGCTTCTTTGATTCAAATAATTTTACAATAAAAGAAAGTGAAGAAAAAACAAAAAAAACGTGGATTTCCTTGATTCAGACACTGAATGATTTGGTGCAAAATGTCAAGGTCTGATTGTTATTTTGTCTTGAATAACACATTCTGGGGCTGTGTCAAAAGCCAGCTGTGGATGATGGTACCATACCTTTTCTGTAAAACCTCTCTCGGCATCTCAGATAGCAGAAGACAACGTTCAGACACAAAGATATGAGCAGAGCTGTGGCGGTCAGAGCCAGACCCACCCAAAAATTGTTGCAGTCTGTTGAAACACACAAAATGTGTTAACGCTCACATGCTAATCCCTGTTTCAAACTAAAGATGGTTCTTTTTCAAATAATCGTATTGTGTATAAGAATTATAGATCTGAAATTTTAAGCCTTCCTGAATAATTATCCCAGGAAAATACCTTTATTAATTGGGAAGAACCTAAGAATTCAAAAGTTGGGTATTGAAAAATAAAGGTTTATATATACATTTCAATCTATAGTAGTTGAGTGCATTTGTTTGTTACTGATACATTGATAGACACATTGATTGAATGATTACAGGTCTACACTTCTCTAAAATAATTGTTCATGTGTCAGATGTTGGTTCTATTAAAGTCGTTTTACTCCTTAGTAATCCAAATTTATCAAAATATTTTCAAACGATAGGGTTGGATCTGTATTTTGTACTTTTCTAAGTTTGGGTAATCAAGCATTATTGAGAACTGTCATCCCATGTTCAAACATTTATGAATAGTATCAATAAAATATTTTGGAAGGATCTTTTATTTTGTTCACACAATATAATAATAAATTTGTACAAACTACAATTTATTTTGTGCCTTACTCTATATATACTCGGTAGCCTATATACAAAAATGTCATGAAGTCATTCAAAATGTACAAACCTTTTGTATTCCCCATCCACACCAGAACATGACATACACATTTCAGATTACAAAACCATTTTACGGTGCAATGGTGTTTCTGATTGAATTGATATAGTTGATACAAGTTAGGTCGACGTATTCTGGAGCAAGACGGCAGGGTTTTAAAACAGGATGCAGAAATGAAATGTTGGCAGAAAAAAACACTTCACTTGAAAACCTGACTCTGAGCTCATGTACGCTATACTGTAAGACTATTATTGTTATTGTTTCCTATCAAAATATCAACGCAAAATACACGTTTTCACTCACACAATGTTGAACAGCAGAAAATAAAAACAATAGACTACCTCGCACATTTACATGAATGTTAGGTGTTAATTATGTGAAAAAGCATGTTTGGTTCGTTTGAGCCTTATGATCTTACCTATCATTCTTCAACCAATTAAAAATATGAGATGAGTATTGTTGTTCTCCCGGACTCTCTCTCACACACTCCTTTTTTCTTTATGTCTCTCACAGGCCAAAGAGCATCCTGAGGGGTTTTGTCAAATGCTGTCTGAAAGGTTTCACTCTTTCACAGTCTATATTTAGCTTTTCTTGTTCTCTATAGATACCTTGCATAGTCTAACCTCCCAGATCTTTTTCTGTTACAAACAGGAAACGTGTCATCCTCATTTCACATTACATGAGGTAGACCAGATATGAGAGACACTGTATGGAGAGTACACACATTTGCACAATTTTCATACAATGGATCGCAAGGCAATAAAATACAGAAATATCATACTCCCTGAGACTCAGACAGATTATGTACTGCTATTAGTTTGGAATTCAGGGATAGATTGGGACATGCAC